>NW_023270387.1:36863793-36953991 GCF_011800145.1 Mirounga leonina
TCAATAATTACTTTTTTTCAATAATTACTTTTTTTCAATAATTACTTTAAATGTAAATGGACTAAATACTCTAATCAAATGACATAGAGTGACTCAATGGATAAAAAAGCAAGACCCTATCTATATGTTGCCTATAAGAGACTCACTTCAGACGTAGACACATGCAGATTGAAAGTAAAGGGATGGAAAAACATTTACCATGCAAATAGAAGTGGAAAAAAAGCTGTGGTAGCAATACTTATACTGGACAAAATAGACTTTAAAACAAAATCTATAAGAAGAGACAAGGATAGTACATAATGATAAAGGGAACCATCCAATAAGAGGATATAACAACTGTAAATATGCACCTAATATGGGAGTACCTAAATACATAAAGTAACTATTGATTGACATAAAGGAAGAAATTGACAGTAATACAATAATAGCAGGGGACTTTAACCCCTACTACATCAATGGATAGATCATGCAGACAGAAAATCAACAAGGAAACAGTGGCTTTGAAAGGACACATTGGACCAGATAGCCTCACAGATAAATTCAGAACATTCCATCCCCAAACAGTGGAATACACATTCTTTTCAAGTGCACATGGAACATTCTCCAGAATAGATAATAATAGGCCACAAAACAAGTCTCAATAAATGCAAAAAGACTGAAATCATATCATGTATCTTTTCTGACCACAACAGTATGAAACTAGAAATCAAGAAAAAATCTGGACAAACTAAAATACGTGGATGCCAAATAACATATTATTAAACAATAAATGGGTCAGTGAAGAAATCAAAGAGGAAGCCACACAATACATGGAGACCAACCAAAACAAACAAACAAAAAAACAACAATCCAAAATCTTTGGTATGCAGCAAAAGCTGTCCTAAGAGGGAAGTTTATAGCAATACGGGTCTACCTCAAGAAGCAAGAACAGGGGCGCCTGGGTGGCTCAGTTGGTTAAGCGACTGCCTTCGACTAAGGTCATGATCCTGGAGTCCCGGGATCGAGTCCCACATCAGGCTCCCTGCTCAGCGGGGGGTCTGCTTCTCCATCTGACCCTCTTCCCTCTTGTGCTGTCTCTCATTCTCTCTCTCAAATAAATAAATAAAATCTTTAAAAAAAAAAGAAGCAAGAACAATCTCAAATAACAACCTAAACTGACACCTAAAGGAGCTAGGGAAAAAAACAAAACAAAACAAAACACAAAGCTCAAAGTCAGTAGAAAAAAGGAAATAAAAAGAGCAGAAATAAATTAAATAGAGACTAAAAAAAAAAATAGAACAGCTCTATGAAACTAGAATAAGATAACCAAAATTGATAAACCTTTAGCCAGACTTATCAAGAAAAAAGAGAGGACTCCCAATAAATAAAACAGAAACAAAGGAGAAGAAATAACTGACACCCCAGAAATAAAAAGGATTATAAGATAATATTATGAAAAATTATATGCCAACAAATTGGTCAACCTAGTTGGATAAATTCTTAGAAATATATAATCTTCCAAAACTGAATCAGAAAGAAACAGAAAATTTGTACAGAGCAATTAATAGCAATGAAATTAAATCAGTAATCAAAAAGCTTCCAAAAAAGTCCAGAACCAGATGGCTTTACAGGTGAATTCTACCAACCTTTTAAAGAAGAGTTAATACCTATTCTTGTCAAACTACTCCAAAAAGTAGAAGTGGAAGGAAAATTTCCAAATTCATTCTATGAGGCCAGCATTACCTTGATATCAAAACCATATAAAGACACCACGAAAAAGAGAACTGCAGGCCAGTATCTCTGAAGAACATAGATACAAAAATCATCAACAAAATATTAGTGAACTGAATCCAGCAACACATTAAAAAAATCATTCACCATCATCAAGTGGAATTTATTCCCGGGATGCAAGGATGATTCAAAGTTCACAAATCAATCAACATGATACATCATATCAACAAGAGAAAGGATATGATCATCTCAATAGATGCAGAAAAAACATTTGACAAAGTACAACATCCATTCTTGATGGATTCAAAACAGATTTATTTTGACCATAATAAAGGCCATATATGAAAAACCCATAGCTAACATCATACTCAATGGTGAAAAATTGAGATCTTTTCCTCTAAGATCAGGAACAAGACAGGGACATCTGTTCTCACCACTTTTATTCAACACAGTACTGAAAGTCCTAGCCACAGAATCAGATAAGAAAAAGACATAAACAACATCCAAATTGGCAAAAACTGTCCTTATTTGCAGATGACATGATACTATGTAAACAAAACCTTAAAGACCACCAAAAAGCTGCTGGAACTGACAAATGAATTCAGTAAGGTCTCAGGATACAAAATCAATGTACAGAAATCCATTGCACTTCTATACACAAATAATAAAGCAGCAGAAAGAGAAATTAAGAAAACAATCCCACATACAATTGCACTAAAAGTATTAAAATACCTAGGAATAAACTTAATCAAGGAGGTGAAAGGCCTATACTCTGAAAACTATAAAACATTGATAAAAGAAATTGAAGATGACACAAACAAATGAAAAGATATTTCATGCTCATGGATTAAAAGAACCAATATTGTTAAAATGTCATACTACCCACAGCAATCTATAGATTTAATGCAATCCCTATCAAAATACCAACAACATTTTTCACAAAACTAGAACAAATCATCCTAAAATTTGTATGGAACCACAAAAGACTGAATAGCCAAAGACATCTTGAGGAAGAAAAACAAAGCTGGAGGTATCACCACCCCAGATTTCAAGATATATTACAAAGATGTAGTAATCAAAATAGTATGGTATGGGCACATAAGTCAATGGAACAGAAAAGAGAGCCCAGAAATAAACCCATGCTTCTATGGTCAATTAATCTATGACAAAACAGGCAAGAATATGCAATGGGAAAAAGACAGTCTCTTCAACAGATGGTGCTGGCAAAACTGGACAGCTACATAAAAAAGAATGAAAATGAACCACTTTCTTATACCATACACAAAATAAGCTCAAAATATTAAGGACCTAAATGGGGAGACCTGAAACCATAAAGTTCCTAGAAGAAAGCATAGGCAGTAATTTCTTTGATACCGGTCATAGAAACATTTTTCTAGATCTGTCTCCTCAGGCAAGGGAAACAAAGGCAAAAATAAATGATTGGGACTGCAGCACAATAAACAGCTGCTGCACAGCCAAGGAAACCATCAACAAAACAAAAAAGGCAACCTATCAATGGGAGAGGGTATTTGCAAATGATATATCTGATAAGGGGTTAATATCCAAAATATATAAGGAACTTATACAACTCAACAACAAAAATAAACAAACAGACAAAACCACACACAAATCTGATTAAAAAATGGGCAAAGAACCTGAATAGAAATTTTTCCAAAGACCAACATTTAGATGGCCAATAGACACATGAAAAGATGCTCAACATCACTCCTCATCAGGGAAATGCAAATCAAAACCACAATGAGATATCACTTTACACATGTCAGAATGGCTAAAATAAAAAGGAAGAAATAACAAGTGTTGGCAAGGATGTGGAGAAAAAAGAACCCTTGTGTACTGTTTGTTGGTAGACATGCAAATTGGTGCAACCATTGTGGGAAACTGTATAGAGTTTCCTCCAAAAATTAAAAGCAGAATTACCATATGATCCACTAATCCCACTACAGGGTACTTACCCAAAGAATATAAAAACACTTATTTTCAAAGACATATGCACCCCTATGTTTATTGAAGCATTATTTACAATAGCCAAGATACAGAAGTAACCTAACTGTCCATCAATAAATGAATGGATAAAGAAGAGATGGACTATTACTCAGCCATAAAAAAATAATGAGACCTTGCCACATGTAAAAACATGGATGGACCTAGAGGTTATAATACTAAGTAAAATAAATCAGACAGAGAAAGACAAATATTATATGATTTCACTCATATGTGAAATTTAAGAAACAAAATGAACAAACAAAAAAGAAACAAGAAATACTTTTTAATTTTTTTTAACTTTTATAATTTATTTTAATTCCAATATACTTAACATACAGTGTTATATTAGTTTCAGGTGTACAATATAGTGATTCAACAATTCTACACATTATCATGTTGAATACTGGATAATAAATAGAATTGTTAAATTATTACATTGTATACCTGAATCTAATATAAAATTGCCTGTTAATTATATCTCAATAAAAAAAGAAATATAGAATTAAATAGTGCACAAATCTAGTAATACAGTAGAAAAAAATTTTAAATCTCTAAAGAGAAACTTATTAGCATCTTGACATCAAAATTTTCAAAAGATAATTATTTTCTACAGAGGAAACATATCCAAAATGGACCCAAGAAAAACTAGAAAGCAAAAACACAAAAATATAAGAATCCAGTTCAAAGTATGACCCCTAAAAGCCCAAAAGATACATCATATGATAGGTGAATCTAGCAAATTTTTAAGAAACAGTTAACTCTTATTAATGCAAATTCTTTCAGAGTATAGAAAAAGTTAGAAAGCTACTCAGATGAGGCTATTATCTCTGGTAACAACATCAGAAAAGAACAACAGAAAATTAAGCTATAGGTCATCTTTAGTTATAAACATAGATGAAAGCTACATAGGATGTTATCCAACCAAATAAAGCAATATATTAAAAGAATAATACCTCATGACCAAATGCAATGTATCCCAGGAATGCAAGGACAATTCAATATCCGAAAATCTAATGATATAATTCAGAATATTAACAATGAAAATGAAAAATATCATCATCTTGTAGGTTTCAAAAAACCATTTGATGAAATTCAACACTCATTCATTATTTTAAAATTCTTTACTTGTAAACCATTAAGAAATTTTCTATAGTAAGATAAAGGATTTCAATGTAAATAATAAATAGCAAGTATCATTCTTAACAGTGAAACAAAAGAAACATCCTTAACCAAAAAAAAAAAAAAAAGCACCACTGCATACGTGCTCTCTCTCAAATAAATAAAATCTTTAAAAAAAAAAAGATACATAAGCTAACTACTTCATTAACACAATCTCAAATCTCAAGAGGTCCTTTAATACTGTTTACTAATCCTTTTATACTCCTAATTTCTTAGTTTTTCTGTTTTATCTTCCCCATCTTCAAGTTTGGGCATGCCTACCCCATCCCACTTAGAATCCTTCAAATGTCCTAAAAGTCCCTCCTTCCATGATCTGGCCCACCATTACCTCTTTTTTTTTCCCCCCAAGATTTTATTTATTTGAGAGAGAAAGAGAGCACGAGCAGGGGGGGAAGGGGCAGAGGGAGAAGCAGACTCCCCACTGAGCAAGGAGCCTGGCCCAGGGCTTGATTCCCAGGACCCTGGGATCATGACTTGAGCTGAAGGCAGCCACTTAACCAACTGAGCCACCGAGGTGCCCCTCACCATTACCTCTTGATGCTCAACATCACCGCTTTCTGCTCTACCCCTTGCTCTTTCAGTTCCAACCACATTCCTGTGTCTCAAAAAAGCCTGGAGTGGGGATGCCTGGGTGGCTCAGTCAGTTAAGTGTCTCCCTTTGGCGCAGGTCATGCATGATCTCTGGGTCCTGGGATTGAGCCCCGCATCGGGCTTCCTCAGCAGGGAGTCGGCTTCTCTCTCTCTCCTTCTGCTCCTCCCCACTGCTCGTTCACTCTCTCTCTCAAACAAATAAATAAAATCTCCAAAACAAAAAAAGCCTGGAGTACTCCTGCCTGATGGTCTTTGTACACAGGCAACTCTTTTACCTTCCTCAAGTCTCAGCTCAAATATCACCTTCCCGATAGTCTTGTTTTGGATAAGATAGTTTTGCCTCAAGAAAACATGTACTTTCTCAAAAAAAAAAAACAACTCCAAATAAAACATGAACTGATGATCAGGACTTAGTCTCTTCAAAATTCTAATCAAATTGGCCCCACCCCAACTCCATCATCCCTAGTCCAATCACAATTGAATCCAATCAGCTATCCATCCATCTCTCCAAACCTAGTTTTCAATGTTACCAGTCCACAAAGCATGAGTGTTTTGCCTGAATTTCTTTTTTTTCTTGGAGATTTCTTACAAGACAATAAAGAAGGGAAATGACTGCCATCCTTCAACAAATCTGAAATCATATATTTTTTTAAAGGTTTTATTTATTTGAGAGAGAAAGAGAGAGTGCGCGTGCACATGCACAAGCAGTGGGGAGGGGCAGAAGGAGAGGGAGAAGCAGACTCCCCACTGAGCAGGGAAGCCAAATGCGGGGCTCAATCCCACGACCCCGAGATCATGACCTGAGCTGAAGGCAGACGCTTAACCGACTGAGCCCCCCAGGCGCCCCCTTAATATTTTAAAAATAAAAACAATTTGTAAGCTCAAACAGCTTTCTCCACAGTCAGATCTACTGTGGCGGGAGAAACTGCTAAGAAGATAGCATGTAAGTGAGTCAGGAAGAATGACTGCAAGATGATATGGAGGGAGAGGTTAATGCTGGGCTTTCTACTATAAGATAAACCTAGACTTACCTACTGGAGGGAAAAACAAGCCTACTCCTATCTTAAGTTGATGTGTGAAATCAGAGCAGACCTCCTAGAGATTCTGAATCCACTTGGAATCACCTACAAAATCACTGGAAATTTGTGAGTGACTGTTTCTGGACAGATTCCCTGGAAGTTTGCCAGACACTAAGAGCACATTCACGTTTTGTGGGGTCTGAGGGTTCTACAAATTTTAGGGTCCTCCTAGGAACAGAAAGATTTTGCTGGGAACACTGCCAGGATGGGAGGAAAAGTACTATAGGAAAGCTAGCACAGTTGACAGAGTGCAAAACACCATTAGCATTTGGGTCTGCACAAGAACCATGGGGAAGAAAAGAAAACCTTGCCAAAGAAATGGGGTGAGGAGGAGCTCCTGGGAAGGAGTCAGCCACGTTATGGCTAGAGATCAAGGCATTTACTCTTACCCTGCAGTCTCCCCAATAAGGCTACAAGCGATCACCTTACCTGCCACTGCTCAAAATAATAGAAACCATCCACATCTTCCATGGTTCCCAAGAGTCTTGGCACCAAAGGTCCCTCCACCTTATTCTAGGTCCATTCAGACAAGAGGAAGAGGGCTAGGGCCCAATCCTCTACCATCCCCATCCCCCAGGGAGGTCACCACAGTTTGGCTTCTTTATTAAACACAAATTCTTTTTCCTTTGGGTCTGGGGTCTGAGGCAAAAATAGCCCAGGACGGCCTTACTCTCTGTGACCTGGTGGCTTTTGTAAAAGTGTACCAAATGTTTGCTGCAGACTCAAATGCCAATGGCAGGGGCACTTTGAATCAGCGATGGTAGCTCTTAGCACCTCTGCTTTCAATGGACCCTAAGGCACTAAAGAAATCTGCAGAGGTGGAATAAGGAGGATCAATACACTCCTCTCCTTTTCCAACTTTCGTGTCAAAGGACAAAAAAAGGGTTTACAGCTGCTGAAACAATCTCTAGGTCTCTATAGAACTTGTTGCTAATAAATTCAGGTGAGGGGAGTAGATGACAATCTGGCTCATCCTTGAGGGAGCAGGACAAATGTAATTAATTTAGACTCTAAAGGTAATTGGGTGGAAGTCAAATAACATCTCTCTCTTCCTATTCCAGATATAACTGATGAGCACTCAAGAGTCTTGGGGATTGAAGGTTATAAAGGAGAAGCAATGTCCAAAAATGACCCCAGATGTTCACCCTAGAATGCGTGAACCATAGGCTAGCCCAGACCTCTTCCCCTAGCTGGATGGGAATTGCTCTTCCCATGGCTGGAGGACTATACCATCCAAAAGGACTCAAGGTCCCCAGCTGCCTCCTTAAGTGCAGGGCCCAGAAAATATTGTAAATGACTGGTATGACATCTAGGCAGCTTGATTCACCAAGCAGTCTCTATGTATCTCTCCTGATAAAGTTGTTGTCATTGAAGCCCTCTGTGAAGGAAGCGCAATGGGGGAAGGAGCCCCTTCACAAGAACAAAACCAAAGTTGTATCCAGCATGCTTCCTGAACATGAGATGCCTCTCTGTGGAGATGCTAAAGAAACAGGGAGGCTGTGTGTGCCTTGTTCTGGATGTGTTTCCTTAACTCATACTGTATAACTTTGAGGTATTTGTCCCCAAGCCTTGTACAACTGGTGGCCGCCTATCCAGCATGACAAAAATCTTCCCCATGAAGAAGGGGCATTCAAAAGATAGGGAGAAAGCAAATAGTAAGGTTCCATCAGGGTTAGTGTTTTTCCAGGCAAGTATATCTCAAGCAAAGAGGGACATTGATGGGTTAGGTGGAGGTACAAGAGAGTGATTGTAATCATGGGCTATTAAATCTATCCTGGGTTTAAACAAGAAATGAGAGCATGTGGGTGGAGAATGGAGAATGAATGGGATTCGATTTGTGGGCTGAATTTCTCAAATAATCTTGTTAGAGCACTAGGAAATGTAAGCTAGAAAGAGAATGGGATGCTTGAAACAGATTTTTTTTAAGTTGGGCATTCTTTGATGTCTTGAAATCTTTCTTGGTACTTTATATAGTGTGCACTCCAAAAAAAATTTTTTTTGCACTCCAAAAATTTCTTAAAGAAATAATCAAGTGAGGCCATTTGGTATATACTTGCAGCCTCTCTCCTCCTCCCATCTTCCTTCCTGTGCTCCTTTCTTAAGAGGATATACTCCTTTCCATGGCTAATTGCATTTAAACTCCTTAAATCAACACCTCTCACTTGTTCCAGAACAGTCAATCCAATAATCACTATCATCTTTGTCTTTCTTAAATCATCAGTCATCCATCTCTTTCCTAATTTAAGCTACTGTCCTTTCTCTCACTTTCCTTTCAGTGCCTAATCTGTCAAAAGCTTAAAAATAGTCTTTGTTCACAAACCCATTCCCTTATCTTTCTCTCTCCTCCTCTGATTCTACCCCCTCTCCCCCACTGATATTGATCTCTGTAAATCATCAGATTGCCTCCTCCCAAAGGCTGCACCAGGGATTATGCTTTATCTCAACACATCATTGATTCATGGAGCACCTTCATCTTCCTTCCTCCTAAAACTCTGACCTCTCAGGAGCTGCTATTCCTCTTCATCCTGGTTCTTCTCTTTCTACCTGCTTCCTCTTTCTACTACACGAATGCAAACTTACCTCAAAGCTCAACTCTCTTAACTCTGTATTTCTTTCTCTCTTTAAATTTCCCATTTATGTTCATGCTTTCCTTAGTATTGCACTCTCTCTCTTCAAAGGTTTTTGTTGTCATCATTTTATATAATACTGACCTAACTCCTAACCTTGTTTGTCTTCTTTATCTTGGGACAGCCCACTGAGCCCTTGGAAATCAACTTCTTTAGTACAAATTGATCATCTTTCTCCTAAAACTAATTTCCTCCTTTAGATTTCTTTATTTTATTTATTTATTTTTAATGTAGGCTCCATGCTGGGTTTGAACTCAGGACCCTGAGATCAAGACCTGAGCTGAGATCAAGAATCCAATGCTTAACCGACTGAGCCACCCAGGCACCCCTCCCTATATGTCTTTATTTCTGCAATACAGTTATCCTAGTCACTGTCTGCCTCAGACATTAGCCACTGTTTCTGCTGATAATATCTAAGTTCTGTGTTTAATAAAAATTTCTTTTTGAGTTAGAAAATCTACCTACCATTCAATGAAAATAATTTATAACCATGGAATTTGATGGCTAAATAAATTCTGTTTTATAAGTGACTCAACTTTCTCCCTATTATTGGAGTTAACTTTGTTTTCACTTTCCTAACAATAATTACTTATAAATATGTATCCTATATTTCAGTACCTTCAACAGTATATACAGTAAAATATTGGTTAAATTAATGAAATTCCTTAGGTACGTGGCATTGTAGTATTTAAATACCTTAAGGTCCTTAACACATATTTCCAAAACTCTTCAGAAAGAATGCATCATTTCACATCCTCACCACTGAGCAACTTTACTTTGGGGGAAATAAAAGGGAAAAGAAACTACTAATTTGGTACGTGAAAAAACGTAGCCCAAGTTCTAATTTACATTTCTTGGAGTAATGTGAAGGTTGATTTTTTTTCTTTCATGACTATGAGCCGTTTGCATTTCATCATATGAATCGGTTCATATCCTTTGCCCATTTTTCTCTAATAGGGTCCAAGTGTTTTTTCTCATCTGCCTATATGAACATTTTACCTATTGCTTATATGAAAATTTTACATATTAAACCCTGTTAGATATGTTCATAGGTTTTTCCCAGTTTTCCATTTCTTTATACTTCTTTAATTTTATTTCATCTGAAGTACTTTTGACATATATTTCAGTGTTTTATGTTGTTGAGTCTATCTTTTGCTTTGTAATGTCTTTCACATCTGTTTAGAAAGTTACTTCCTCATCCAGAGGCAGATAAGTATTATCTTTTTTTATATGTTAATTGTACCTCTAACTCTGATTTGAATTATACCTTTAATTCTGTGCTTTTTAAAAATCTGTTATATTAAGTTGTTTTATTGTTTTGTAGGGTTGGTGTGAGGAATAAGGCAGATGTAAATCTGATACTGGTCCTTTAAATATGCCCTGTTTATTGTGTGTTTTCTCTCTTTTTCTCAAGTTTACAGGAGCTTTTCTTTATTCTACTGGTCTTAATTTTTTTTCAATCTCAAAATTCAGGTTCTTTGGTTTAAGGGAAATTTTTTTTTTAAGATTTTATTTATTTATTCGACAGAGAGAACACAAGCAGGGGGAGTGGGAGAGGGAGAAGCAGGCTTTCCGCTGAGCAGAGAGCCCGATGCAGGGCTTGATCCCAGGACCCTGGGATCATGACCTGAGCCGAAGGCAGACGCTTAACGACTGAGCCACCCAGGCACCCCTGGTTTAAGGAAAAATTTTAAGTTATTTCTTTGATGACTTCCTCTACTTTTTTCCTCTGTACATGACCTCTGTTATTTGGATATCAGACCTCATGGATTGGACCTTTAATTTTTGTAACCTTTCTTTTCCTAGTTTTCTGTCTTTTTATCACTATGCTCTCTCTTCTGAAAAAGTCCTTATCTTTACCTTCCCAAACTCCTTCTGTTGTCCTTTCCAAATCTCTCAAAATTTTAATTTCCAACAGGTCATTTTTTTATCTCTTTTTTGTGTGTATGTAGCTTCCTTTTTTACCCCCCTTTTTGTGTCTTATTATCCTGTTCTTATTTCATGGGTGCATTTCTTCTATCTCTTTGAAAATATTAAAATGTCAATGGCTTTGGAAGGTTTTTTCCCCCCTGCATGGTCTGTTTCTTTGAAATTTCCTTTTATTAATTTTTTTTTGTTTCAGTTTCTATCTTTCAGGTTTAAGGCTTTCCTCAAATGTTTGGTGATCCGTAGTAGTTGGCTCATAGGGGAATATAACACAAAAAAACTGTTTAGAAGCTCAGGGTGCATGGTGATTGTTTCCCTATCTGAAGATCTGTCTGGGCTGTTTCTTGGGTGAGCCTCTGATGCTGGTATCTGGGTGGGGGGCTGGTCATAGTCAACAGTGATGGATCTTCTAATTTTCCTCTTGGAGGGGACAGGCCTGGCTTCCCTACCACATGGAAAAAGGGTTCTGAAATTTCTAATATCCAACTTGTAAAGTTCACTAAGTCAGCTTGTTTTCTCTGTGACAACCACACTCAGCGGATGCTCAAAATGTCCAATCCAGAGACCATCTTTTTCACTTAGTCTAGAAAATGAAGCTTAGTCTCCCATTAGGGTAAGAGTGGAGCAGTTTAGGAAGGGAGGGGATCTGAGGCTCTAACTGCTTCTTAGACAGACTTTCAAGAAATCCTAAGCCTTTTCGGTTCTGTAGAGACAATTGCATTGCTTCTTGGTTTTCCTCACTGCCAATTTAGGATTCAACTTCACAGGGTTTGATAAATCAGTTTCTACTTGTCTCTGTTTTTAAATTTTGCTACTATGTTATCTCCTTTACCATTTTCTCTGTAAATTATTTTGTAAACCAAAAATCCTGTTACTGTTACTTCGTTGGAGTTTTGGAGGGAGCAAGGTAAATGATCGCACTTAAACCACTATCTTTATATCTTTCCGTTTCCCCAAATATATCCCTCAATATCCCTAACCCAAACCCTGGGCTCAGTCACATTCTTTGTCATTGTCCCTCTATGCTCCTCCTCCCTCACTTCTCTAAGTTACTCCTGCCTTCCAGACAAACCTCTTCCTTGAGAGATCCTTCCGCACCAACCCTACGCCTCCCCACCAACTATATGTCTGGGCCATTTATTTGGTGTTTAATACAAACTGTTGAAGTGGGAGCTCTCCAGAATGTTTTACTTGACAGTTAGCTTTCACCTCTAATGAGTACTTGTCTAAAGTAATAAATCTCTTCCATGAGATGTGCTTGCTTCTCTTTCAAGATATTTGTATGTTTCTGTCCCACAAATTTCAACATTCTCTTCTTGATAAAGTGCATGGAAAAGAGAAGATAAGAAGGTGAATTTTCCTGTACACTTTGTGCCTCAAATGCCAATATTTGGTGTCTATGTCCTATTTAGGAATATCAGGAGCTTGGATATAGAGAAGACACATGGTAGGAAGTGTCAGGCATGAACAGCATAGATTAAATTGTGACAGATTGGGACTTGGACTTTATTTTATTTGGGGGGAGGACTTGGCATTTAAATCAACTTAAATGTCACATTATGAAAAAAAGTCACATTATGATATCATTGTGACATAAGTTGAGCATGAGAATATTAACTTCCTTAGAGTATCTTCTGTTTACTTTCCTCTGTTACATGGACACCGTGGCAGTCGCAGTGCTATCTAACAATGTAGACGGGCAGGAGCCAGAAGTCTTTTTTGAACGCCACATCTCCAAGACATAGCCACTCTATGGAGTTTTGAGGCAAACATGCTTCTTTGAACTGCCAACAAATTTTAAAAACTTTTTTTTTTTTTTTTTGAGAGACAGAACAAGTGGGAGAGGTAGGGAGAGGGAGAGAGAATCTCAAGCAGACCCTGCGCTGAGCATGGAGCCCAACAGGGGACTCAATTTCATGACTGTGAGATCATGACCTGAGCTGAAGTCAAGAGTCAGAGGCTTAACCGACTGAGCCACTCAGGCACCCCTAAATACATTTCTTGAGTAGCATATAAGTCTAGTTCTTGGACTTTCCCCGAGATTCTAAACCACTTAATGTTTGGGGAAAAAAATAACCTTTGCCTTAAACTAGACTGAATTCTATATTATGCACCTAAAGAACCTGAGCAGTACACTTCCTCTCCTTCATTCCCACTGCCCCAAAACAATCACTATTTAAATATTTTAGCTGTTTCTTGTGTTTTCTTTTTCCAATATTTCTAGACTTTTCAGTTTTAGATATCGTAGACAGTCATACTATAAAAGATGTAGATTTAATTCTCTTATGCTCCATCCCAACACATACCTACCTTACCCCATCCTCTTGTATAGCTATATCAATTTTTGTTGGCTAAATCAAGTCTGTATTTTTACCAAGCAAAACTAGTTACAGCTGAGTCATGTACTACACTATGATTGCATTTCCACGTAATTTTATTTATTGGGGAGTCAATAATTGTCTCATTGTTTCATTTGCTTGGTTTTATACCTATTTATTCATTCCCAAATTCATTTCCAGTAGTATAAATATCTTCTAAATACATAAAACACATCAGGTACTAAGTCAGATTTCTCTCTTCAGAAATATTCTTCCTGGAGCCCTCCATATGCTTACTTGAATATGGACCGCTTAGTCTTTAGACCACTGCATGCATAGTCTGCAGCCTGGGGTTTCTATTTATCATAAAACTGGGGATTCTCCTTCCCTATTATGTTAGATCCCTGGTTCCTCCCATCTCAGTCTTCTTTCCTGGTTTACTCCCTCGTGTTGGTGGGGCATACCCACCAGGAGCATCCTTGGAGGTTACGTTAGAAATTACTAAGTAGCTCACACAATCTCCAGAAGGACCAGAGAATAGGTTTTGGAGACTGTGCTTCTAGGAACAAAACTCAAATTATCCAACAATCTATATTAAGGTATTCCTATACTGTTTTTGCTCCGAGGTACTAAAGACCATGAGCAATGGACCTTTACCAACTACAGCCTATAGTGCTGCTGCCTCTGAAAGCTCACGGTCTCTCACCACCTACTCCAGGAACAGATCCTGTGCAAAATCGACTTTCTCACATTTCTTCAAATTGAGGTCTTTGATGGGAAGAGCCTAGGTCATATGTCTAGGTCTTTGCTGAAACAGATGCTGGAAAACTGAGTTCTGGCTTCAACCTTGGCAAGGCAGGGGTCCTAATATGGGCATTTCTCCAAATCTAGAAAGGGAATTCAAAGTTGGTCACAAATATAACAACTGTCTACTAAAGTTTGCATACCTTACTTTTTTCTTTCAGGATTCTGAAGATGAAATTGTTCCATTGAATTCTAGCTTCTAGAAATCCAAAACCAATGTGCTTTCTGATCCTTTTTGTGCAACCTGTTTTTACTCTCTTGACACTTTTAGGATATTCCTTTGCTCTTTATTTTCAGAGATTTGATTACAATATGATTTGTCTTTTTTTTTTTTGTCAACTATTGAGCTAGCTAGCTCCTGATACAGAAACTCATGTTCTTTGTTGCTGTGAAACTTTCTTATAACCATTTCTTTAATATATTCCTTCCCACTATATTTTCACTCTCTCTCTGGAAATACAATTAGTTGGTTATCAAACCTCTTGGATTGATCCTCTAATTTTCTTATCTTTGTTCTCCTATTTTCCATCTTTTTGTGTTTTTGTTATATTTTACTTTCCAAATCTTTTAGCAATTATTTTTTAATATCCAGAAATTCTTTTTTGCTCTCTGAATATTCGTTTTACTATGGGTTTCTGATATTTTCCATGGCTGTAGACTTTCTCTTCTCTCTCTAGAAGTATTAATTATAGGGATCTTTAAAAAGTTTCATTTGCTTTCTACATTGTATGTTTCCCCTGAATTCACCCTTCCAGGATGTTTGGTTTCTGTCTTTCATGTTAAGTGCTTTCCTCATAGTTATTCTTGGCTTATGTTTAAGAGTCAGGCACTGAAGAGTTGCATTTGCTATGTATGACTGGTAAGCTTCACTGAGAATGCTCTGACAAGGATTCAGTCATTTCCTTTGGGGATGGGGGCAACTGTCAATACCTGGAGGTAAGAATATAATGAAAAAACTTTAAATTTATGTATCTATTTCATTTGAAATTGGGGCTCAGGAATTTATGGTGTCTTAGTTTTCTGTTTTTGAGAAACAATTAAATAACAGAGAAAACTGCATAAATAAGAAAAATCTGCATTCCAAAGAGTCACAATTGACATTCTTAGTATTTTGTCATATTTGCTTCAAGTGGCTTTTTAAAAAACAGCTTTATTGAGATATAATTTACAGAACAAAGATTTCACCCAAGTGTACAATTCAATAATTTTTGGTGTATTTACAAAGCTGTGCAACCATCACCATAATCTAGTTTTAGAACATTTCCATCACTCCAAAAAGAAACCTCATGCCCATTTTCAGTCACAACCCATTTCCACCCCCAGATCCAGGCAACCACTAATTTGTCTATAGACTTGCCTATTTTGGATATTTCATATAAATAGAACCATACGAAGTTTTTTGTGTCGGGCTTGTTTCACTCAGCAGGTTTTGAGGTTCATCCCTGTTGCTAACATGTATCAGTATTTTGTTTCTTTTTATGGTTGAATACTATTCCATTGTTATGAATATACCACATTTAGTTATCCATTCATCCGCTGATAACATTTAGGTTGTCTTCATCTTTTGGCCATTATGAATAACGCTGTTATGAACATTCATGTACAAGTCTATGTGTGGACATGTTTTTATTTTTCTTGTGTAGATACCTAGGGGTGGAAGTGCTGGATCATATGGTAACTCTTATGTTTAATGTTTTGAGAAACTGTTACACTGTTTTTCCGAAGTGCCTGCAACATTTTAAATCTCCACCAGCAATATAGGAGCATCCTTATGTCTCAACATTCTCACCAACACTTGTTATTGTCTTTTTTTTTTTAATAGTACTTCTAGTTGGTATGAAGTATCTTGTGGTTTTGTCTTTCCTTAATTTCTAATTTGATGCTGAACATTTTTTCCTATGTTCATTGCCATTCATATATCTTTACTGAAGAAATTTCTATTCAAATTCTTTGCTCATTTTTTGAGTTGTCTTCTTACTATGGAGTTGCAAGAGGTCTTCGTATGTCCTGGTTCTAAGTCCCTTGTTGAGTATATCATTGGCAAATATTTTCTCCCAGTCTGTCATTATCATTTCACTTTCTTATGTCTTTTGAAGTGGACAAGTTTTGAATTTTGATGAAGTGCAACTTATCTTGTCTATTGCTTGTGCCTTTGCTGTTGTAGTTAGGAAATCATTGCCTAGCCCAAGGTCATGCAGATATATTCTTGTTTTCTTCTAAGACTTTTATAGTTTTTGCTTACATTTAGGTCTATGATCAATTTTGACTTAATTTTTGTATATGGTGTGAGGTTGGAATCCAAACTCATTCTTTTGTATGTGGATATCCATTGTTCCAGCAACATTTGTTGAAAAAACTATTCTTTCACTGTTGAATTGTCTTGAAACCTTTGTTGAATTCAACTGGCCATATATGTAAGGGTTTATTTCGGGCTCTCAATTCCATTCCATTTAATTGTGTGTGTTAATACACACTCATACCAATGTCTTAATTATAGCAGCTTTGTAGTAAGTTTTAAAATCAGGAAGTGTGAGTCCTCCAAATTTTTTGTTCCAAGATCATTTTGGCGATTTCAGGTCCTTTGTGTTTATATATCAACTTTAGGATCAACTTTTAGTTTCGGGGGAGTGGGGAGCCAGAAGGAATTATAATAGGATTGCACAGGACCCATAGATCAATTTGGGGAGTACTGCCATCTTAACAAAATTAAGTCTTCTGATCCATGAATATGGAATGTCTTTCCATTTATTTAGCTCTTCTTTAACATTTTGTAGTTTCCAATGTAGAAGTCTTGCACTTCTTTTGTTAAATTTATTCCTAAGCATTTTATTCTTTTTGATGCAAATGGAATTGTTTTCTTAATTTCATTTTCAATTCAGATTGCTCATTGCCTGTGTACAGAAATCGACTGATTTCTATATAATGGTCTTGTATCCTGAAATCTTGCTGAACTTATCAGTTCTAGTAGTCCTTTCGTGGTTCCTTAAGATTTTCTCTATATAAAGTCATGCCATCTGTCAATAAAGATAATCTACCTTTCCAATTTGGATGCCTTTTATTTTTTTTCTTGCCTAACTGCCATGATTAGAATCTTCAGTATATGTTGAATAGAAGTAGTGAGAACAGACATCCTGAAGGGCCTTGTTCCTGCTTCAAGTACTTTTAAATAGAAGAAATAAATGTTTCAGATGATATAAACCCCAAATCCTAATCTCCTTTTCCTCTCCGGCCCCATAAACAACAACTATTATGAATTTGGTGCATTTTTGATTGGTAGATGTCTTTGCATTTCTATGTGTGTATGTGTTGTGTATCAACTAATAATATGAAGTACTGTGTATCTATTTTTATTTTATATAAATGATTTCATAATATGCTAATTTTTTTCAATTTTTAAATTCAACGTTGTCTCAATTCATATATACAAAAATACATATATATATAGTCTGTCATAAGAATATATTTAATGCATTTCTCTATTAGTGGGTATTTAGATTACTTCCAGTGTTTTTTTTTTTTATTATTATAAACAATGCTGCACTAAAAACCTTTTACATGTGTTCTTGTGAGAATTTACCTAGGGCACATATTCTTAGGTGATAAAGAAACTACATTTTGTATTTTATTAGGCATGGTCAAGTTGCTTTATCTAGTGATTTTCCTAATTAACACATGCACTAGCAGAGTAGGAGAATTTCTTTCTTCATACCCTCAGATGCACTTGATAATGTTGAGTTTTTAGCTAACTATTTGATTGGCAAAATAATATAGTCCCTTTTATAATATAGTGTGGCTTGTTTCCTGATGAGGTGACATGCTTTTTCATTGATTATTGACCTGTGGGTTTCAGTTTTATGAATTACCAGTTATATCCTTTGCTCATTTTTAGTTATTCTGAAAAACTATATGTAATCAAACTTGTTAATCTTTTCCATTATGATTTGTTTCCTTATGCCCTGTTTAAGTAACCCACTATTCCTTTAAGTCACTAAGATTTAATTTTCTTTTGTTTTCTTTGTGTTTCATCTTTATCTGTTTCATTTATTTAGAATGTTGTGTCATTGCTGTTGGGAGCTAGGGATATATATTGTTGTTTGGGATTTTTTTTTTTTTTTTTTTTTGAAATCTAATTGTCTACCACCATTTTCCCCATTGAGTTGGAATCCTCCACTCTCATATGCCAAGTTCCAATATAAGCATGGATCTCTCTAAACTCTCCATTCAAGTCCACTGATTGGCCCATTTCTGTGCTGAGTCTATACTGTTTCAATTACAATAGCTTTATACTTAGTATTGATAATTGGTAAGGCAAGTCCCTATGTGGTTTACAGAATTAATTTGGGTAGATTAATAGAGTTAAATTTCAGTATTAATTTTAGGACACATTTTTCAGTTTCCACAAAAAGTCCTGTTGATTTGAATCGAAATTATATGAGTTAAAGAAAAATTTGGAGTATACATAGCTCCCATATTGGGCATTCCCATTCACTAACTGGTATTACTCCATTTATTCAGATTCTGTGTGTATTTCAAAAAAGTTTCAGAATTTTATCCATAAAGGTAATGTATCTGTTGCCTTAGATATATTCTTAGGACCGTCTTAATTTTTTGAGTGTATTGTGATGACACTTTTTTCTATTAATTTTCATTATTTTTTATCTATATATCTTTTCAAACTTTTACCTCTTTTTCCTATTAGTTATACTAGCCTGACCACTGATTCTACAGTTTTCCATATTTCCATATAGATGATCATGTTTTCTGAAAAAAAATACAAAAATTATTTCTCTTCTTTTCCAGTAGTCATAGCTTTTTTCTTTCTTTCTTTCTTTTTTTTTTTTGAGCTGGGCAGGAATGGAACTCATATAATTAGATATGATCTCTAGTAAAATATTGAATATTTACCGATTTAGTAGAAATTCTACATTCATTTCAGATTTTATTAAGAGTGGTTCTAAACTTTAAATTACACCATATCATTTATCACCTAATCTGACACACTTTTGAGAATGACAGGGACCCAAGGAAGATAGACATAAACCAGGACTCTACTAATTGACCAAGTATTTGAATATTTGAACAATGCAATATAAAATATTTGAACAATGCAATCTAAAAATTGACCCAATGGATATATATTGAACTTTATACTCCCAAACAACAAAACGTAATTTTTTTTCAAGCACTATGGCAACTTTACAAAACTGACCATAAAACTGTGGCCATAAAACAAGTTCTAACAAATGTCAAAGGGCTAAAAGCAGGCAGGACATAATTAGAAACAATAAAGTTAGAAATTAATATTAAAAAACCTAGAAAACCCTCAATTTTATAAAATTAAAAATAAATTTCTACACAAACCTTTAGTCAGAAAGAAATAAAAATGGAAATTAGGAAATACTTTATGGGTATCCTACATTTCGAATCTTGTGGGATGCTAGTAAAAGGTATTAAAAAGAAGATTTATAGACTTAAATAAATATCTAAGAAAGGAAACAAAAGAAGTCTGAAAAATTCCATCTCAGAAAGTTAGGAAAAAAGTAGAAAAAAGAAAATAATTAAAATACAACCAGAAATTGATGAAATATAAAACCAATATAAAATAGGATGAACAAAACCAAAAGTTGGTTTTTTGAAAAGTCAAATAAAATTGACAAACCTCTGGTGAAAACAGTAAAGACCAAAAATAGAAGGCACAAATAACCAACATCAGGAAAGATAAAAAGATCATCACTATAACTGCTGTAGACATTAAAAAAAAAAAAAGATAGTATAAACAACTTTAAGCCAATCAATGTATTTTAAAATTCAGATGAAACAAATTCTTAGAAAAACATAATAACAAAATGGACACAAGAAGAAATAGGACACTGAGTACCTCTATGACCATCAAGAAAAGTGAAACAGTACTCAAAACTGTCTTCACAAAGAAAATTCTAAGCCCAGATGACCTAACCAGCAAATTCTACCAAACATTCAAAGAAGAAATAATGCCAACTTTAGACAAATTTTCCCAGAGAACAGAAAAAGAGTATTTTCCAACACATTTTATGATACAAATTTTATAATACAAGTCTCCAATGAGGACACTATGATAAAGGAACATAACGGGCTAATCTCACTTAAGAACATAGATGCAAAAGTCCTAAAGAGAAGTTGAGTAAACTGATTCCTGCAATATATTCATCATGATCAAGAAGGGTTTATTTCAAGAATGAAAGGTTGACAGTTAAGCATATAAATTAATACATAACACACTAACAGACTAAAAGAGAACCTCGCTAGATGTAGAAAAGTGTTTGATAAAATTCACCATCCATTTAGCAAACTAAAAATTTTAGGGAAATTTTATCGAATATAGTGCATCTACCCCAAACCTTCAGGAAATATCATACATAATAATGAAAAGTTCAAGCTTTTCCTTTCTGATCAGGAAAAAGACAAAGATGCCTGTGATTTCTCTATTCAACATTGCCCTGGATGTCCTATCCAACATAAGACAGCAAAGAAAAAAAAGAGAGGGGAGGGGAAAGATTGGAAAGGAAGAAACAAAGCTGTCATTATTCCCAGATATCACTGCATATGTGAAAAATCCAAAAG
This sequence comes from Mirounga leonina, assembly GCF_011800145.1. Classification (NCBI taxonomy): domain Eukaryota; kingdom Metazoa; phylum Chordata; class Mammalia; order Carnivora; family Phocidae; genus Mirounga; species Mirounga leonina. The sequence continues at coordinate 36,884,632 of NW_023270387.1, forward strand.
ATCTATAAAGAAGCTATTTTAATTAGTAAGAGGGTTTAGCAAGGTCTCTGAATTTAGAAGTGATATGTAAAAAATGACTTATATATACCAGCACCAAACAATTAGACAGTCAAAATTTAAGAAAGAGGCCATTTACAATAGTATTAAAAATTAAGTGGCACCTAAGGCTAAAGCTGACAAAATCTTGCAAGTCTTCTGTAAAGACAATAATATAAATTTACTTAGAGGCAATTAAAGTAGACCTAAATAAATGGAAAGACAATCTATTAATAGATTTAAAGGTTATTCAATATTGTATTGTCAGTTCTTCTTATATTGATCAATAGACTCAATGTTATTCTAATCAAAATCCCAAAAGTATTTTTGTAGAACATAACATTTTACATTTTATATTGAGGCACAAAGGGCCAAGAATAGTAAAGCGCTCCTAAGAGAGGGGCAAAACTAGAAGACTTGCTTTACCAGATTTCAAGCCCCCTCTATCACACTATGCAGAAAAATGAATTCCTGGTGCAACTGTGAAAGATATAACTACAAGACTTACAGAAAATAATATCCAAGAATATCTATACAACTGCAAAGTCAGGAAGAATTTCTCAATCAATAAATACCATGCACCAAGCAGAAAGGAAAAGACTGATCAATCGAACTACCCAAATATTAAAGACTTTTTGTATATCAAAATATGCCAAAAGGAGGAGCCAAGAAATGGAAAATATACACGTGGCATAAACAAGTGACAGAACTGGTGCCGAAGGTATTAAGAGCTCAGAGAAACCAAGAGAAAGAAGACTTGAATAGATACTTCACAAAAGAAATCCAAATGGACATTAAACATATGTAAGGTGATTAGTAATCAAGAAAATGCAAATTCAGACCTCAATAAGAGATTACTATCATCCACCAGGTGAACTACAATTGAAAAGTTGGACAATATCAAGTGTGGTGAGACTACAGAACGAGAACTCTCATCTTGCTGATGGGATATATATAAATGAAATGTGCACACACGCATCTCTGCACATTCATAAGTATGTTCATAGTGGCATTATTTGTAATACCCATACTGGAAAACATAATTATTAGAATAAATAACATATATTGTGTATCTTTACACAATAAAATTCTACATAGTATACTACAGCTACACAATATACATGATTCATTTATATAAACATTTTGAACATTTATATAAAGCTCAAAAATTGGCAAGACTAAATATTATCATTTAGAAATATATACATAAGCATTTATTGAAACTTATTTGGGGGCATTATATTTGATTAAATTTTGTAGATCTTCAATGTTTATTAAAAATGATGTGTATTCTCTTGTTTTAAAGGATTTTTCTATACCTATAAATGCAATATACAAATATATATGCATATATAAATGCAATAAGGATATTTATCTATGCACACAATGCATCAATGTTGTCTGCTCTATCTATCAATCTGAGAAAAATTTACATTAAAAAAATTCCCATTATAATTGTGGATGTCAGTTTTTCCTTTTAATTCTTTATTTTTGCTTTATATTTTTCCAGACTATGTAGTTAGTTGCATACATTTTCATGACTGTAATATTTTCCTACTGAATTTTTCTTTATGACTCCATAAGATGGCCCTATTCATGTCCTTGTTAATGCTATTCTATTTAAAGAATCCTTTTGATAATTCATGTCGCTACATAGTTTTTTGTTGGCATTACTTAGAATTTGCCTGGTATGCTTGTCTCTTTATTTTCCCCCATTTTAGTTGCTTAGTTTTAACTGTTTTTTAATATGTTCATTTTTAACTGTCTTGGTAATTATGGGCTGGCCAACTAATGAGGTAGCCATGTGCTCAGATTATGTAAGAGGTGGTTAAATTAGGTTATTATCCAGTAAGCTAGTCTGGACCATCAGCAAATTTCATTCTGAAGCTGTCTCCAGAAAATCATCTCTCCGGGCCCCGGAGCATCTTCATTTCAAACCAGGATTTTGTTGATGTAAGGCAAGCTACTTTGTTCCCCTATTCTTGTCAAAACAAAGTTTCAGTTTTTTATCTTAGAAAATTGGTCATTTTCAGGTTAAAAATTTTAAACAGATGCCATTATTTATGTTTATTTTTAAATGTGATTTCTGACTTGTGACCATTGGGGTTTTTTTTCTTCATTTTCTTATTAAAAGCCTCAAAGAAACATTTTCAAGCAAAATTTTCAGTTTGTGGGTTGGAAACTTTGTAAATGAGAGGGTTTACTGGAATTGGGGAAAATGATTCAACTGAAAGAAGAGGGAGGTTGGATTAGAGTTGTGACTGGACTGGGGGTGGGGCTGGCCAAATTAGAATTTTGATGAAACATATAAAGCCTGATAGTCACATGACATCACTTAGTGACTTCATTTAGTGATTCTTTCCTGAAAAGAAATCATCTTTCTGGGTCTTGGCGTATCTTCATGTCAAACCTGGATTTCAGACTAGCAGAATGTAAATTACTTTTTTCTCCTTTAAAATATAAAAGAGATTAAAGCAACAACTTTTTACATCAAAATGTGATTCTTTTTCCTCTTAAAAATCATTCATTCACTCACTCACTCATTCATCCATTTATCCATTCATTCATTTACTCATTTGGAAAAAAACTGTGTGTACCTCTTGGTGCCAGACAGTTTTAGGTGCTTGGCTGACATCATTGGTATAAACAAAGATTCTGCCCTTGTAGAATTTATATCCTACATGGAATAGGTAGATAAAGAAATAATACACATAACTAAATTATACAGGATCATGGAAGATGATACATGCTATGTAAAAAAGAAAAGCATAGCAGAATAAGGGAGATAAGGACTATAGATATTGGGGGACCAAAAGGGAGGATGGTTGCAATTTTAAACAGGGCTGTCACGGTTGGGTGACCTCATTTAAACATAGACCTGAATAAGACAAGTAAGAGTGCTCTTGGCCAAGGAAATAGCTAATGCAAGGGCCCTAAGGCAAGAGCTATGATCAAACAACACCAGGAAGGCATGAGCAAGAGAGGAAATAAATTAGGTAGGGGAGAGTCTTGTAGGTCATTGTGAGCATTTTTTATTTTTACTGTGAGAGAAACAGGGAGCCAATGCCTATTGTCTAACTAGATCCCCTTTTCTCCCAATCCCATCCAACTGTATTGATAATTTTTAAAAATTATTGCCGATCTGATACTATAATGCAGTAATTCATTATTGGTTTACTTTCATTTTCCTAATGGGGAGGTTGCATGTATTTTATATTTATTGTTTCTTTGGATTTTGGGATTGCTTTCTCTGAATGGCTGGTTTATATTCTGTGCCATTTTTTTTTTATTGGGTTGTTTGTATTTTCTTATGCGTAGTAGTAACCTTTTATATGTTAATAGGCATTACAAAATTTACCTGTTCATCTAGCATTTATCTTTTGACTTTGTTTTGAGCATCTTTGGCAATAAAATTAAAATTTTGTAAAGATAAATTTTTACAATTACTTCCTTTATAGCGCTTAGGTGTTCTGCCTTGCTCAAAGGATCTTTACAAACTCTAGGTTGTACAACTAGTCTCTTAAGTTTTCCTCTTAGATTTTAAGGTTTCTTTTTTCCTTTTGGATATTTAACTCAGCTAGCGGTGGAAGCTTTGAAGCTGGAACTCCTATATGGTGCTACAAGAATAGTCGATTTTGCAAACATAGTTATTATATAAAACATCCTTTTCACATTGAATTAAAATCCTACCTTTGTCATATTAAAATGAAGGAGCATTTTTTAAGGTTAAGATATATTACATCATATCCAAAACCTGTTAAGAGCGATCTAGAAGGGATGGATTCATAGATTATGAGATATAGGATATATAGCAGGATGCCAGTTACTAAGAAGGTTGGGGGGATTGGGACCCAGACCACAAGGGAGAGGACTTAGGTCACCTCATCTCTACCAACCCATAGAAAAGCTGAGGGTATGGCCACAGTCACAGGCAGCTTGCTAGATCTGCTGAAGGCACATGAGAAATCCTTATTTAAGAGCTTTTATTTTCCCAGAGAAGTCAGAAGATCATCCACTCCTTAGGAAGAGGATGAGAAGGGAAAAGAGGTGGGAAGAGGTGTGTAGATTTGAAGAAAGAGGGGAATGTGGGAAATCCTATCGTTGCAGATTTGTGCCAGCAAAGATAGCAGGTAAGGTGAATTTTAAGTTTTTAGCAAACTTTTAGTTTCTTTTGCTAATCTTTTCAAACCATTTAAGTCAAAAGCTTTTCGTTTCATTTATTAGTACTTTAAAATCACTTAAGGAAAAACTTTTTCGTTTGTTTTCTAGTTAATACTTTCAGACCATTTAAGTCAAAGCTTTTCATTTTGTAGGCTGATCATGTTGTATGTTGGTGTTAATAAAATTACAGGGGTGATTATTTAATCATGGTGATCCAAAGATTAGGTGGTGAGCTAAGAGATAAATGAATCAGGGTGACTGACTCAGGGCTGATAAGGGCAGTTGGAACATCAAAACCAGGGGTATTTTCTATAATTGTGTCCCCACCTTGCCATTGTTACTTCATTCCTCCACCTCAGAGTGTATCAGCCATTCATTCATTCAACAAATACTTACTCAGCACCTATTATGTGCCAGGCACTGTTCTATATGCAGAGGATACACCAGTGAACAAGAGAGACAAGGTTCCTGCTTTCCTGGAACTTACGTTCTAATACAGGAAGATAGACAATAATAATAAAAATAATATTAATAATATTAATAGCTAACATTAATTTAGCAACTACTGTTTGCTGAGACTATTTTAAACACTTTACAAGTATTCGTTCATTTAAGCCTTATCAAAACAATAAGAGGTGAAGACTAGAATTATCCCCATTTTATGCAATGGACACTTGAGGGCACAAAAAGGGAAAATAACTTTCCCTTTAGGGCAAGGTTCAACAGCCAGGAAAAGGCACACCTGGAATTTAGCACCAAGACAGGCTATAGATCCCTTTCTCTGAATGACTTCTGTGCTGTCTCTCAGGCAAGAAACAATAAACAGAATAAATTTGGTAGAGTTCAGTACTACAAAAAATAAAACAGGGCGACACGATGGTATTTGCACGGCAGGGTGTGGGGGAGAAAATGAAGATGTCAGGGAAAGCTTCACTGATGCAGTGACATTTGAGCTGAGTGAGGCTTGAAGGAGGTTAACACAGTTATCTTGAGGCACAGGAAACAGAGATAACCTGGTGCAAAGGAATCTTATCCTTGTTTGTGAAACAGAAATGCCCTGCTGGCTGTGGCTAGAGTTTAATATGTAAGAGAGTGTCTGATTAAAAGCGAAGTCAGGGAGCTAGGCAGGAACCAGACCCCATGGGGTCTCAGGTCACATTAAGGAATTTGACTTTTATTCTAAGTGCAGTGGGTTTTTATGCAGGAGAGTAACACTCCCCAATTCATAATTTTCAAAGATCACTCTCATTGCTGTATGCAAAATTAACTGTATGTAGGGCCAAAGTGGAAGCAGGAAGATCCATTAGGGAGCAATTACAATGCAGGTGAAAAATCCTGGTGGCTTGAACTAGGGTAGTGGCAGTGGAATGAAATTTAGGGTATTATTTTGAAAGTAAAATTGGCAAGTCTTGCAAATAAACTAAATGTGAAGAGTAAAGAAAAAGGAATTTAATTAGGAGCCTTGAGGTTTTGGTTTAATAACTCGTACATGGTAGTGTCCTTTACTGAGATGTACAAAACTAGGGGAGAAATACCTTCCATAAGAAAAATTAAGATCTTCCTTTTGAACTTTATAAGGGAAGGGGCTCTTTCTACTTTTCTAAAAAAAAAAAAAAATTTTTTTTATAAGTTTCAAATAAAGAGTTCTGAAAATAAAGCTTTTTAATGTTCAACTTTATGAGCTCTTTACATTTGAAACCAAGTTGGAGGAGCTGAATTTTCATTTGTTTAATAAATATTTATTGAGCATCTACTGTGGCCAAAGACCACGTGATGAGATTCCGAGAGGGACTGAAAAAACAAGATCCCTGCTCCCAGTGCCTTTTGGGAAAGGGAGGAAGGACGATAGGTGATTTTTCCCCCCGTTCGTTGCCTTATTAAAAGTTCACCTAACGCTTGAGTAGCCATCTTATAACTGCATCTCGTGCTTCTGGCAGTTGGGCCCACCGTTCTAAACGCTCATAATCGGGTTGATAAATGAATCTCTAAATAGTGACATCTCCCCTCCCACTAGAACTTAGGCTTTTTTAAAAAATAGAAGTTTTAACAAACAATACGAATACAACCTTTGCTTTGAAGACTAATATTTTTGCAGCAATGGTACCTTTATAAAGATCGTGGTTGCCCCCGTACATATTTGTTCTTTCTTCATATCCAATTAAATGAAAACACTAGTTTTTCCGTAGCCCAGCTCTCTAGGCTTGTTGGGTCTAGCTCAGGAGAGAGGAAGCAGGCGCCGCTGGATTTAAACAGTTTGGTGTAATCCTTCTCTACGCTCTCTCTCGCTAGCCGGGGACGTGGTGTCGGCTACCCGGGGCTTTCCGTCCACGCAGCACCGGAATGAAGGAGTCTGGGAGGGGGTCGGGGAAGGGAAAGACGGAGGAGACATTAAGTAATTGGTTCTTGAAGGTATAAAATGATGTTTAGGGTCTACTCTAAAGCACTGATTTCAAATGCCCGCCCCCTGGGCCGTTTCGGCCCCGCCCCTTGTTGTCGTCACGCCGACTTCCACCTTGCCTGCTGCGGATTGGTCTCTGCCTCGGCCTCTGAAGTGCGGCGAAAGAGCTAGGGTTTTGCTTCCGGGTCTTGGGCCCTGGCCCTGGGCGCAGAGGTTTCTGGGAGGTAAGAGTCGTAATGGTGTCTGTATGATTTCCGGAGGCTGTCGCCTTAGACGTCGGCCGACGTGAGCGGCAGGAGGGTAGCAGATTGTCTCTCTTGTCCGAGTGGGGCGGGGAAGGGCGGCTGGGGTCGGAGTCGACGATAGAGAACCGGACGCGGGCGGTGGAGGCCCCGGAGCGGCGGGCGGTGGTAGAGCCCAGCGAGTCCCCGGCCGGCCGCGAAGCGCGGAGCGTGGAGGCAGCTTTGCAGGCGGCGTTAAACAGGGTTCACACCCCTCCATCCCCCAAACCCCCTGCGAGTCGGGCCTTTGGGTGAAGAGTCAGCGAGTTTCTGGTAACAGCCCGAAGGCGAGCCCCAGGGAGGCGGGAGTGATAAAAATCCGGGAGTATGTGGGAGGCGGCGGCGGCGCCCCCAGCGACAGGAAACCCAGTTCTCCCCCTGCATGGACCCTTTTTCCCTTTTTGAAAAATCTGGAGAAGTATACCAGTTCCCCCAGCTTACCCGCGCTCTTGCTTTTCGGACGCTTAACGGGACTTCAGTCGCCACATCTGCTAGGCACTACTCTTGGCAGCCCCAAACCAAAAGTAACATAAGGAATGGGTCCCTGAGTTTTGCTTATCAGAATCCTTTGGGGGTGAGTTTCCTGTCTTGAGCACGGTAACCTACAAAAGATCTGATTTACATTATAATGATTGCTATAAAAGAAAATTGGACCAACAGAAGGCTGTTGGAGAATTTTGCACATGTAGCTGTCATTAAAGTTTAGCACACTTTTCTCCAGGACACTCAGTATTTGTCAGTGATTTTAAAACAACTTTTGTTTTTGTAGTTACTAGCCTATTTTCTGTTGTATGAAATTTAGATAAAATGCAAACCTTAGGGCGTCTGGTGGAGTAGGGTTAAATTAAGAATTTTTAAAACTCAGTCATGGCAGTACTAAATTTTACAGGGCCTTGACATTTCAGTTCTCATAATAATCCTGTGAGGGACATTGCCCATTCCACAGAAACTTAAGCTGGATGACTTGTCCGGGGCCACAGAGACAGAAGGAGAACAGGAACACAAACTCAGATCTTCATGAGAGAATTTTTTGCACGAAATAAGAGCTGCCTAAGAAGCTATATTCCTTATGTACCTTGGGCTTCATTATTTGTTTTCTTTAGAACTTTTGTTTGAGGTTATTTAAGTAATTTTGGAGAATGAGTTTTGGAAATTATTTCACAAGGATCAATATTTATTAATACTTTATGAAATGAGGGTTTGTCATATTGGAAATAACTTGATACAGTTTTTCTCTAAAGCATAAAAGATGACAACAGCAGCTAGGCCAACTTTTGAACCTGCGAGAGGTGGGAGAGGAAAAGGAGAAGGTGATTTGAGCCAACTCTCAAAGCAATATTCAAGTAGAGACCTACCTTCTCATACAAAGATAAAATATAGGTAATGAAGACTTTTTACTTTCTTGTTCAGAAGACTAAGAAATCTGTTAAATGGCATGCTCGTGAGATTGTAGCATGTTTGGGGCCGCCCAAACAGTGATATATCGTTGAAGTTTCTGTTTTCATAGGAGTAGAATGCAGTAGAGTGTTTGACATTAAAATTGTGTTCTTTATAAAACTCTTTCATATATTACTTATGCAGAAATTCCTGTTAACTGAGAATTTCCATATGTATATGGCACAATAATAATGACTCAGAAGGCCCGTGCACCATCAGCACTAATCAATATGAGATTAAAAGTGTCGTAGTAAAGAGCCCTGAGTTGACGAACTAACAAAAAGTAAAGACATTTTAATTAATCTGCAGCCTTATGGGAAAATGTGTGACTCAGTTTGGGCTCTCTGAAATATTGGAAACATTACAAGAATGCCTGTTAATAACCTTCAGATTAGGGGAATGATCTTGTTTAGTTCCATGAACCTTGAGGGACTAAAGGACAGAGTTGCTTTTTGTGAATTGTCTTACAGCCATGTATTTTCTTAGTAACATTTTTGCCTATTTTTTTCTACTTTAGACAAACTACTCAGGATGCTCCTGAAGAGGTTCGCAACCGTGACTTCAGGAGAGAGCTGGAAGAGAGAGAGCGAGCTGCTGCAAGAGAAAAAAATAGAGATCGTCCAACACGAGGTACCAACACTGCCCCTAGACATTTGTCTCATGAAATCATGTTGACAACAGTTTTTTCGTGTGCTAATTGGAACTGATTAATATTTTTGTTTGTTTGCTTTAAAATGGTGTAAACAATTTATTGTTTGCTTTAAGATATTGGTAACACTTTCTTAAGTGATTAGATTAGAGGTGATAACAAGGTTGAATCCAGTTCCATCTCTCTGCTGCTGTAGTAGAAGGAACAGGATGATCTTGGCATATCTGGCAGCTCTTGTTTCAGTTTACATAAAGGTGTTTTTTTGGTTTTGTTTTTTAAGATTTATTTATTTATTTTAGTGAGAGCACGAGCGCACATGTGCCCATGAGCAGGGTGGGAGGGCCAGAGAGCAGAGGGAGAATCTCAAGCAGACTCCACACCAAGCCCAGAGCCTGATGCTGCTTTGTGGGCCTTGATCCCAGGACCCTGAGATCATGACCTGAGCCGAAATCAACAGTGGACGCTCAACCAACTGAGCCACCCAGGCACCCCTAAAGGTTTTGACTGTTCACAGCAACCAGACTTTTTGAGGCCGTTCATTTTCTGTCTATGAGGGTCTCCAGTTTTTGTCACTGGCTTTTGGAAGGCATCGAGGGGCATAAGTTATAATATCTTTTTTATATTTTCAGTATATATGAACTCTTCCCTAAATTTCCTCAGAGAGGCTATGGTTCCCATATTAAAATCAATGCTTTCATTAATTCATTGAACAAATGTTGACCAAGGGCAAATGCCAGGCACTGTGGTTCCTGTCTGTGCTATCTTGATGGTTATAATCTAAGCTTTTTGTCCCCACGGGTCCCTAAAATGTTACAAGAAACACAGTGTTTCTTTTAGTAAGCTAAATTATGTTTGTTTTCCCCAGAGCATACAACTTCCTCATCAGTGTCAAAGAAGCCTCGGTTAGACCAGATTCCTGCTGCCAACCTTGATGCAGATGATCCTCTAACAGATGTATGTTTTATTTCCTTTGTTGATCTCCACATAGTAATTCATTTATTATGTTTTCTGAAATGCTTGTTTTATTTTTTGGCTTTAAGAAGTGGCCTATATTTTTACTTACTGTTATTCAAATGTAGTCCTGACTTCAATGCTAAGCTTTATGGTTGATTTTTAAAGAAAAAGTATTATTATTATTTTGTTTAAAGATTTTATTTATTTATTTGAGAGAGAGACACAGCGAGAGAGGGAACACAAGCGGTGGGAGTGGGAGAGGGAGAAGCAGGCTTCCTGCTGAGCAGGGAGCCCGATGAGGGGCTCAGTCCCAGGACCCTGGGATCATGACCTGAGCCGAAGGCAGACGCCCAACGACTGAGCCACCCAGGCGCCCAAAGCAAAAGTATTATTAATCACAAGAGTAATTAAACTTTAAGAGCAAGTTTGATCTCTGGAGAACCAAATAAGAAAGTGATCTATTAAAATATGAGCTTCCAAAAAAAATAATTCTCCATACTAAACCCTGGAGGTTGACCATGTTCTGTACCTCCAGGGGGCATTCTTCATTCTAGGGTCTTTATCAGTAATAGCACCCCCAAGAGCTGAATTCAGAGGCCTTTCCACATTAGATACCAAACATGCCCCCTCTAGGTGTGCAACTCAACTTATTGGTTCCTTCTGCTAGGAAGGGGGCAGTGTTTTAAGTGGAAGTTCTTTTATGATTAGTGCTTCAGTTAACATTAAAATTCAGTGGGGCCCTACGGTCTATAATTAACTTGCAATTTTGTACATTCAGTGGGAAAACGTGACTGGCCTTTCATCAGTTGCATCTAACTAAGTTTATATATCAGCAATTAATTCCAGAGTTGACAGATTGAATTAAATAATTAGCTCAGTAATTAAAGGGAGCCCAATTTTAAATGGTATTTAATATTGTTTGAAATTTTTCTGAGAATGTAGCACCCTTTTTTTGTACTTTTGATTATCCTTACTTCCTTGATTAAAAGTTGTCTTGAGCTAGTGAAATTATTTGACTCTTAGGGTGATACACTGTATATGTATGTACTGTGTGTATCAGTGAAAAGTGTTCCTTGTCTCATTGTAGAAATATTTTCATATGAAATCCCCTTTTGACTATGTAAATTTGAAGAATACTTTGTTACACTTTTTGCTGTTACAATCTCTCAAGCATCTCAGGGACATTTTAGTAAGAATTCTGTAAGCTTGTTTGTGGGGTTTCATTTTACGTTTTAGTTGATGGTTGACTTTAATCGTATTTAGGTGCATTTATGTTTCCCAGTGGGAAAATTAATCCTGCCCCAAAGATATGGTAAGTGTAATTTTCATGGGAAAAATAATGAATAACATGCATTTTCTCCTGGGCTATCATCATTCTTTTTTAGGAGGAAGATGAAGATGAAGATTTTGAAGAGGAGAGTGATGATGATGATACTGCAGCTCTTCTTGCAGAACTAGAAAAAATTAAAAAAGAAAGAGCTGAAGAGCAGGCCAGGAAGGTAAAATCAAAATATTAAATATTTGCATCTTATCGCCTATTCTAAACTAGGAATATTTTTTAATTTAAGTAATACATCTTATATTAGAAATCGTCCTTGCCATATCTAGATATTACAGCACCTATAGATCTACAAGTCTGATTATTTTTGCGACATCCTGATTTTCCTGGTTATGTTAGAAATTCTTTCCAAATAGTTCAGGCATGCTTCATAGTGCTTATCAATTTGTTTTTCATTCACTTGTTCATGTGTTCAACAGACATTTAATCATTGTTCATTAAGTGTCAGAAGAATTAAAGATGAGTATGATATAATCATGGTCTGCGAAGAACCCAAGGATATAATGAGACCATCTTTATGTCTTTGTCTCCTGCTTCCAACCTTCTTTCCAGGCATTTGTTGCAGTCTGTCAATAGATTTTATATAGCCTAGGGTAATTTACCTAGCCAGTCTCTTCGTTTATACAATGGAAGAAAAGAATGTCTATCTCAAAAAGAGTTACAGGGATTACATAGGATCCATAGTACATACCTTTAAACTTTGGATGAACAAGAGCAGGTCAGAACAGTAGAGATTCATAAACCAGTGCTAAAGGAGTTTGGACTCTATCTTGAAGGCCATGAAGAGCTAGTTGATTTCAGGAGGAGTATGATAAGATTGGATATGCATTTTATTTTGGGGTTTTTTTTTCATTATGAAATATTTCAGTAATACAGAAAAATATGAATAATAAATTTAATAGTCATCTACTTGGATATGCATTTTAGAAAGATTACTCTGGCAGAAGTATGGAGGTTGGATTGGGAAAACTGTTTGAGAAGGCTGTTCCAATAATCCTCAGATGCAATTAAGGTAATTCTGCATAATAGGAATTAGAATTGAGAGAAGTAAATAGATGCTGATGGAGCTGTCAAGGAGGTAAAACTGATCAGATAAAGTGACTGATTAGATGTGGCAGCAAAGATGACCCCCAATTCCCAGGTAGATGTTGCTGACATTCCTTAAGGCCGGGGGGGAGATGGCAGAAGGGTGCACATGTTTAGATGGAGAGAAAAGAGATGATGAGCTCTGTTTGGAACATGTTGAATTTAACACATTATGAGATATTCAGATGGAGATGTCTGTGTCCACTTTCAAACAGAAGAGCTCGGCTTTTTTTATGAGCTTCTGTGTTTTCATTTGAACCAAGAATTGTTCTATTTAAAGAGTGGAAAAAGACTGACATGGGTTCATGTGAGGAGTCTTGGGAAGTAGAGGATTGCTGGAACTCAAATTGGAAGAAGAATATTTTAAATATAATTCCCATCGAAGTTTGGCATAGGATAGCGTAATTCCCATAATAGCTTCTACTTGTTCTAATTGTTCCTATCTAATTAAAAATCAATTATAAGAACTGTCCTAATTTCACTTGCACACCACTAGAGGGCAGTTGTTCTATTCCTGATTCTTTTGGCTTGCCTAATAGCTGTGGATTCATAAGGGACAAGCAGTTCAGGTGCATTTGGTTGACCCTTAGGAGGATAAGCATTTTAGACAAAAGGTCGTGGAATTTTGTAAGATTACTCTCTTTGTACAAAAATGTATTGGTGTTTCTAGGGGTTGAAGGATAGTTTTACTTTTGTTCTTATTGCCCATCTGGTTTTCTAGTGGCTCATTTTGAGGTGTCCCAAAATATTTTCGACCAGTCAGCCTATGTCAGGGGCTAGGAAGCTTTCTGTAAAGGGCCAGATGGTAAATGTCTCGGGATATTTCAGGTTTACAGACCATGCTGTCTCTTGTGCGGCTTGTCAGCTATGCTCGCTGTAGCACAGAAGCAGCTGTAGACAATACAGAAATGAATGAGTGTGACTATCCGTTCCATTAAGATTTTATTAACAAAAACGGGGTGGTTTGGGTTTGATCTGCAGGCTGTCTGATTATTAGTCTATGTTTGTGAACCATAATGTGCCTGGTACTTTTTTTTTTTATTAAAGAATTTATTTGTTTAATTGACAGAGACAGCGAGAGAGTTAACACAAGCAGGGGGAGTGGGAGAGGGAGAAGCAAGCTTCCCGCCGAGCAGGGAGCCCGATGCGGGGCTCAATCCCAGGACCCTGGGATCATGACCTAAGCTGAAGGCAGTCACTTAACCAACTGCGCCACCCAGGCGCCCCATTGCCTGGTACTTGAATATGGAAAGAGTTGGCACCTTTTTTTTCCAGTGCTGTGCGTGGCAGGCAGCCAGGACTCTAAAGGAAATAATATTGCAAATATAAAATGGCCAGAACTTTATTATATCACACACGTTATTATTATAAGTTGGATACATTGTATATTTGAGCTTTTATTTTTCTAGCATCTCAGAGAAATGTCTTTTCACTTTCAACATCAATATAAATTGTTAAAAATACAGTTTTTAGAAAGCTATCTATTCTTAATCTGTAATGGATGTTCCTGATTTTGTTTGCTTAAGGTCTGAGCAGTGACCTGAAGGAATTTCCCTGTTTATTTCCCTGAGCATTGCATCTTCTCACTTCCCAGTTATTTGGCCTCTTAAAAATGAAATCTGTTGTTCACCTTTGGATATTAAAATGAAATATCATTAACTCTGTGGAAAGTTAGGTTATTTTTCTAAGTGATCTAAAACGATTAGGTTCATTTTATTTATTTATTTATTTATTTATTTTATTTTTTTTAAAGATTTTATTTATCTATTTGAGAGAGAGAATGAGAGAGAGCACGAGAGGGAGGGGGATCAGAGGGAGAAGCAGACCCCCCGCCGAGCAGGGAGCCTGATGCGGGACTCAATCCCGGGACTCCAGGACCACGACCTGAACCGAAGGCAGTCACCCAACCAACTGAGCCACCCAGGCGCCCTTATTTATTTGAGAGAGAAAGAGAGAGAGTATGAGTGGGGTCAAGGGAATGACAGAGGGAGAGGGGGAGAATCCCAAGCAAACTCCGTGCTGAGGGGGGAGCCTGATGTGGGGCTTGATCTCAATCCTGAGATCGTGACCTGAGCCAAAATCAAGAGTTGGCTGCTTAACTGACTGAGCCACCCCGGTGCCCCTATTAGGTTCATTTAAAATTGAAAGTCTCTTTTTCCTTGATTCAGTAAGTCATCAGTTTTTGTCCTTCCTAAAATACAATAAAGTGGGGTTTATTTTTTGTTTTTGTTTTAAGATAGCATGAACAGGTAGATCTAGCAGTTAATGGCTAAGAATTCTAGGCATTTTATATTTCTAATTCTAAGAATGAAACGTGAGGGTGATTTGAGTTTAAAGAGGTTAATGCTAATTAAAAGTGAAGAAAGACAAGCTTGTAGACGAGCAGTATAAAAATGGAAAGTTAGTAACAATAAAGCATAACAAAATGAATAAAGCCGGGGTAGATTACTAGAAATACATGTTAGCTGAATATAATATGTTACATGATAGTTTATCTTAGGACCTACTTCTTGGCTAATAATAACTTGTCACTAATCCTAGAGGTACAAATTTACATTGTTAATAATTCAAAATAAAATTATTTTTAATCATAGTTCTGTATAGCCCATTTTTAAAAATCAAGGTAATAGCTTTGCTAAATGTGTCTCTTTGATGTTTAATGTATTCTCAAATTACTAGAATATATTTATTGATGTACTCTTAAAATAGCAATTAATTTTATATGTACTTCAAGAAAGAAAATAGATTTAAATATGCATTCATAGAATTTCTGAGTCAGACTAATGAATGTATGATGACAAGCATGAAGTATTTATAATAAAAAGGCCAAATTATTTTGTTAAGTGAGACTTTTCTGGTATATGTTATATCTTAAAAAAAATAAACACCTACCTTGATGCTCATTCCTTCTCCCTCATAAAATCCTCACAGTCTTTTAAAATAGGAGTTATGTAAGAAGATTGGCCCCAGAATTAATGTAAGTAAATGAGTCCTCCTCTGTCATTGACAGGAACAAGAACAGAAAGCTGAAGAAGAAAGAATACGTATGGAAAACATTTTGAGTGGAAACCCTCTCCTTAATCTCACTGGCCCATCCCAGCCTCAGGCCAACTTCAAAGTTAAAAGAAGGTACTTTACACTAACGAGTTGGATATATATTGCAGATTGTGCGTTTTATAGCAAAATATATTATGTAAAAGCCCCCTTTTCACTGATACCCTTCTCCATCAGATATGGGATTAACGGAAGAAGGAGAATGAAAGAAAACGTACTTACTTTTAGTAGATATTTATGATAACCAGCTGTGTGCCAGATACTATTCTAAGCACTAGGGATGGAGCAGTGCATTGAGCCATTGGCTCTCCAAAGCTTAACATTTTAGATGTATGTGTGAAGAGTCCCCAAGATCACCCTTCACATTCAGAGACTCACTAAAAGGACACCGAGGACTCCACATAGAGTTGCACTTGTGACTAACGTAGTAAAGATACACAGCCAGATAGATCATAGAGGAGAAAGCTACACTTCCTTATGCTCTGTCCCTCCTGTGAGGGGTCACCCAGCACATTCTTTCCCCCAGACTGAAATGTAGATCTGGACCAGTCTATGAACCTTAATGGTTATACCCCAATAGTTTCTTCTCCTTTGTTGCCATAAAATGCAAATACTAGAGTGGATGATTGCTAAGTGGTAACTGATGAGAGAGTATAAAATCCTTAAAAGCATGTAATCTAAACTACAGTAAACTGGTCGGTTATTATCATCTAGAAGTATCTATGCGAATCGGGGTGCTGCCTCTTTTAGACCTGAAAACATTAAATATGTAATTAAGCCTATGAATTCCTACTTTCTAACTCAAAGTTCCTCATACAGGAGAAGTAATAAGAATGTTTGTATGTTCTAAATAGGAATTGCCCTTCCTGCTGTAATAAAGCAAGATTACAACCTATTAAGAATTACTTTATTCTTTTGGGTGTAATTGCGTCAGATGCTATACATATTGAGCATCTTTCTGGGTAATGACTAAGCTTTGCAGTTCACTTGTTCTTGTCTCCTGATACAGACATATAAGAGCGTTCTGGTTTCTTTTTTCCCTTTAGGTGGGATGATGATGTTGTTTTCAAGAACTGTGCAAAAGGTGTAGATGATCAGAAGAAAGACAAAAGATTTGTAAATGATACGCTGCGATCTGAATTTCACAAAAAGTTCATGGAGAAATATATTAAATAGTACAGTTTTATGTGCTTAAAGACTGTAAAATGTAAACGATCATTCTCACTTTGTTTTTTCTGTTTTTCTCTTTCCCCATCTAAATTGTGTATAGGCTTCCCTAATTTTAAGTTCTGAAATAAGCTCTCCTTTATTGATACCTTATTTGATGAGGACTTGGGAATTGGTTTAACTAGTTTCCACCCTCTGAATATTTCCAGAAATATGTTTTCCTTTTAATATGGGAAAGGGAATCTTCTTGTAATAAATATTTTCAAAAATCGAAATAACTAAATCTGTGTCCCCCAATTTTTTGTTGAAATGTATGCAGCTTATAAAACATTGCATATTTTCTTTTGTGAATTGTATTTCTTTGTACATTAACTTCTCATTTCTTTGACATTAATTTAAGGTCAGTTAATGTGTGAGATAGTCACTGTGTGTTTTTAAGAGTGTGATGGAGGATGAAAGGCATTCAATTTTGGCCCACATGTTGGTATGGAAGAGTGTCATCAACCTTTCTGCTCCCTGAGTGTGTGTCTGAGGACGCATGGGGTATCCTTCACTTCTGCAAGCGCTCCTTTCTTTTTCTCTTGGCCCAAAACTGCTCCTTAAGCATGCCTAGGAAGCATGTGACACTTACCTGTGTTCTGGATACTCAACTGCCATGTCTCTTTTGAATGAGATAGAGTTTGCACACTGACATAACGTTAGATGCAGAGCCTAGGAAAGTTCAGCATCAAATAATACGTGAAATAAAACCTTTGGAAATAGGATTTTGTTTGTTTGTTTGTTATCTTGGATGATATGTATGTGGGAAGTGGGAGTATCTCTCTGCAGCTGGGAAATGAAGTTTTCCTAAGCCTGGACTGTGATTGGAGGGTGTCACTTTGGTAGAAAAATCGGGCCCAGAAATTGAAGCATTTACAGAGAGTCATAGGATCCCTCAGTTGTAACAGATACTGAGCTTGATAAGGTTAAAAATAAAACTTCAAGCAAAAATAACATGCTTTTATCAGTGGCTATTTCTTTAAACCCTTTTCTCTAAGAGCTCATTCACTATTCCAGCACTTCCCCAGTGGAAGCTGGGACACAGATTATGTGGCGCCTGAGTCAGGAGTAAAGCTAGACATGGGGCCCAGGTCTTGACTCCACATGCATGCTCTGTATTGTTTCCAGTTGATCCATTTACACAAAATTTTGAATACTTCACCTAGTGGTTTTTAAAAGCCTTTAGTAATATTTAAAACCTTGTTTTTTAAATGTCTCCTTGGGGCACCTGGGTGGCTCAGTCGGTTAAGCGTCCAACTCTTGATCTCAGCTCGGGTCTTGGATCTCAGAGTCCTGAGTTGAAGCCATGGGTTGGGCTCCATGCTGGGCATGAGGTCTACTAAATTAAGTAATTAAAATAAACTCCAGCTTTACAGTTTATAAAGTGCCTCTACATTCATTTTCAAGTTTCTAAATAGCACCACTGTTCCATAGTTTGGAAGTCCTGGGTGCTTCCAAGTTAAGGACAATGAAACCTAGACCAAATGACTGGATCAAGGTTAATACATGAAGGGACATGTACAAGTGCCTTCAAACTACATGAAAATGTGATTCCAGATGTGACATTAGATTTCCAAAACTAGTTCTTGGGATTCTGGGTAAAGTCTTGAGGAAAAGAGGTGGCAGCACTTAATCATAGGATCTTTTCCTTTTTAGCATCTGAAAGGCGTACCACGTATCCAGGGGCCTGATGCAGGTGCACCATTATCCCACCCCTCCCTGTAAAAGGTGGACATTATTTTCCATTTTATACGCAAGGAAACTGAACTTTGTACGAACTTTGAAAGCAAAGTCATAAACCTTTAAGGGGGTAGGGTTGAGAGTCAAGCCTACAACTCTTTATTCTAAAGCCCATCCTCTTAATTGGTAGGCTTCACTGCCTCTTCGTGTTACTTCGCTCTGACTTTGCTCACCTACGAAACCACAGCAATGAGATAATGGAGTTTGGTGGGCCCTGAGTAGTACAGCAAGGTGTACGTATCTGGCAGGCACATAGTCGGGATTTCATACCTGTTCTCTATACGAGCATATAGGGGCCGGCTAACACAAAGTCTTGTTTCGTTCTATCATAATGCTCTCATTTTGAATCAAGAGATTCCCTAACCCTCAGAGCTTGGGTTGGGCAATAGATACGGTGATTGCTTTTGCTTGGTGGCTAGGATTAGAAACCTAGTCACAGAAACGCAGGTGAAATAGAGGTTTATCTTAAGGATACTTAAAAAGGCACCTCCTCTGCCTAGCTCCGCCTATGCGTCTGTCAATTCACCTGCCCCACTTCCTCTGCAGGACTAGATTTCTGCACCAAAGTACTAAGGTCATTGCTTCATGCTCCTGGCTTCCCTGCCCGGTCTGGGTCCTGCCGGATCCCGGAAGCCCCAGCACCAGGGCGCAGGGCGGGGCTGGGCTTGTCTTTGGGAGGACGACTTGGATGAGACCACTCTGGAAGAGGAGAGAGGCTGGAGCGAGTGAAAGGGAGAGGAGCACAGCCGGCCCTTCTCGGGGCCCGCATGTGAAGCCAGCCCCTCTTCTCAGGGGCGAGGGCTGCGGAACATGGAAGGCACAGCACCAGCCTTGGGATCGCCCTTCCACAAATGCTGGGTGCCGTTGGATCTGTGCTACTGTGGAGGTGTGGCTCTCACACCTTCCTCTAAGTCACACTCCTGCGGAGACCCCTACTCCATCCGAGCGACTGGAATCTTTTTATATGGAAGCTCTTAGGTGTTTTTCGTTTTCCTGTTTGAAAGTGTCCTGCTCTCCCCTGGCCTAGATGTCAGGTGCCTTAGGAAGGGGAAGAGCGAGAGGCGTTCACCGCCACCCTCCCATCCCCACCAACCCCCCCAGGCAGGGGACCTTTTCATCTAGCCACATTTTCAAGCGGCCTCCTGAGAAAGAGGCAGAGAAATGGTCCTAAAGGCCCCAGGCTAATTGGAAGCCGCTTCCTGGGAGCTCAGCCATCTCTTTGTGCCAGAGTCTGAGGAAGGAGGGAAGAGGACGAATGGGGCTTTAATTCTTTTGACTTCAGAGGGAAGGGTTCTAATGTCATCCCGAGATTTCCTGAACACTCGGCGACCTTGAAAGTCTAACTCCCGGCCCCACAGGCCTATTTCCAGAGGGTGGGTTAAATAAGGGCTGGGACTTAGTCACGCTCTTGAAGAGTTTATTATGAAGACGCCACTTGGGGAAAAAAGCTGGTGATGAGGAGAAAAACGGGTAAGACCACTGGCCACGCTAGGGAAGCAGCCCTACACACTCACAGTGCCCTGCCCCCCGCCCCGCCACCTTTCCCCCTCTCCCCCCGCAGCCTTGGAAGAGCAGAGCCCCTGTCACCTCCCTGCTTAAACCCCCACAACAATCACAATAGAAAACAATCCCATTCGTGACAGCTACATAAAATGTAAACACATGGTCACAAACTTAAGAAAGGTGCAGGACGTCTCTGGAGAAAACTCCAACACCCTACTGTGGGGCAGCAGACAAGGTTAATAAATGTGGAGAAATACCTACTGCTGGATGGGAAGACGCAGTAGTGTGAAGCTGTCAGTTCTCCAAGCAAAAGAAACTATTATAAAATTCCAGGAGGTCAGGATTTTAAAATTTATTTTATTATTATTTTTTTTAATTGAAATAGAGTCAACAGGGGCGCCTGGATGTCTCAGTCAGTTAAGCGTCTGCCTTCCGCTCAGGTCATGGGCCAGGGTCCTGGGATGGAGCCCCGCATCGGGCTCCCTGCTCAGTGGGGAGGCTGCTTGTCCATCCCCCATGCTGGTGCTCTCTTTCTCTCACACTCTCAAATAAATAAAATCTTTCAAAAATATATAGTTGACACACAAGTTGGGTTTTTTTTAAATCGATGTTTTGACCAAATTATTGAAAACTTTTCTGTTAAAATGAATTTGTAAGAACATCCTGGATAAAACAAAAAAGTTTGTCAAGGAAGAAGACTGAGAAGGGTTTTCTTCACCCACTTTATTTTTCTTTTCTTCCCCCATTTTAAAACGGGTTATAAATGTACACAGATTAATGTGGTTCTGGCACCAGAAGAGATAGATGGGAAAAAATGGAACATAATGAAAAGTTAGAAACAGATGCAAGTACATAAAATACTCTCACATATAAGAAAATCTTTTAAAGGCAACGAAACAAGAAAGAAGAAAATCTTTGGGGGAAGAATGAACTGTCAGTAAATGGTGTCAGGAAACTTTACTAACCATTTGGTAGAAAATACGTTCCTACCGTCCAGCACAAGCGCAGGGTAAGACCCATGGGTTTAGCCAGTCAAGAAACACGAAGCCCTTTTTAGATGCGGAAAGTTCAGTACTTAGACAGGCAGAGAGAGGAATAACCAAAGGTGCTAGGTCCCTGTGGCCCTTGAGCAGAGCGACCCTGAAACCACGTGGGCACTAATCACAGGACACGTGGCACAGAGGATCCCGTGTCAGGGGGCAGCGAAGCTTCATAGCTTCCTGCTTGTACCCCAAGGGAGGGAGGCAGAAAGGCTCAAACCTCATCAGAATCAGGAGGCCGTGGGAAGCTGTCTCTGAATCCTTGGGAGCCAGTGAAGCCAGGAGCAGCTCCTCTCAAGTCCCCCATTTTCCCACATTCCAGGAAGATCCCAAGGCGTTCTGCCAAGATTCGTATCATATGCGTTCAAGTCCTGTTGGCCCCAGGTGGACTGTGCAGGTGCATCTCGAAGTCCCGGGTGCCCGCACAGAGCTGTTCCCCAACAGCACCCCACCCACGAGTCCTCCGGGGGCAATTCTCTATGTTTTAAAGGTTTAAAGGAAATGAACAAACAAATGTACTAGAGAAAACCATAGGCAAATGTGTGTTTAATTCTGAGCTGAGGGGCGCCTGGGTGGCTCAGTCGGTTAAGCGTCTGCCTTCGGCTCAGGTCATGATCCCAGGACGCTGGGATCGAGCCCCGCATCAGGCTCCCTGCTCAGTGGGAAGCCTGCTTCTCCCTCTCCCTCTGCCCCTCCCCCAGCTCATTCTCTCTCTCTCTCTCTAATAAATAAATAAAATCTTTAAAAAAAAATTCTGAGCTGAGATGAACTTTCTTTTTTCTTTTTTTTTTTTTTAAGAGAGAGCATACAAGCTCAGGGGGTGGGGGTTGTGCAGAGGGAGCAAGAGAGAATATTAGGCAGGCTCCAAGCCCCAGGCGGGGCTCGCTGTGAGGCTCCACACAGGAACCACAGGGGGCTAGATCTCATAACCCTGAGATCATGACCCGAGCAGAAATCAAGAGTCAGATGCTTAACCCACTGATCCACCCAGGCGCCCCAAGGGATGGCCTTTCTAAGCATGATATCAAAAGCAGAAAATACAACAAAAAATAAAAGAGATAAATTGATTACATAAGAAGATTTCATAGGTCAAAGAATTTAAAATGCCAGTATTATGATTAAATTCCCTTGCTTAGACAGCTTTTCTATTTTCTTAGAGCTTCTGATTACCTTTCTCTTCTTCCTTAGTATTTTCATGTATCTTTATTTTTAAAAAAGTGATTTCATTATATGAGATTAGCAGTCAAGTTCTCTCTTTTCTGTACCCTTTCAGATGGAATAGTGGTCCCCACATGAGTGTAATTATAGGACTGCCGTTAATGCTCTCCCACGTAGAATGTCCCATTTTCAGTGCCCCATGTCTTTCTCCTTGATTTGTTCCTTTCTTCTCACAGAATACACCCTGCAGTAAATTTCCTAGGGAAGGATGAATGAGAGGTAACACAGGTGAGTCCTTGTATGTCTACATCTAGCTTTAGTTTACCCAGCCCCACACTGACCCAACCCTCCCATCCCCACCTACTGACCCAAACCCACCCCCACCCCACTCACTGACCCAGCCCCACCCCCACCCACTGACCCAACCCTCCCATCCCCACCTACTGACCCAAACCCACCCCAACCCCACTCACTGACCCAGCCCCACCCCCACCCACTGACCCAACCACCCCCCACCCCCCCACTGACCCAACCCTCCCACCCCCACCCACTGACCCAACCCTCCCATCCCCACCCACTGATCCAAACCCACCCAACCCCACCCACTGACCCAACCCCGCTCCACCCCCACCTGCCCCCTCCACACACTCTGCCCCTACTGCCAACCCCCCAACACCACTGATGGTTTTCCTGAGTATGGGTTTATTATTTTTTTTAAGATTTTATTTATTTGTTTGACAGAGAGAGAGGGAGAGAGAGAGCACGAGCAGGGGGAGCGGCAGGCAGAGGAAGAGGGAGAAGCAGGCTCCCTGAGGAAGGAGCCCGATGCGGGGCTTGATCCCAGGACCCTGGGATCCTGACCTGAGCTGAAGGCAGACCCTTAACCGACTGAGCCACCCAGGTGCCCTGTGAGTATGGGTTTAAAATAAATTTCTCTTAGAATCTAAAAGCTTTGGTCCATTTTTTTCTAAATTTAGTATTGCTCCTGAAAACTCTGATGCCAATCTCCTTTATATTCCTTTATATATATCCTAGTATTTTGTTTTTAATGTCTGAGATCTTTTGGGATGTTTTCTCTCACTCACTCTGGCTGTCTTAAAATTTCATAATGATACACGTAGCTATGAGTCTATTACCATTTTATTTTGTTTGATTCTCAGTGAGTCTTTGGTGATTCACGGCCCTCAGTTCTGGTAAAAATTTCTCCCCTCTATTTCTTCTGTTCTCTCTGTTCAGAACTCCAATTGGTTGGTAGATTACCCTTCCATCTTTTATTTTTCTTCTTCATGTTTTGGTCTCTTTTTGTTCTACTTTCTAGGGCATTATTTATCCCCTTTCATTTCAATTATTTTGCCGATTTTTTGTTTAATTTTGACTATCATACTTAAAATTTTCAAAATCTCTCTTTTATTCTCATAACCTCTCTCCTGCTCTCGTGATTTTCAACCTTGACTGCACATTAGAACTACCTGGAAACTTTTAAAGACCTTGACACCCAGGTCATACCCCAACCAGTTAAATCAGAATCTTTGGGACATCCATATTTTCTCAAGCTCTCTAATTGATACCAATCTTTATCCTAGTTTGAGAACCACTGCATTATCCTGTCTCTGTTTTAGACCCACAGTATTCTTTTCTTCAATATTATACTAATATTGAATATTCTTCATTATATTAATATCTAATATTATGTATATATTATACATACACACATATAAGATATTATATAAAATACCTAATATTATGTAGATATTACACACACACACACACACACATATATATACACTAGTTGGCTAGATAGGTAGATAGACTATCTCCTTAAACTTAACTCCTGCCATATATATAGAAAGTATAATTCTCAGGCTACAGACTCAGATATATATAAATGTATATATTTTTGTCTTACCATATCTCAATTTAATTTCTGTTTCCAGCCCCTATTCTCACAGATAGGAGAAACAATCTTAGTCGATGCAATTTTATTTCAGTTCTGGGTTTATATATGCAATACCCTTTGAATCTCTCTTAGGCTACTTATTAAGGAGAGGAGAGAAATGTGCTTGGTCATTATTTTTAAATCGAGGCACCTTTTAATAAATTACTGGGTGTCAAAATGAAATGGGGTCACCACCATCTTGTTTTTCCTCTTAGCTTTCTTTATGCTTAGAAGTGAGATGTCACTGGCTCAGATACGACATGTATATTAACACATGTATTCTGTCTTTTATAAAAGTTGATTTGTGCCTCTGTCTCATCCCTGCAGTAGGCTGCATTTTCCCCTCTGGAAAGAACTGCGTGGTAGGCATTCCGAGTTCCCAGCATGGTACGTTACACAGCCCTTTTTTTCCAAACAGAATTCTGTATGTTTGTGTCTAGGTATCAGAGCTGGTGTTAATGGGCAAAGTGGTTATAATAAAATGTTGTACAGTCCAGCACACACACACACACGCTCTCTCTTTCACACACACACACCTGTGTGTACGCCCACCCACATACGCGTGTCTGCGCACGCAGGTCCACATCATCTTTTTTCCTCAACCTATTCCACGTTGCCACCGTGCGTGCAGCTTTTACCACCCCAGCTGCTTCTTTGTGATCCGGGCGGGGGGTGGGGGGCGGCACGCGTCCCGACTGCACTAACTGCTCCCTAAGAAAGGACAGTGAGAGGGCGCCTGGGTGGCTCAGCTGGTTAGGCGACTGCCTTCGGCTCAGGTCATGATCCTGGAGTCCCAGGATCGAGTCCCGCATCGGGCTCCCTGCTCAGCGGGGGGTCTGCTTCTCCCTCTGATCCCCTTCCCTCTCGTGCTCTCTGTCTCTCATTCTCTCTCTCTCAAAGAAATAAAAAAAAAAAAGAAAGAAAGGACAGTGAGCAGGGGCTTCCCAGATCCCGGGGCAGACGATGAGGTCGCCCTTGGCCCGGCTGAAGCCAAACTCAGCTCCCGGCCCTTCCTTCCTGCAATTCAGGCGGCTCCAGCATTTGCAGCCCATTTTCAGAACGGTGAGGATGAGATGCCCTATCACGTTAGGAAACTCTATAGGCTCCGAAGGAATTTTTAAGCCATACCGAGGCATCCTTCAAGCTGATTTATGGCCTAAACCCCTGTGTAAGTTGGCCAGAGCTAGACCTATTACATCTGGTATGGAATTCTAGATCCACGGAGAAGCCCATAGGTGTTGGGAATTCTATGCTTTTGACCTTGGGAGAATGTTCTAATATCAGGGGAAAATTCTTGCTGCTGCCTTCTCTCATTCAGACTGTAATTAAGAGATTTAAATTCCAAGTTCGGCTCTTGAACTTAGTGATTCTCTGACTATGTGGATTGATTTTTCATATCCCCAAATGTATATTTAAATAATGTGATAGCCCATTTAAAAGTGTTGTAAAAATTATTTCCTGGTAAGTTGGCTAGCCTGGGTGGTAGGACTCCACCTCTCTGTCCCAGGGTTGACTCTTTGGCCACGCTTGGGGCAGAGAAAGTCAGCGTTTTTCTTACTGTTTCTCCAGGACAGCAACCATCTGTATGCGTATCCCCTTTCTGCCTGGTGGTCCACTGTGAACCCAAGGTCAACATCCATCAGATGACAGGGTTACCCCCTCCATACTTCCCTGCTTACTTTCCCTTTATTTCCCAAACAGAACACACATTTTTGCCTAATGAGAAAAAAATTAATTTAATGTACTATTTTATTAATGCATTATTTATTTATTCTTCCTTTTTAATAATTATCATGTAAAAGTTTCAGCATATGTCAGTTAATACATATTGTTCACCACTGGCCACGTTTACATTCCTTTTGCTTCACTTTGACTCTGTTTTTTTTTTTTTAATTTTGACATATATATGTACTTCATGTAAAATGAATTTAATTGTATTTCATATATTATGTGTGCTTTTTAAAAACTAAGATAAAAAAGACCCAGTATTTTTCTACTTTGTTTCTTGCTTTCCCTTTTCCCTCCTTTCCCACTCCTTCCACATTAGCTCCCACAAGATAACCCATGTCAACAGCCTAATGTGTATCATCCATGTTTTCCTCCTTGCTCGTATGATCACACAGTTGCTTGCCCATGTCCACACACACTTGCTTTACAAATACGGGATCACATGACATAATTCCCTACCTTTCTTATTCTTATTCAACAAAATTTTATAGAAATATTTCCAAGTTTACTAGCATAGTTCTAACTCATTCTTCATGGCAATGTGCAAGATTCAGTGGTATTCTGGAACCATCTAGTATTTAGTACTCACCTCTTGCAAGAGCAAGTTAGTCAATATTCAAGAATTTTGTGAGCTAGTTATGAATCACAAGTAGCTTCAAATAGTCCACGGTGGGAGAATTTACACCCTGGAAACTGGCAAACACTACAGTTCGGGGCCTTCTGGTGAAAGTTTACAATAATTTATTCCAGCAATCACCTTTTGACCGGCTGTTCATTTTATTTCCCTCTTCTGTTTATTTTCTGTTTCCTCTCCACTATGAGCAATGCTATAATCAACTCGCAGGATGTGAGCAGAGCTGAACAGGCTTGGGCAACTGCCCCACAGTAGTTCTGAGTCCGGCCTGGGCAGGGGCACAGGGGAGGGCCGGGCCTCAGACCCCGACTGCAGCTGCCGTACTCTTCCCTTGCTGCCTCAGTTTTCCAGACGTTCTATGTGGACACTTCTTGGGAGGGTCTTCCATGGTGTTGACCTCTCATCCTTCCTTCCATGTCCGTGTCTCCTCTACTTAAGCCCTCCCTGTCTGTTGTCCTTACTGCCTCCTCTACCCTCTACATTCTGACGGAGACCCACATAGAATAACCAAGGCACAGTCCCTTGGGTTTTGAAAATTCTGCAATTTTGGAGTCTCATTGACCAAGCCTTAAGTGGGAAAGAGATGAGATGGGTGCTGAGCAGGGGGCAGCCTGGGCTCAGCATCGCTTTCCTGGCATGAGTCACAAAGGGGCTCTAGTCCTGAGACTTAGACGCCGTAGGACCCTGGCTGGGCTGAGGCAGAGGGCATGATTTAGCGGAGGGCATCCAAGTCAGAGAAAAAAAAAAAATGTTTCTCTTGAGTCTGTTTCCCTTCTACTTGAAAATTGCCCAAGGCAGGCCATCCATCAGCCCTGGACCAACACTGCTACATCCATCCTCCTGTTATCTCCTGAGTGGGTCCTTGGAAAAGGCTCATAAAACATGTGAAGACAGACATCATTATTTAATAGGCTGTCAGAAGCCTGAGCACTACGGCCCAGCAGCATATCAGGAAAAATGAAAGATCTCTCATGTGGAAAAGTTTGTGGTTTTGAAGCCAGAAAAGAAATTGGAGGAAATACAGCTAGAATGTGTTTTGCTTATAACAGTAAGTCAGTGCTTTCAGAGGGTGGGTATAAACATGTGCTTAACATTGAGCACCTACTGTATGCAAGACACTGTTCTAAATGTGGAGGTTCAGGGGTGCCTGGGTGGCTCAGTCAGTCGTCTGCCTTCAGCTCAGGTCATGATATCAGGGTCCTGGGATGGAGCCTGCGTTGGGCTCTCTGCCCATCGGGAGTCTGCTTCACCCTCTGTGATCTCTCTTGCTCTCACTCTCTCTCAAATAAATAAAATCTTTAAATATGGAGCTCAAAGATGCTCAAGACACAGTGCTAGTCTTGTGACATCAGTCTGCCTGTCTGGGGTCACACAGAGAGGGGTGCAAATCACAGCTCCACCACTTACTTGACTTTGCTTGACTCCTTTCAGCTCCCTGAGCCTCATTTTGCTGATCTGCAAAATGGGGATAATGATCCCAGTTTATAAGAAATAGCCATAACATGTGTAAAGCTTTTGGCATAATGCCTAGTGTATAGTGAATAATAAACCTTAGTTCTCCCCTGCCCCCACCCCTACCTTCTCCCACCTCTCATATGGACGAGCTGTTTTCTTCGCTGCTGTGTTCCCAGTCCCCAGCGGAGTGCACACGGGCACATGGTGGTGGGAGGGGCGGGGGGCTGCCAGAATTCAGAGAGCAAACCTG
The DNA here is from genome assembly GCF_011800145.1 of Mirounga leonina. Classification (NCBI taxonomy): domain Eukaryota; kingdom Metazoa; phylum Chordata; class Mammalia; order Carnivora; family Phocidae; genus Mirounga; species Mirounga leonina. Next base: position 36,912,677 of record NW_023270387.1, read on the forward strand.
CCCTTGAGGAGAAATAAATACACGTGTTCAGAGCAGAACAAGTAAACCCAAAATGATGAATGGGAACTGCTGAAAGCACCCCACATTTAGTCCAGTTAAGAGAAGATTTGGTGTTTGGCTAGGAAGGGTGGGAAGTCTGTGTTCATCTGTGTGGAAGGTTCTTGTGTGGATGGGGAATGAGCCTCGGTGAGTCTGGACTGAGACGGATTCCAGCTGGGTGGGAGGGAGCGTCTTCTGCTGGCAGAGCCGTCCAGGGCGGTGGGGGCGGAGGGGAGGCGGACCCTGAGTGGTTGCAGAGGGAGTTCTGAGAAGGGACCTCAAGGGCCACACGCTGGCAAGCGGGAGAGACAGGCTCTCCTGGCTTCCAACCCTGAAGGCTCTGATTCTGAGAACTCTGCTCTATTAGGAACCGTCACTGAAGGAGGCCAGTGGCTGTCACTTGGGGCCATTCCAAACCTCCGTTGCAGTCTTCCCTCCCTAAGTAATGGTGCAAACTTAGTTGTTCAAGATCATAATAAACACCACCAACCTTGGCCCCTGTGCTTGGTCCGCCTGTAGTTTCTCAAATGTCCCTGCTTCTCCCTCACTCACACTGTCCCTTTACCCTCGAGGGCCATCTGCCCTTCCAAGTGATGCCCATCCCTCGTGGTCTAGCTTCAGTCTGTCAGGAGCCTTCCCGGATCCTCACAGGTGCAGTCGCCGCCTCCTCTTCGTCTTCTCACCGTGTCTTCTTTCGAGGGGTGCGAGAGATCTCACGGGATTAACGCCCCCGCAAGAGATGGGAGCTTCTGGCCTCTCACAGAGGCTTCACGTTATTCATTTGCACTTCCTCCCAACCTCAGAAAAAATAATGGGTGCTTAGTATTTGATTTTTAATTGCTTGACTAGGGCAGGTTACTACATATTATCCTCTCCCCCACAAGAACAAACAAGCGAAAACAGAAGAAAACAAGCAAGCAAATCCCAAGTTCAACTGGTATCCATTTCCGTTTGTCTACCAAGGCCTCTGCATACTCCGGGCCCACGGGAAAAGAGCCCTGCCGGCGTCACTGTGTCACGACTGACCGTGGCCACGCTGAATCACAGTCTGAGCGCCCCAAATCTCTCTCCTGCTCATTTGTTCGCTCTGGCCCCCAAACATCTCCAGTAGTGAGGAACACGATTCTGCGTATTTGGACTCAAATTCTGGACCCAACACACACTAACACGGCGACCTTCAGCAAGATGAGAGGCCACGGGTACCGGGCTCAGTCTCCTCAGCTGTCACAGGGGGTGGATGACGACTCGCTCTCAGGATGGTGTGCGAATCCAATAAAATGCAAAGTACTTCACAAGCATGGTGGCTGATAGTGGCATTTGGTGCCCTAACATCTTCCCCGTGAAGCGCTCGGTGCCCAGCATGAGCTCTGAGACGGGCAGGAGTCCACCTGGCCCACTGCCCCGGGTCCACCTACGTGGGACCCAGGAAGGACACCGGGGATGCTGGCCACTCAGCCCCCGGTGCCTGCCATTTCTACAAAGCACATTTCCTCTCCTGAGCCTCTGGCTCAGAGAAAGAGAGAAAAGCATGGGTCCCGCAAAGCCAGGGCATCATTTCAACTCGCCTTTCATCTGTCAGTGTCCCATTGCTAACACATGAAAAGGGAGTAATGGCAGTCCCAGTCCATGTGGAGATAATGTTCCCTGAGAAACACCTTCCATTCGAATTCTCTCAGTTCAGAGGAAAGGGGGCCTCAGAGGTGGTAGAATGGATCTGATGAGGAGTCACAGGTTTCAGGAGATACAGCAATAGCTCAGTTACCCCGGGACATCACTGCTTCCCTTACCTGCGTTCTCCACTAAACGCAATATGCTCTTCTCAAGTCAAGCCAATTTTTAGTGGTGACTTTAGCTGGGCTTGAGATGTGAGCCCACAGCATAACCAGAAGTGGTCCGTGCCCGAGCCGATCATTCAGGTTAAAGCGGTGGGAAGCTCACTGGCCCCTGTGTGTCTGGGTGACCCAGCCAGCGACCTTCGCTGTGCCATCCCGAGAACAGTGGCGTAAGCCTGAGACCAAGGTGGTCGGAGGCAGTGCCCGTGGGTGACGTGGGGGGTTCAGGTTTTCTTTCTTCCCATTTTCTTTTTTTCACATTCCCCATAATCGTAAATTTCATGCTTCTTTGGAGATCATCTCCCTTGCACCACTTCCAGCCCTTGTCTTGATTCAGCCCTTTAATTTGCCAAGGAGAAGTTGAACCCTGTCTCCGGGTTCTCCCAAAGGCTACCACCACAAACTCTTTGATTCCAGTCATTTGATAAGAGCCTGATTTATGAGAGATCGTGATTATGGATGGATGAAGGAAGAACACCTCATTCCTTCCTCCATGTGCATGTTCCGAGTTTTATGGCCAGATCAGGCAGATGGTGCAAGGGCTGTGCACTGATGAGGTTGAGCCCCAGGGACTCGCTGTCACAGAACAGCTGCTCTGAATGGGCCATTCCCCAGGCAGAGCTGCCAGGAGAAACAGCCCTGGGCAACATCTGATCGTAGCTTTTAGGGGTGTTGTTTGGGACCACCATCCGAGTGTCATTACAATGAGCCGCCCTGACCAGGAACCCCAGGAGCATTCCTCAAGGCACCAGGTCTTGGCAACTAGAAAAGCAGGGCATGTTTGGAGGAACTGCATTGGTTTTATGTCATTCTTGGTAAGTCCTGTGGATACCAGGAGCTCCTCTGTGCTGGGCCACTGGGGAGTTCTGAGGTAGATCTGTGCATGCGTCTTGCATGTCCCCGTCTCCACATTTCCTTCACTAGTCACTCTCCAGACCTGTTTTCCCTTTGCCTGGATCCCCTCCACCCTTTCTTTTTAGCTTTTGGGTCCTGTGTATTTATGTAAGCACTCTGTGACGTTTCTCGAAAAAAAGAGGGAATTATAAATTCAAAACATTTCAGAAATTGTAGGATGCCTTGAATTTTTCCTTTTTTTTTTAAGATTTTATTTATTTATTTGAGAGAGAGAGAGAGCATGAGAGAGAGAAAGAGATCACAAGTACGAGTGAGGGGTAGAGGGAGAAGAAGACTCTCTGCTGAGCAGGGAGCCCACCGTGGGGCTCAATGCCAGGACCCTAAGATCATGACCTGAGCCGAAGGCAGACGCTTACCCAACTGAGCCACCCAGGCGCCCACCTTGAATGGTTTCTTAGCCATTTCTTGTCTGTAAATTTAATCTTCTTAAGTAGATTATAGTCAAAACAGGAGAAGGGTGGTGTGGCTGGATGTTCACATGCCTCCAAAGAACAAATGTCTGTCATGCCAGTCTCTGGGTATTTTGTTATAGCAGCCCAGGCAGACTAAGGGTCATTTTTTCTCACTTCTTCTCTCAGTGAGTCAGTTCGGGTCCTCTGAGAAGCAAACGCCAAGACGGTATTAGACACGCCAGAGATGTACTGGGGAAGCACCTGTGAAGGATCAAGGGGCAAGGGAGCAGCTGAGAGGGGAAGGCCCCACTCCCTGCTTCGGGTCGGACCCCTGTGAGAGGAGAGAGGGAAGGAAGGACCCTGGGTAAGAGGAGCCTCTGATGGCAGTGAGCTCCCAGGAAGTCTCAACCAGGCCAACGGGGAGCCCCAAGGCAAACATTCCCCTCCCACCAGAGGAGCCTGCCCTGGACAGAGCCGACCAGGCTGTCCTACTCCTGCCGAGCCTCGTCATGGGCTGGGAAGAGGCCGGGAGGCCATGGCCTCAGCAAGCATGAATGGGGAGATCTAAATCTGGAGCAGCTTGAGGCGGTTCCCTGGCTCCCCTCCTCACCGCACGCCCTCCTGGAGGGAGACGGGGACGGCACACCTGAGTCCGCACCCACAGCGCCAGCTAACCACGCACTGGGTACCCCATACACTGCAGTTCGGAGGTCTCTTTAAGCAGTACGCCTGTCTCACACCTTCTAGTTTTTCCTCATGGCCAAAACTTACCCGTTGTGCCTGCTATTCTCTTAAGATACCGTGTCCCATTTTCTTAGGACCTCGATCCCCGATCCGGGAAATGACAGCAACAGGAGATTGGTTAGGAGCTCAGGTGCTGAGGCCAGACTGCCTGGGTCCAGAGCCTGAATCCACCAGTTACTAGCTGTGGGAACAGGGAAACAAACCGCTTTATGGCTCTGTTTCTTCATTTATGAAAGTATGATCATGAGACCTAGCTCATGGGGTTGTTGTAAAAATGGTCCAAGCAAAGCACCGAGAGGAGAGCTTTGGCAATACTAAGTTCTTAGGCAATATTCTTTAGCAATCGCTTTGGTCTGAATGTGTTCCCTCCAGAACTCCTGTGTTGAAATCTGCCCCTCGAGGTGCTGGTATTAGGAGGTGTGGGCCTTTGGGAGGTGATTAGGTCATGAAGGTGAAGCCCTCCTAAGGAGAATTAGAGCCCTTACACAAGAGACCCCAGAGAGCTCCCTCACTCCTTTCTGCCTTGTTCCACAAGGCCAAGTTTGCAACCCCCGCAGAGCGTGCTCACCTGGCCACCCTGGCACCCTGGTCTTGGACTTTTAGTCTCTAGGAGTATTAAGAAATAAACTGCTGGTGTTTATAAGCTACCCAGCCTATCGTACTTTGTTCTAGCAGCCCAAATGAACTAAGACAACAATTAAGTAATTAATTAAAAATTAGTAAGTTCTCAGTCAAAATTAACATATTAATACTAAGATGCTGTGTCTCCCGTCACCACTTCCATCTTTGAAATTTTGCCCTTCAATTGATCCTATGCAAAGATGTCTTGTAGGCATTTCAAACAGACAGGCTGGAGGCTTCAGGGAATGCTTCATACCATTCCCTGTGGGGTGGCATCTATTCTGTCTGGCGCTGGAATCAGACACAGAGTTGTGTCTCAACCTTCATTCAGCATCTGTGGGTGTCAGGCACTGTGGAGAACGCCAGAGAATCAAAGATGAATGAGCCTTAGCTCGTGCCCTCTACAAGACCAAACTCTAAGAGCCTCCACAAGACCAAACTCTAAGAGCCTCCACAAGACCAAACTCTAAAAGGAACGCATGTACAGACACATGAAGTAACTATCATGAAGAGTAGAAGATCATGAGAACTTTCTTTTATTTTTTTTAAGCAGGCTTCACACCCAGCGCAAGCCCAACTGGGGACCTGAACTCACGACCCTAACATGGAGACCTGAACCAAGATCAGGAATCAGAGCCCTAACCGACTGAGCCACCCAGGCACCCCAATCACGAGAACTGTAGTAGAGGGCTGGATAAAGTGTGAAGAGAGCTGAGAAGAGGGAGAACTTCCTTCCAGCCGGGCGTGAGAGAAGACATTCAGGAAAGATAGAACTTTCACCTGGTTCCTAAATGCCAAGATCTAGAGCCACCAGGGCTGAGGCCACCCAGAAGCAGCTCTTTGGAACAGGAAGGATGTCAGGCATCATGTCGATCATCTGCCACAGCCCAGCCTGGAGGATAATCTGTGTGTCTCCAGGGAGGTATTGCTGCCTCTTGAATTGTATTATAAATATGCATGGCAGAACTACAGAGCAAATCAGAAACAATAATAGCTTCTAGCCTGTCATCTGGTCCTTTGAAGCATTTTATAAACAATGTTCATCTCAGTGTTTTGCTGGGACTCAGGGAGAAGCACGTCAGGGCCTTTTTCTTTGGTGGCCGTTCATTATCAGAATAATCGCATGAGGGGCCAGTGCCCCATTAAAGAGCTGACTCCATCCCTCGGGGGAACTGCCTTCTGTCTCCCATTCAGCCTTAATTTGCTTCAAATTGTGTTGCTCCTTTGATTTGTTCATATTCTACCTTCAAAACCTCCACTTCGTGCATGCTCCACCCGCCCCCCAAATAGGCTTCCCCTTAAAAAAAAAAAATGCAACCTGAAGGCTCACATCCCCTGTGTTTCTGTTCCTCAAAGCCTCCTCTGCAAGGCTGCCATGATTGAGGTTTCCATTAAGATGGGCTGGTCCTTGGCCACATGTCAATTGGGGTCCATTTTGTGGAAGAGCAGGAAACTCTGGGGGTTTCTGTCTACCTCGAATACCCATGGGAGGTGCTGGCTGGACTGGCCTGGCGATCTCCATTAGGCTTCCTGATTTGATCGTGGCTGTCCTGATTCTAAAGTAGGAAAAATTCAGAGCAGCATGTGGTGCTGAGAGGTAAGAGAGGGCTCTCCTCCAGAGGTCCTTGGGGTCCCATTCGCTGAGGGAGGAATTGGTTGGGGGAGGGCGAGGGCAGGGGAAAGACAGAAGAGTTAAGTCTTGGAAAGTTTAAGACTCCTTTTAAATCATCCAAGTGGAAACGTAAAATAGGCAGTTAAATATCTAAGTATGGAGTTCTGAAAAAAAGGTGAAGGTCAGTTGTATTATAAAGAGAGATAAATTTGGAAACCTTCAGGATATAGATGTTGTTTAAATCCATGGGACTAGACAATATCACCAAGGAAGTCAATGTCTATAGAGGAGTCCTAGGACCTTCCAAAGTTTAGAAGTCAGGGCGAAGATGAGGACCCAGCAAAGGGGATTTAGAGGGAGTAGCCAATGAGGCAGGGAAAAACCTAGGGAAAGTTGGAGTTCTGGAGGCCAAATGAAGGAAGTGTTTCAAGGAGGAGGAATGTTCATTCGGGGTAAGTGGCTTGTAGATCAAGTGAGGTGGGGGCTTAGAACTGACCACTGGATTCGGCAACACGGAAGTTATTGGTGACCTTAACAAGAGCAGTTTCAGGGAGGTTTGCTCTGACTTCTGGGCTCACATTGGCACTGTGCCGACCCCTTGCCAAGTCTGGCCTCTGGTCTCTTCCTGGGCATCCCTCCCAGCTTTCCCCTGCAACAAATGCCCTTGAAATCTCGTTGTCACCACCCTGATTTTCTGTATCTGGAAGTTCTGGAAGACATTACAGAAATTTTTAACCTTTTGGGGTCAAGGACTGTTGAAAAAACCTGTATAAATATATATTCATTCTCACATGCATAACACATGCACAGAATTATAAGTTATAATTTCAGGGGATCACAGAATCCCTCAGCCTTGATCCTAGGTGAATGAAGCCCTTACTCTAGGCTCATCTAATGAGTTTCCTTCACCTCTGGCAACACAGAGGTCCTGATACCCCAGTTGTTTACCCCAGACCCAAAGCCCTCCTTAGATATTTGTTCAAATCAAAGACAATTAGGGCTAAGAACAAATAATGTTTTCATTACAATCTCTTAGGTAAACTTAGGACAAACACAAGCAGACATAGTAACCAATTAAAATGTACACTGAATGGAATGATTTCACTTATATTTCTATCTTCTTAGCTCAAGTGGAGATCTGATCTCTTCGCTAATTACCATTAGGTGGTTAGACGAGGGGCAGCCAAATCCTCTATGCTAAGGATCAGAAACTCAGTATCTGTGGGGGCCAGGCACTTAACGAAATAGGCTGAAATTCATGGAAAACACCCAAGTGATAAGGTCTCGAGTGAACAGGTCAAGTGGAGAGTATATACTTGGTTTAGAGAGAGCAGCTGATACTCTGCTCTGGCAAATGTTGGCATGCAAGAATTTCAGCTCATATTGGTAGAATTTCTAATTTTTGAAGATAATCTGCAATCTTGATTCTCATGCAGCCTAAATAAAATACGTAAGCAGGAGTCAGAATATATATATATATGTATATATACACACACACACATATATATATGTTGTCTATAGGATACCAAGTCATGACCCCACAGCGAGGCTGAGTCAGAGAGAAGACTAAAGTATGTTTATAGATTAATATTGGTGTAGAGTCTACTTGTTTTGTTCATTGTGACAGATTGCATTTTCCAAAAGTCACCAAAGCAATATTTCCAGTCCCACGTATTTTCCAGAATCTGACCATTTGCACCAAGTAAACTTGGAACTTGAGCTGGCCTTTGTGTTTGACAGATAGACATGATGCCAAGGGACTTCCAAGACCAAATCATACAAAGCAATATGGTTTCTACTCGGTGCTCTCTCTTAGAAAGTTCACCCTCAGAACCCAGCCCCTAGCTGTGAGGAGGTCCAAACTAGTGCTGAGGGGGCCCCATGGACACACACATATGGAGAGGAACTGAGGCCCCCAAGCCAGCATCCACCACCCAACACATATAAGGAAGAACCTTCAAGGGATGGTAAGCCCTGAGCCTTGGAGTCATCCAGCTGAGGCCATCAGGAAGCACAGCCAAGCTGTCTCTGTCATGCCTTGTCCAAATTCCTGACCCACAGACTCTGTGAGCATAATAAATAGTTGTTTGATGTCACTAGGTTGGAGCAACTCCTTAGGTGGCCATAGTCACAGGAGTTCCATTTGCAAATATGAAAGGGCTTCAGCAAATCCATCTGTGGAATCCACCTTTTAGAAACAGCTTCTCTCTCTGGAGTCTTTTCAAATTATGATCTTCTTTGGCTGATGCCCCACCGACTCTCCTATGACTCTGAATTCCGGCCTTTTCCAAGACTGCAGCGTGTATGTTGATGGATGCTCTGGTTGTTCTTCATGTGAGCACAGCTGGCCTCTGGCCAACTTCGTGCTCCTCACCACTTCCCCAGGAACTCCCTTGTCATGAGCTGAAGCCGACTCCCGGACGGCTCTGGAAAGAAGTCTGTCCTGCGTAGCCAAGCCACCTTTGCATTCCTTAACCTTCTTGCTCTCTAAAAAGAGCAGTTTTCATCCTGTGGACTCAAGTCTCAAACTCGAAATGCTGCTTTTTTTGTTGGAGGGCCTTCCTCAACCTTCTCCGTCATGGCTGTGGCTCAAGCAAAAGTCCATCCTCTGGGAGACTGGACCTAAGCGCGAAGTTTCCCCGAGACAGAATCCAAGGTCCTGCACCCGGGGCAAGCGTCTGTCATGGCACAGAGGCTGTGGCCGAGTCAGGAGGGTAAAGGGCTAGGAGTTTGCAGTCAGACAGAGCTGGGTGTGAATTTTGCTTTGCTCCTTAGTTGTGAGCTGAGGACTGTGGACAAGTTGGGCTCTCCATCTATAAAATAGGCATAATCATACCTGTCTCCTAGTGTTGTTGGGGAGTAAATAAGAGAAGTTTGGAAAGTGCTTATGCCTATGGCTGGAACACATGTAGATCCTGGTAGACAGACCACCACCACCACCACTGAAAACAATGCCGCTTACACCGCAGACATCACCACCCCCCCACCCCCACCCCCATACCGCCCTGTACAAGTTCATTCATCTTGCTCGCCTACTACTAAGCACAACTGAAAGGCAGGGAAGGCAAGCCTGTGTCTTTGTATCCACAGTGTCCCCATCAGGTGCTCTGGAACTAGTAGACACAGATATATTTTTTCAAGATTTTCTTTATTTATTTACTTGAGAGAGAGGGAGTGAGAACGAGCGGGAGCAGGGGGAGAAGCAGAGGGAGAGGGACAAGCAGACCCTGCGCTGAGCACAGAGCCCAGTGCAGGGCTCAATCCCCCTGAGATCATGACCTGAGCCTAAATCAAGAGTCGGATGCTCAACCAATGGCGCCCTGGCAGACACAAATATTTTATGGGATGAGTGAATGCATGAACATACATGATAATATTTTAACACCACCTTTAGTGCTAAATAGCTTTCTGACGAGGATGTGAGACCTAACACAATTTGAGTTCCTACAGTGTGAAAAGTACCAAGCAGGCACTCTCTCTGTGATGTCACATGTAATCTTTACCCACGCCTCCCACCCCAACAGTCCTTACCTCTATTGACCCCCTCTTCTTACTCAACCACTTACTTTTTAAAGCCCACCTCCAGCTGAGCAAAGTTACTATCCACTGGTCAGTGTCACTTTTTCCTTGTGTTCTTAAGTTCATCTGTGTTTTCAATACCTCAGGAATGATTTGTGTTTGGAATATGATCCACCAATGAGAATAAACCATTTATGGCTTCATGCAACAGCATGAATCTCATAGTCATTCTGCTGAAAAAAGAGGTAAGATACCAAAGTGTGCCGGCTATATGAGTCCATTTATGTAAAGTTCAAGAACAGGTCAGGTGATCTATGCTGGGAGAAGTCAGGGTGCTGCTGATCCTTGTTAAGGAGAGCGGGGAGGTTTGGAAGAGGGCAGGAAGGGAGTTTCTGGGTACATGGAAGTTTCCATTGCTTGCTCAGGTGATGGGTCAGTTGAAAAATAGTTGAGCAGAATACTTGGATATGTGTACTTTGCTGCATGTATGTGCACTTTAATAAAGTTTTAATTAAAAAAGAATGATTTGTGCTAATTTTAGATTGTATCCCTATAAACTAGTGGGTCTCCACGTGTGGTTCCCTGGACCAGCAGCAGCAGAATCAGCTGGGAACGTGATAGAAATGAAAATTCTTGAGCCGCCACCTTGGACCCAGTGAGTCAGGAATTCCAGGGGCGGGGCCCAGCAATCTGTGTTGTAACAAGCCTTCCAGATGATCCCGATGCTCACTCAAGAGACCCACTGATATAAACCACACAGACGTAGGTATGAAATAGTAACAGGGAAATGGTGAAATGGTGAAGGGACAGTTTTCCACCTTAGCCATTGTCGTGAGGCTGAGAGGCTATGTGGTATTCCTAAAATAAAGTGTTGGCAGAGAATAAGGAATTGGCAGGGGTGAGGACAGCACGAGCAGGGGGGTGAACAGGAAAGGGCCAGCAGGACGGGAGTGGAGATGAGAGTGAATCTTCCAGACAGCCGTCAGCTCAGAAGTGCTTATTCCTCTGGCTAGCATCAGGGAGGCTGGTAAAATCCTTCTAGCTCCACAGCAGAACTGTGACCTTCCAATGACATCGTCCGTGGAGTCATGTACCACAGAAAAGACCGAGCAGTTGTGGCTGAGGGGGCCGGGCGCCCAGGGCCTCCTGCTCAGACCTGTGGTAGCCCCTCAGTTACTTGGAGAAACCATACACTTGGCTTCCTTGTGGTTCTCTAGAGCCATGAACAGAGCCACTGGTCCTCAGTAACATGGGGACAGTGTTGACAAACAGCAGGGCAGCCCAGGGGGCATGGGCCCTGCCCCGTGTGCCTGCAGGGGGCGCCATCACACAGGGTACAGGAGGAAGCCAGGGCCACGACCAAGTTCCAGGCTGACCCTATCTCACTAGGATGCCCAGGCCAGCCTGGCAAGTGGGAGCACAGAGACTGGGGGCGAGTGCAGCCCCCAGGAGGCAGGAGCTGACGAGGAGACCAACAGGATGACTGTGGGCACTCGGTCAGCTCAGATGATCGCTCCTGGACAGCCTTCCATTAGGGAGGGCACTGGGGGAACATTTCTTAGTCTGCGGTTATGTCCACACACACATTGTACAGAAAACTAGCTGTGGTTCTTGTTCCTCAGGCTCAGTGGCTCTCAACAAGTCATTTTGTTGTATTTAAAAGATGCACCACAGTTACACACCGCGATGTTATTTACCCCCTCCCTTAGCTCTTTCTGGAAATCCCTCCCTGAAGACAACTATCAGGCATTGCCTCCTCCTGGAAGTCTTCTTAGGCTGCTTGCTCCTTGCTTCCCTTTGCTCCTGCTGCATCTATCTCTGCACTGTGTTAAATTGCTTATGGATGTGTCGCCCTCTCTAGACTACGAGCCCTTGATGACAGGCTCTGTGCATTCAGCTAATGCCAGCCCAGTGCCCCCACATAACAAATGTTCAAGAAATCCTTACAGAATGACCACATCCATCACGGTGGCAGGAGAGCATCTCCCCCGGGGGAAGCCCGGCTGACAGTGGCAGTCAGTCCGGTTCCTTGGGCTCAGCACAGCAGCTCCCTGGGACATCACACCTGCTGGAGGTGGGGGCGCCCTTCGCAGTCCTGGCGAGCCCCTGGTTTTCCCTCCCTCCTGCTCTGAGAGAGGAGCCGCAGAGGCCGCGGAGGCCAGATCGCAGAGCCCAGGAAGGTGCAGCCTCCTGCGGGTGATGAATCTCACCGCTAACACCCCCGGCAGAATGGGACTGAGGTAGGTCTCACTGGCCCCCAGACTCAGAATATCAAATCTCTTTGGCTAAAAGTTTGCCACTGATTCTGGAGTTTCCTGCCCTCTGCCCAGTTGCTTCCCCCCCAACTGTGTCTAATTTAAGCTGCCTCCCACCACCAGGACTCTTAGAAGGAAGGAGGTCAAGGTGAAAATCAGCTGCATTCAATTAATCTGACCAGGTGGGCTGCTTCCCTCTTTCCCTTCATATCCTGTGAGAGTTTCCTTCCGTAGGGAGGATGTGCATCTGACCTAAGTGAGAATCCTTTCTCTTTCATCCGGATTCATATCAAGGGCTTTGCTATGCATTTAAAAACAAATCAATGACTACAATCAGGTTTTATTTTTAAAGCCGGCATTTTTAACATTTACTAAAATGTTCTCAAAGAAGTCTAAGTCTAACTTGTAAAGTTGAGATGATAGAAGATGAGTCTCCCCACCCACATTGCACCCCTTAACCTGGAAGGACTAGGGCAGTCAAGGGCTGTTACAGGCTGAATGTTGTGTCCCCTGAAATGCACATGCTGGATTTCTTTCTCTGTATTCCCAAGCACATTCACGGAGGAAAGACCACTTGAGGACACAGTGAGGCCTTTTACAAGCCAGGACGATGGTCCGCACCAGGAACTGAATTGGCCAGCACCATGGTCTTCCCAGCCTCCAGAACTGTGGGGAAAGAAATTTCTGTTTAAGCCACGCCGCTTGTTACAGCAGCCTGAGCTGACTGAGACAGGGACAAAGTTCAGAGTGAAACAGAGAAGGTTGGAGCCAGGGCCCCGCTCTGAAGCTGCCATCCTTCTGGCCTGCGTAGAAGCAGGCCTGGGTTTTCCTAGCAGCGTAGGGACCGGTGTGGCAGTCGGCCATGCAGGCCCCTGCTGAGGCCTGGGCAGACTCCCCCATCCCGGCCACAGGACTGACCGCTAGCCAGGAGTGTCATGGAGCAGCCAGACCACGGCATTCAAGCTGGAACCGATCTCAGGTGTCCCCGCAGCCCTCCACCAACCTACGTCAGTCCCTCACTATAGAACAACCTGAAGCCGGGCTTTTTGAGCCAAAAAGCAAATGCTGGGTGTGTATTTGGGAGAAGCAGGAGACTGAAGAGGTTGCACACGCCACCAGCAACCTCAGTTCCTCCCTTTCCTTCCCACAGTCTGACTAGTGGGTTGTAAGGAGGAACCTTGAATGTGGCTTTGGTCTGTTGCTGGATGCCAACATCTGTTCCAAAGAAAAGAGAGCGTCCCTCTCTGTCACCACCAGGCCAAAACCCACCCCCAGCCCCGCCACCCAGCCAGATCCCCACATCAAGGCAGGGATGAGGGCAGGCCAGAAGGATAATTACTAAATTTTCTTGAGGAGAAAATGATTGTGGAAGCCCAGTAAAAACAGGTTCCTATCCATAGTAGATGTTGAGTTCACACAGAAATATCAGAGAGGGACCCTTGCAAAATAGCCAGAAGCTTCTCGTTTAGCCCCATCTCCCGTGGTTGGCCCAACCCATCCTAAGCTCTCCAGGGAGCCAAGGGCCATGGGGTCAGGGGAGCAGATGGTGACCCAGACGCCAGGAGCAGGGAAGGAATTTCGTATTTTCTTGTCCCAAGGGCTTCTTCTCCTCAATGGAGACCTGAACCAGAGAAAATTAGGTCACATAGCAGCAAGAGACATGATTTCCTGCAGAGAAAATGGAATTTCAGATAAGAACGTAGGCTTTCTGGACCTCAAGTCACCTGGTTTGGAGGAGCTTTCGTGTCCATTTTAGGAAAAGCCATTGGTGTGTTTGAAGGCGCACTGGACCAGAAGTCAGGACAAGTGGGTTATAGCGCTGGTAGGACGGCTTACTGGCTGGGCCACCTCAGATCGGACAAGTCTCTTAGCCTTCCAAGGACTCCATGTCTCACCTCTCAATCAGAGAACACACGTCCTGTGACAGAATCGTCAAGCACTCTGAATCCCTCGAGAACGTGTCGTGAAAAGCAGATGGTAGCACCTTGGGTGGCAGGAAGCAAATGCCGCCCCGAGCAGGCCGCAGTCCGATCGCCCCGGACGCACATGATCTGGCCTTGCTGTTCCACTCGGGCTGGTTACCGTGTCTGCAGTCACACCTCTGGCTTGCAACCCTGCGGAGAACGCAAGCCAGTCTATCCGCCCAACCAGTTTATCTCACCAGGTCAGGCCGACAGCTCTCCGCTCTGTGGACAGATTCGGGCAGCTGCGTGTGGGCAGAACTGCACGTGACGCCGAGCATCAGCCAGGAAGCCTGGTCTGCCACAGCTGAAGCCACAGATTTAAAGGGGGCCGTTCCAAGCACACCGTGTGGAAGAGCCCACTGGCCACCACAGGCCTCAGAATAATAGCTGCTTGTCGTTATTATTATTTCTTGGGCCTGATACTTTACCGAGCTCTTCACAAATATTTCCTCTTTCAGTTCTCTGAAAACCTAAGAAGCACTTGCCATTCTACCTACGGGAAAGCCAGAGCTCAGAGAATTTAGGTAACGTGTCCAGAGTCACGCAGGTGAGAGAGCTGAAATTCGAATCCAGGCATATGCGATCTGTGAGACTGAGCTCCACAGCACCGTTCAGTGAGTCCCACTCTGTAGCCGGCATCAGATTCACCTATGAGGCTTGTTGAGACAAGGACTTCTGGGCCACAGCCTCAGAGAGTCTGACTGGGGAGGGCCTGAGAATCTGTATTTCTCACAGGTTCCCGGGTCCCACTGCCAGCCCTGGGGAGCAGCACGGAGAGCCCATGCGCTGTGCCTCGCGCCTCTCCCACCACAGAGGAGCCCAGCAGCAGGGCCGTGCTGGCCAGCAAAGGAGACCCACTGGCTGCTGAAAGGTCCTGCCTGTCCTCAATGTCTTTCCCAGAAGTGATTTCCTTCTTCAGAAGCCTTGGCTACTCGAGACACGGCAAGCACAGGGGCTGTCATCTTTCCGGAGAATGGTTTGCCGGCTTTCTCTCAGCTCCTCATTCACCCGATGCATGACGCGTGCGGTCATTAGCCGTAGAAGAGCCAGACTCTGGAAGGACGCTCTTGCAGAATCTCAGAACGCAAGGGACCTCAGGGACTCTCCTGCTGCAGCCTCTGTAGGGCTGTCGACAGAGCCTGCAGGGTAGGTTGTCAGTGATTCCCGGGGTAAGGTTGTGCGTCCTGTGATAGGAGACAGTCTTGCTAGCCTGGCCCAAGGGTCTTCAAAGGCTCTGTCCCCACCTTGTTCTGTAGACTAGCTCGCTGCTCTCTGGCTGTTCACATCAAGTTCAGCCCTCCCCACTCGCAAATGCTTGCATTTCTGTCTTAGCCTCCTGTAGCGGGTTCAATGTAGTGAAATAAAAAAGATGTCCACATTCTAACTTCTGTGAAAAGGTCTTAGATACAGGACTATAGCCAAAATGCAGTCTGCACAGGGAACAGCAGACTGTTCCAAAGACAAGCTTTTCCTACTTGGCACTGTTCTGAAATACCAGCTGACATTAAGTAACAGAAGTTTGTCAGGAGAAGGACAAGAAACACCTTCAATATTTTTATGGACTTCAGACAGACAGACAGACACAGAGTCACTGAGGACTCCGCACCTGAGCCCACGTGTCCTCATCATTCCCATCAGGCCACCACCAGAGAGGCTCAGTGTCACTGCCGGGGCAGGGGCAGACCCCCACTCATACCCCTAACAGGGTCATCTCCGCTCACCTCCACCCCACGTGAGCCCTTTCCTCCACGGCCACGCCTGGACCTTGTCATGACCTGGAGCTCTTTGAGCAGAAGGACATGGCCACTCCTAGCTCTTAGAGACCAACCGTAACCTCGTATCTCAATCTTCCTCCTTCCTGAACGTTCACTTTCATGCGTGCACCTCACCTGTTCAGCACCTCCTCCAAGGCTCCCACTTCCTGTGTTCTCCCCACCTCCCACCTTGGAGCTTGCCTTCACATCCTCCCTGCCGCAATGTGGATCCCATGGACCACCACTAGCTTTCTGGTTATGCTTCCAACTCTTATCCTGTTGCCATTATTTTGGCCCTCGCCTGGCAGAACCCCGACTCTGGATGATTTCGGTCCATCTGATTTCTCCCTTCTTATTCTTGAACTTCAAAACATGGCAAGAGACCATCATTACTCAAAGGCAGACTGAAGTCACTGCAAATGAATACAAGGTCTCCCAATTCAGAAGGGCGTCCGTGCTATCCCGCAAGCCTTTTACAGGCCCCTAGTGAGCAGCTCAGTCCCAGGCCATGGCTATCACACTCAGAACATTGGTGCCAGTGACAAGGTCGTCCCTTCTTCTGAGCTAGGCAGAACGCAGAGCTGGGAGCGGGGCTGGCACTGTCTTTGCCAAATTCGAAACTGCTCACCTGTATTTGTTCTGCCTTTTCTCTTCCCTCCAGTAGCAGTTTGAGAACTTTCTTCTGGTCATCGTTTTCACTGACAACCTTGCCTTTACTTGATAGAGAGGGTAGAGACCACCGAGGGGCTCTCCATCAACTTCCCTTCCCCATTCTTAACAGATGTTCATCCATCTCCTCTTTCTTCTATTCTCAAAAGAAGTGTCCCTCCTGCTCCTTAAGACAAATCCCGTCCCCCCTTCCTCTTCCCTTAATCACCCTTCTAGTCCTTTCTCTACCCATCCCACCACCTCACCAAGATTTAAATATGTTTAAGCCTCTCTCATTAAAACAAGCCTTCTGCGCAACCTTACACAGAACCCAGCCCCTGCCCTATTGCTCTTCTTTCCTTCGGCCAATACAACAACATTAGTATTATAAATCTTTTCAAATAAGAATAGAATAGCTCATGTACCATATTATTACCAGCCAGATTTCTGGAAAGAGCGATGGGTCTTACTTCCCCCTCCATCCATAACCCCGGACATCCGGGGTTCCCTTCACTACTCCAGTGAAATTTCTCCCTTGAGTGTTTCCATCGACCTGATAGCCAAATCTAGCCAACACATTTCAGTTTGCAGCTCCCTACTGACTCCTTCCCCCTTCAATTCTCTCCTTCCTTGCTTATATGTCCTAGTTGCTCCTGGTTTTACTGCTACCACTCAGGTTCCTCTGTGGCTCCTCTTAGTTCTGTTTGTCCCTTAAATGTTCTAGCGGATCATATCTTTACCTTCTTCCCTCCCACTCTTCACCCAAGCATATCCTGAACTCCTTCCCTGCAAATTGAGTAAAACACCTCTCTCATGTTTCTAGAACCCGTAACCCACCAAATTATACTTGCCTGGCTAATTATTGGCCTTCTGGAACAAACTATGAATTCCTTAAGGTCAGGGACCCTATTTTTACTGAACCAGAGCCCTACCTAGTTTTTAGCTCACAGTAAGGCCTGATAAATAAGTGTTGAATGAATGTTCTCCAGTCCTCCAATACTAAGGTCAAGAGAACAGGCCCATTATCCCCCCACACACACAAAATCACATCACTGGGGCTTGTTAATGGCTGCCTCCAGCTTGGCTCTGAGGAGGAGCAAAGAGAAACAACTCTTGATTGTCCCTGCTAATTGGGGCATGAATAGGGAAAAGTCTAGAGAGTTCCCAAGCCTCATTTAAGCACAGAATTTAAGAGCCTCCCCAAATGGCAAAAGCCATTCATGCCAGAGGGATAGATTTGTGTCTCAGATACTCACCCTGATCCTGCTTCCCAAGTCACAGAGGCCACAATAAGACCTGTAGAAGGGAAAGAAGACGAAGAACTGAGCACAGAGATTTTTCATAAATCCCAAGGCACGGACTGATGTTATTTCACCATATGAATTCCCTCTGAGTCCAGTTGACCCGGTCTCAGGTCAGCTAGTTTCTTTATAAGGTCTGGGTGTGGATCGCTACTCCACTGGCCTGGTTAATTTACCAATTTTTCTGTGGAGTTCAGCCGTGAGATCCAGGCCAAGCTGTCCTCCAACTGACGCTAGGGCATCCTGGATCAGTTCTGGGGGCCATAAAACTGGAGGCCAACTGGGAAGTGACTAAGCTGCCGCACAGAATGAAAGTAACTGCCACCAACAGAGGGCCTACTATGTGCCAGGCACCGACACAGGCTCCCTGCATAATCTCAGTCTTCCAGCGAGCCAGCGAAGCAGCTTATTATTGATAATAAGGGCACCCAGGACACCCATACCATCCTCATCCCTCCATATGGCTGCTTGAACGTATGCAGAAAGCGCTCTCATCAGCCTCATCTTTGGTTTGTATAAAATTCCATGAGCTAGGCTCAGGGTGTCATTCCCACTTTACAAAGAGAAAACAGCCACAGAGAGCATCTGTCTAGGATCACACAGGTGATGGGGGCAGATGTGGGCCTGCCTGCATTGTGTGCCTCCCGGGTCAGGGCTCCCTTTGCACCGAAGCTGTCCAGAGAGTGTTTGGCCCCCACTCCCCATGGCTGCAGGGGCCAGGTCCTGCCCAAACGGAGGGCAAGAGCCCCGAAATGATCTCATTTCTGCCACTGATAATCTCTGTAAGATACAAACTCTCCAAGCTGTGGTTTCTTCATCGGGAAGCTGGCCTTGGTAATACCAGCGCCAGCTTCTCTGTGGAGTTTTCGAGAATCAGATGTGATTAGGTCAGTGAAGACATTTTGAAAAGTACAACCTGGAGACAAGTGTTATTATTATTGTCCCCACAAGTGTTATTATTAGGGGCATGGTGTTCAGAGGAAAGCTGAATTTCTTTGCTTGTAAGCATTTTAAGGTGACCTTTTAAACAAGGAGCCAGCTGGGTTCTTAGTTCACAGTAGTTTAGAATGTTTTAATGCAGAGGTTTTGAAAGCATAGATGAATCCAGAGAGAAATATTTGCAGGCACTGTTCCCAGAAACAGCCAGAGGAGAAACCGGAGCTCCCGTGGGGAGCGGGGTTGGGGTCAGGAAGCTGGCCCAGATTTCTGCTGCCACCAGCTTCTCATCCCCAGAGGCAGGAAATCCTTGCAGCTCCCGGCCCTTTCCCACACTGACTTCCTGCTTCCCCCTGCCGGAGCGCACGCTCTCCGCAGGCCTTTGGATCTTGAACTAGGGGGTGGGGAGGAAGAGGGAGGAGGGTCTGTGTGCGGAAATGCTCCGCCCAGGGGGAGAAGGAGCCGGTGTGGGAGAGGGCTGCGGGGCTCTTCGGCTAGAGTGGGCGGGGCGTCTTGTATGTTTCCTATCGCGCGCTGTATACAAGGGACTGCCAGGGAGCCCTACCTGTGTCTGTTTCAGAATGAGGGCACCCGGGCTCAGGGCTGGGCAGGGTGTCACGGCGGGACTATGGCACAGCTCCTAAGTGGTGGTGCTAGATTTAGGACGCGTCTAGTCAACTCTATACTCACGGCAAACCTCTTCTTCCTGAGGATCTCTCTGGGTGTTTGGTGAAGGATAGGCAGACCCAACACGGTGCGTGGTGCTTGACACCCCCTCCCCTGGCAATATTCTGAACACGAATGCTTACTCTCCATGCCCCAAGCTCTGGATTTGCCTCTTCCCTCTGGCCTTCTGTCTTGCTCTTCTTGAACATTCAGCACAGTTACACAATTCCCAAACATACCAAACATGTCTCCCTGCCCTGGTTCCCACCCAGCCTCCCTCCCAGTGCTCACCACTCTGCCCCGCCCCCACACCCCAGTGGGCTGGCAACTATCTACCGTTAAATCATAAACTGAGGCATATAAAAAATTTTGAGTTTATTTGAGCAGTGTTGATTTGAATAGGATAGTGCCAAACTAGACGTGGTTACGAGTGCTCCAATGACAGGAGTTCAGGGAAAGACTTTTCTAGAGAAAAGGCAGACACGAAGCAAGGAGATTATTGATCGGCTCTAGCTTAAAGCCCAGTTGGCTGTTTGTGATTGCTGGCCCTTGGGTTTTGATTCCGTAACCTTGAGGCCTTGACGGGCTTCGATTTTGGTTTGTTTATGCGGGTACCACACCAGTCTAATGGCCTCCTAATGGCCTCCTGGTTTGATTAACTTAACACGACTCATCTTTTAAGGCTCAGACAAAGGGTTGTTACTTCTGTGATGCCCTTCCTCATTCCACCATCCACGCAAAGGTAGAATTGCTTCTTTCTTCCTTTAAGCTCCCACCGTGATAGGTACAATTGTCCACCATAATATGTATAATATTTTATTGTTCTTGTATTTACAGGTCTACCTCTCCCAAGAGATTATAAACCCTTTAGGACAGGAACCATAGATTATAGATTTTGGAATTTCCACAACTTGTCACAGGGGACTTACTAAGTGTTATTTTAATTTGAAAACGTGTTAGTGCACAGATGCTATATTACCACATTTTCACTGTAAACATTTCAAGCAATAAAGGTAATAAGAAATTCCTTCTTGCCCCCAATTCAATCTCATTACCCTTCCCAGAGTAATCAATATGGCATACATCTTTCCAGACCTTTCTTTATGCCTTTACATACCTCATCTACAAACACAGAGAAATATATAAGGTAGTTAAGTAAAAATAGAATTATACTATTAATTGTTTTACAATTAATTACAATGCCTTTTTTCACTTAAAAATACCTTCCAGACATCTTAGTGAGTCAACATGTTTAAGCCTGCTCAATTCACTTTATTTATTTATTTTTTTAATTTTTAAGTCGATTCCACGCCCAACATGGAGCTTGAACTCAAAACCCTGAGATCAAAAGTCACATGCTCTGCCAACTGAGCCAGCTAGGTGCCCCTTCCCAATCCTTTTTAAATGCCAGTATTCCACAGTATGAAGAGACCATAGTTTGATTTAGCTAGTTCTCTACTAATGGACATTTATGTGGTTTCTAATATTTTGCTATTATAAACAATACTGCAGTGAATATCCCAGGACATGCCTCTCAGAACACAAGGCTGAGTATTTCTCTCTGTCAGCATCTCTCAACCAAACTGTATACTGGACTCACCAGGGGAGCCTTTAAAAAAATGAACATACATGCAAAAATCCTCAACAGAGGATTAATAAATCAAATCCAACAATATATAAAGGGAATTATACACCACAACCCAGTAGATGCAAAGCTGGTTCAACATTCCAAATCAATTAGTAGAACACATCACATCAACAAGCTAAAGAAGAAAAATCATAGGAGCATAGCAATTGATACAGAAAAGTGTTTGACAAAATCCAACACCCAATCATGATAAGAAGTCTCAGAAAACTAAGTATAGAGGGAAGCTTCCTTGGCTTGATAAAGAATATCTAAAAACACCTAGCTGCAGCTAACATCAGACTTAACAGTGAGAAACCAGATGCTTTTCCCCTACAGTCAAGAGTAGGCAAGGATGTCTTCAATCACCCCTCCTTTCAACATCACACTGCAAGTCTGAGCTAATGTCATAAAGCAGGAAAATGAAATAAAAGGAATACAGAAAGAAATAAAGAAATAAAACTTTCTTTGTTTGCAGATGACATGATTGTCTGTGTAGAAAATCCCAAAGACTCCCCCAAAAAACTCCTGAAACTAATAAATGACTCTAGTAAACTTGTGAGATACAAAGTCAACTGCTTCTGTATATACCAACAATCAATGATTGGAATTTATGTAAAGGAACACTATTTACATTAGCACCAAAAAAAAAAAGAAAGAAAGAAAAAAGAAAATACTTAGCTGTAAAATCTAACCAAGTTTATAAAAGGTCTATACGAGGAAAACCACCAAATGCTGATGATAAAGATGTAAGAAGAACTATATAAATAGAGAAATACTCTGTGTTTACGGGTAAGAAGCCTTAATAATGTTAAAATGTCAGTTCTTCCTGGCTTGATCTATAGATTCGATGCAATCTCAATCAAAATCCCAGCAACTTATTTGTGCATATCAAGAAACTGGTTCTAAACTTTATATGGGAAGGGAAAACACAGAAGAGCTCACACAATACTGAGAAAGAACAAAGTGGGTGAACGAACTCTACCCAACCTGAAGCCTTACTGTAAAACTACAGCCATCAAGACAGTGTGGTGTTGGTAAAAGAACAGATGAATAGATCAATGGGACAGAATAGAGAGGCCAAAAATAGACCCAGGCAAATACAGTCCACTGATCTTTGACAAAGGAGCCAGGCAATTCAATGGAGAAAGGAAAGTCCTGGAATAAATGGTGCTGAACGACAGGACATCCACATGCAAAAAATAAATAAATAAATAAAATTAAAAAAAAAAAAAAAGAATCCAAACCTAGGCTTTACATCTTTCACAAAAATGAGCTCAAAATATGTCATAGACCTCAACGTAAAGTGCAAAACTATAAAATTTCTAGAAGATAGCATGGGAGAAAATCTGGGTGAGCTTGGATACAACTCCGAAAGTACAATTGTGTAAATACAACACCAAAAGCACAATTCCAGAAAGGAAATGTTGACAAGCTGGGTGTCATTAAAATAAAAAACTTCGGCTCCTCGAGAGACACCGTTAATAGAATGAAAAGAGAAGCACAGATGGGGAGGAAACTCTCTGCAAAACACGTATCC
Source organism: Mirounga leonina (assembly GCF_011800145.1). Classification (NCBI taxonomy): domain Eukaryota; kingdom Metazoa; phylum Chordata; class Mammalia; order Carnivora; family Phocidae; genus Mirounga; species Mirounga leonina. Next base: position 36,935,039 of record NW_023270387.1, read on the forward strand.
GTTACCTGAAATACACAAAGAACTCCTAAAACTCAACAATAAGAAAACAATCTGATATTTAAGTGGCCAAAAATCTACACAGGCACCTCACTGCGGAGGACATACAGATGAGAAATAAACAGATGAAAACACACCCGACATCAAATGTCATTGGGGAACTGCAAATCAAAACAAGGGAGCACTACAGACCTATTAGGATGGCTGAAATCCAAAACACTGACAGCAGCAGATGCCTGCGAGGATGTGGCACAACAGAAACTCTCGTTTATTGCTGTTGGGAATGCAAAATGGCACAGCCACTCTCAAAGACAATTTGGCAGTTTCTTGCAAAGCTCAACATAAGCTTGCCATATGATCCAGCAATCATCCTGCTTCTAGATATTTACCCAAAGGAGTTGAAAACCTATGTCCACACAAAACCTGCACATGAATGTTTATAGCAGCTTTAAACTTGGAAGCAACAAAGATGTCCTTCAATAGGTGAAGGAGTAGATGAAATCCACCCAAATGGAATATAACTCAGCCAGAAAGAGAAATGAGCTATCAAGCAGTGAAAAGACATGGAGGAGGGACACCTGGGTGGCTCAGTCCGTTAAACAGTTGCCTTGGGCTCAGGTCATGATGCCAGGGTCCTGGGATCGAGCCCCGTGTCGGGCTCCCTGTTTAGCGTGGAGTCTGCTTCTCCCTCTCTCTCTGCCCCTCCCCCTGCTTATGTTCTGTCTCTCTCTCTCTCAAATAAATAAAATCTTAAAAAAACAAAAACAAAAAACATGGAGGGACCTTGAGAGCTAAGTGGCAGAAATCAGTCTGAAAAGGCTACATACTGTATGATTCCAGTTTTATGACATCATTATCATCATCATCATCATCATCATGTTTGCAGTCCCAAACCGAGTTCAGAAAGCACCATCACAGCAGTGATCTGATCTGATCCTCACAAGAATCCCACAGATCAGGCAGGGCAGAGATCTGGATCCCAGTAACAGATGGGGAAGCTGTGATTGGGAGACTGCCCTGCCCGCCATCCCATAGCCCTCTTTCCATCCCAGATCTTAATTATACCTCACTGCCTCCAGTCTGGCCTCCAAGGCCTTGACTGGACCGCAGACAATGGTGGGGCTGACCATGGGACTTGATGTGTCATCCTGGAGAGGAGTGCAGAACACAGTGTCTAACAGTTAGATTCAGTCGTTCCCGTTCTCTCTGGGCTCTGGATCAGCGCAGCTCTCCCTCGATCCCTCCCTGTGGCAGGCATTAACACTCACCGCACGCAGAGACAAGGCAGCAGGACGCTTATTATTTATGCACTGAGAGCACATCAGCAGACTTCTTCTCCATCTGCCTGGAAGAGTCGGGTCAAGATATGCCAACCTCTGCCCCATCAGCCCTGGGGGCTGATTCACTGACCACACACATGCCTGCTTGCAGAAAGCAGAAAGCAGATTTTCTGTAGGTAGGAGAGTTCCCCTGAGGTATCCATAGATGCACACAATGGAGATCTGCTAAAGAAATGTACAGACGGGCAGGAAATGGGAAAGAGGAGAGAGAGTCTCTTTCGCTAGCCTCTGGTCGCCATGGCAACAATGTCATCTTAAAAGAAGCACAAATGATCATTTTAAGTCAGAGGGGTTTTGTTTGTATGTTTGTTGCTTTTTTAAATAACTATGAACACATACTGGATTCCAGCCTCTTCCATAGATGGAATTTAGGAATAGATGAGCGGAAGGATGAGTCTGCACCCCAGCTCCACACCCAGGCATAGAGTCTTGGGGACAAATATGTCTCTGAGACTGGAAGCCCCTAATTTAGTCCCCTGACTCAGAACATACTTTTGAAAATAGTTGAGCATGTTGGTGGGAATGGAAAGAGCCATACCTTGAAAGCCCATACAGGGAATGACTGTGGAGGGTGGGATTGGCCTTTGCAGAAGGGCTCACCCCCCCCAGTGATGGGGGCTGTCCTCACGGCAATGAACAAGGATGCAAGGATACAGCAGCTGTGTGGGACCTGTGGTAGGCTGAACAGTGCCCCCACCCCGAGATGTCCACATCCTAAACCCTGAATTTATGAATACGTTACCTTGGTCAAAGGCACTTTGCAATTGTGATTCAGGATCTTGCAATGGGGAGCTCATCCTAGATGATCTTGGGGCCCAATGCAATCACAAGAGTCCTTCTGAGAGGGAGGCAGGAGGATCAGGGTCAGAGAAGATTATGTGACAACAGAAGCAGAGGAAAATTGAGACATGGGAGAGGGGAAGCCGGAGCTGAATGCCGAGCAAAACAAGCATCCTCTCGTGGCTGCAAAAGGCACGAAAACAGTCTTCCCCAGAGCCCGCGAAGGAATGCAGCCCTGTCAGTACCTCGACTGTGGGCTTCTGACCCCCAGCACTCTAAGAGGGCAAACGTGTGCCGTTCGGAGCCACCAAGTTTGCGGTGATTTGCTACAGCAGCATTAGGAGACCCACAAAGAACCAATTTTCAGGAGTAGCACAAGCCATCGTCACAGAAGCCAAGGGACCAGGACGCAAGGGCCCATCAGTGAATGATGAGATCTGACAGCAAGACGGGCCCCTTGGAACGAGCGGGGCCGTGTTGGCCCAGGGGAAGGATACTGGCTACCGCCTTCCGGCGAAGCACGCAGTGTTCAAGAGCACTGTCCCATGGAGTCCTCTCTTCCTTTCCACAGATTGGCAGCGGGGAGGGCCGGGAGGAAAGGGGAACCTGACCTTCAGGTGTTTTAGAATGTCCACCATGGTCAGAAGTCTCCAGTAGCTTTCCTCATCCATGCAAACCATTGGGGAAGACACTAGAACTGTGGTCAGCCCTCCCCAACGAAACCGATCAGCTATCTACTTTGCACATTCAGGGTGGCCATGAAGTTTGGACAGAGTTCTAGTCTTGTAGTTTAAGGTCGTTTGAAGCCAGTTGTTATGCCCATGCCTTTATGTGTATATACCTCATATCTCTGGAATCTGTCTTTCCTCCACATACAGGCATCTCTCGTCGTTCAGGTCACCTTCATTTGTCACCTCGATTATGGCAACAACCTCTGACTGGTCCTCCTGCTTCCACTCCTTCCTCAAATCCGACCCCTGCATGCTTTCCAGAATGCTCATCCTCTGTCACCTCCTGGATGAAAACCTTCCCCCCACTTCCTACTGCCCTTAGGATAAAAGTCAGAATCCTTCACTTCTCCAGACTAGAAGCTCATCAAGGGCAGCAGTATTCGTTGGTTCTGCTAGAACTCGCCAGCACAAGAACAGGGCAAGGCGCTGGGAGATCCCTACTGCCTGTTACTGGCATGTCTTGCGGGAACCTTCATGCCTCACCTTTTGTGACTTCACTTTCAGACCACTCCAGCCATATTAACTACCTCTCGATCCTTCCTCAGAGCTGTTTCTCCTCCCTGCCTTTGTACCCCTTCTCCCTCAGCTTCTGTCCTGGCAGGGACTTTTCCTGAATACTGCCTGAAAGGGCTCTTTTAATTCAGGATGGCATAAGAACTGCAAACGGGCCCATGGGGCAGGAACAAGCCCATATTGTAGAGTCAGTATGGCCCGGCTCATGGAATCTGGGTTGGCGATCGCAGGGCGGCTCAGAGCACAGGCCTGGGCGTCAGGGGGGCTGGGCCGAGCATCCTTAGGCCCCGCTCTGCCATCACAGCTCCTTAGGGAGATGACCCATCTGCCGAGGTCACAGTCTCCTGTTCTCTGAAATGGGAATACTGCGGGGACCCACTTCAGAGGGTTTCTGTGAGCAGGAAATGTGATGGTGTTCTCGAACTTCTTAGCAGGGTCGACATCGCCGGTCACTGTTGGGATGCACGGCCATCAGCATGCACGGTGCACAAGCAGCAGGCCACGTTCGAAGCCTTCGAAACCAGCCTCCCCCGGTGGGACAAGTGGCTCGGGTAGAGCACGTCCAGCTCCGCACTCTGTCCTTCCATTACCCTGTGTCTGCATCCCTCACCGGTCCAGATCCTGTTCTGGAACGTATCCATCCACAGCGGAGAGGACTCCCTTGGGTCACGGTGGATAAGCCGCCGCGGACAGTTTGAGTGTCCACACCCTCAAAGATTTGCTGCCCCGGCTGTGCTGAGGCTTTCCATTGCAGACACTGGATTGCTCTGGCTCCTTCAGCTCCGTTTGCAACGGCGGAGTCAGGCATTACGAGGGAATGTTGGAGATGCCTTTAATCACCCTAGTGCCTTGACCAGCGCCTGGAACCAAAGAGAGCCTCCATAAATACTTACTGAACGAATGAATAACACCTCTGAAGGCTACTCCTACAAAATGCTTACAAATGCCCTCACCAAGGGTCCACTGGACGGTGGAAGAAGTTTCCCGCCCTTCTTGGTACTGCCCCGTCTCGGGAGACTTTCTCTTTCCTTGGCATCGAATGTACTTACACGCAGCAGCTGGAGCTAAAAAGAACTTGTTCCCTTTCAATAACACGTAGCTTTGTCCTCATTGTTTCAGCTTAACTGTTTCCTCTTCAGTAGGAGTGGATTTCAAATGTACTTGGAAAACTGGGCGGACCTATAAAAGCATAATTGCTACGGTTTCATGCAACAAACTATCAGAGGTTTAAAGCAAAAGGAGCCTGGGTCCCTCTCTAGCCCTGATTTTCCAGAGATAGAGCGATTTTTACATGGGTTTGGTGGAGAAAAGTTGCATTTGAAAGAAGCGAGGAGAGAGACACACAAGATCAAGAATTCTTTTGAGTGATTCACTAACCAGTAGTTTGATTGCTGAGAGTCTGTCACTCCTGCAGGTGGCAGACCTCAGTTACATCAGTGAAACCGTGAACCAGAAGGGCTCCCTGGGCTGGGGCTACTTATTTGCTGTGCCTGAAGTCAGTATTTAGAATATACAAAGCACACTTCCCCCATCTCCCTGCCTCTAATCACCCACCATACACTGGCCACATGGATCCTTCTACAACAGATCCAATCGTGACTCCTGGGATACCACTCTTCTGGTTTCCTTCTACCATTTTGATTTTCCCTTCTCTGTCTCCACGGAAGGCTCGCCTTTGCCATCAGTCCTTCCCATGGAGTTCATCGGGGCTTTGGCCTAAGCTCTCCCTGTGCTCTCCTCCAGCAGTGTCAGGCATACCTAGAGACTTTATTTCCACCTCCAAACAGATGATCCATATATTTCTATCTCCAGCCCAGATATCTCCTCTGACCTCTATTTATTTATTTATTTATTTTTAAGATTTTATTCATTTATTTGTTAGAGAGAGAGAGAGCACAAGCAGGGGGAGCGGCAGGCAGAGGGAGAAGCAGGCTCTCCGCCAAGCAAGGAGCCCGACGTGAGACTCGATCCCAGGACCCTGGGATCATGACCGGAGCCGAAGGCAGACACCCAACCAACTGAGCCACCCAGGCGTCCCTCCTCTGACCTCTAGATACATTCATTCAGTCACTTGCTTGAAGTCTTCACTTAAATATTTCAGTGGCATCTGGGCGCCTGGGTGGTGCAGTCGGTTGAGCATCCGCTTTGGGTTTCGGCTCAGGTGCCGATCTCACGGTAGTGAGATCAGCCCTGCGTGGGGCTCCGCACTCAGCGCGGAGTCTGCTTGAGATTCTTTCTCCCTCTGCCCTTCCCGCTCCTGCTCTCTCTCTCTCTCTCTAAAATAAATAAATAAATTCTTAAAAAAAATATTTTGGTGGCATCTCAAACTCCACTTATTCAAAATTTTTGCAGTGTTGCCTGTTTTAGCCAATGACCCTGCCAACAGTCCAGCTGTGCGAGCCAGACCAAACTGTCCTCTCCAGCACAGTCCTCTCCAGCCCCATGTCTGTCGATCGCCAAGCCTCCTCTCCAGCTCCATCACTACTACTCTGGAGCAAGCGTCTACCGTCTGTCATTTGGGCTATTACAACAAGCTTTCAGCAGACTTCCATGGACCCTCTGGATCTTCTACCAAATCCATTGTCCCCCCTGAATTGCAGATCGGATCAGGTCACCCACTCCCAACAGTTATTAAAAAAAAATTGATAGCTCTCCTCAGGATTTCCAAACTCTTCTGAAGATAAAGATCACCTGGAAAATCTTTTAAAACAGTTTCTAGGGGCCCAATACAGATCTATGGAATGAGAATTTCAGGATGGATGTCCATCAATCTGTTAACTAAATAAGCACTCCAATAATTCTCACTATGAGGCAAGTAGGAGGCTCGAAAGTCCCCCACGTGACCTGCAGTGTGTCCACAGCCCTGCGTCCTGCCTTCCTTTTGGGTCTCACCTCCCCTGCACAAGCTTTATCCCTGAGCTCCAGCCTTCCTCGCCTTCTTTCATTTATCAAATGCAACATGCTGTCTTGTACCCCCATGGCCTTTGAGAACAGAATATTTTACTCTTGCCTGAAGAGTCTGAGCTCTGACACAGAAATCCCACAGCTTAGATTTCTTGCTAAGTCTGTTTGGGCTGCAATAACAAAATACTATGGCCTGGGTGATTTATAAACAACACAAATTTATTTCTCACCGTTCTGGCGGCTGGTGGGGCCTAAATTTCTGGTCCACAGATGGCACCTTCTTGCTGTGTCCTCACATGGTGGAACAGGCAAACAAACTTTTATAAAGTCTCTTTTATAAGAGGCACTAAATCTCACTCATGAGGCCTCCACCTTCATGACCTAATCACCTCCCAAAGGCCCCACATCTTAATACCAGCACATCAGGCATTAGGTTTCAACATATAATTCTGAGGGAAGCACAAACATTCAGACCATAGCACCTCCCAGTCTTTTGTCAGATCAGGTACCCCCAGGGCCTGTAAGCTCCCTGTTAGAGGGCCATGGAAAGGGTTTCACTAACAACCAGCAAATACGACATCCCACATTTACCTTAACTCTGTTTTTTCCAAGAAAACAAAACCCCAAAGTCATTTTCTTGTTGATCAATCTCTTAAAGAAAATTCACTCTGCACCAGCCAAAATGCTGCTTTATTTAAATGTAGCCTGAACACCACACTTCTACCAAACCAATAGCATCCTGCTCCTTTCTTTGTTTGGAGAGAGATTACATTAATGCCTTTAGTTCCCCCTTGCTTCAGCAAAAAGTAAATTCAGTATTGTTTTCCAAATTTTAACAGTTGGACTAGGCTTCCCACCTTCCCTTCCTCCCCTTCAGAGTCTCCCCCTGTGGCCTCGCCTAGTCGCTCCCTACTTACCCTTGACCTCAGCTTGCTGTCATTTCTCCCGAGAAGGATCCCAGAGCCTCTGCAATGCCCCCTCTTTCCCAGTGCCCTTCAAGGTGGGAGTTTTACAGTCCTTTGTCAGTTTGTTTAGAAGTTGCCCCTCACTAGACTGTAAGCTCCAGGAGGGCAGAATCCTGCTCGTTCTCACTCCCTGCTGCTGGTTCAGCACCAGGCCAGGTGGGATCCCCCTACACAGTTGAGAAGACTCCATATTCCTTGAACGAACGAAAGAATGAATGAATGAAGTTCTTCTTTTGTTTTAAAATATCCGGTTGATTCACTATTGCCTGGGGATAAAGGATGAACCCCTTCCTACTCCAGAATGGACATAAAGACATCCTGGATGCTGCTTCCATCGACCTCCAGCAGGGTTGCCTCCTCCATGCATGCCCCAGCACGCCCACCACTACTCTCCTCTCCTTCCCTTCTCGAATGCCACCCTCCATCTTCTCATATTCAAGAACTCCTCATTCCTGACTTAGAGAAAATACAGAGGAATATGTGAGAACACACACTCTGGGGATGCAGTCAGTGAAATCCGGACTCCGAGGAAATCCCATAGAACGAATGACTTCGTTTCTTCAAAAAATAAGTTGCAGGAGTGGGGGTGGCTGGCAGGTGGGGTGAGAAGTGATGGGGAGGGAACATGGCGATTAAGAGACAAGAATACATCAGTTGGGGCACCTGGGTGGCTCAGTCTGTTAAACGACCGAGTCTTGGTTCGGCTCAGGTCATGATCTCTGGATCATGGGATCGAGCTCTGTGGCCGGCTCTGTGCTGAGCATGGAGCTTGCTTGGGATTCGCTCTCTCTCTCTGCCCCTCCCACGCCTGCCCCCAAAACAAAAACAGAAACAAAAACAAAACATACCAGCCAATCACAGTGAGTGCACCTTGTTTAGATTCTGATTCAAACCCAACTGTAAAAAATAAACATTTATTACATTTCTGAGACAAGTGGTATCAAGAAACCACGAAGTATCTTTAGGTGATATTGGTATTGTGGTCTTATTTTTTAAAAAGTATCCTTATCTTTTAGGGAGACATCATGAAATATTTATGGATCAAATGACCTAATGTCTGGGAGTTGCTTCAAAATGACAGGAGAAGGGGGAAGTTGATGGGATGCGGATGAAGCGCCATGGGCCATGAGTCGACGAACGCGGAGCAGCAGGCCTTGGTCCAGGGCTGCAAGGGCGGACACGGCCAGGCCTTCCTTCCCCGGGGTCCCGGGGTCCCGGGCCTCTGCCTCCTCCCTCACGGGGAGCCCCCGGGGCCAGCCCGCCCTCCAAGTGGAGGGGAGGCGCCCTGGAGACCCAGCTCGCCAAAGGGCCCCTGCCAGCCTCCCTCGGAGCCCCGCCCGGACTCAGCTCCCAAGCCTGCCCTCGGGCAGAGAGAGGGGCAAAAGCAGACGGTCTCCAGCTCCTCTCTAAGTGCACCTTCACGGCTTCAGGAGGAAGGCCAGACCCATGAGTGTGGCCCACAAAGCCCCTTCCTACTTTCCCCATCTCCTCTCTCCCACTGCACCCCCAGCCCTCACTTGGCTCCACCCGCTTCTGTCCCTGGAACTTGTCTGGTCGCTCCAGGCTTTCCTGAGGGCTCTTTCCCCCTCCAGTCCCCGCCCCCACCCATCCCGCCATTTCTCCTGGCGCTTTGCCCTTCAAATCTTGCTTTAGGTGTTACCTCTTCTAGGAGGCTCCCTCCCAGGCAGACTTGTTGCTGCGTGAGCCAGATCCCCCTTCGGGGAAGGCCTGGCCGCCCGTGCGGGGACGCACAAGCAGGCACCAGGGGCTGTCAGCTCTTCCCAGCCTCCATATCCAGTGGCTGAGCAAGATGGTGGCGGGGCCGGCCCAGCAGTGTCAGCTGATGGGGGCCTGGGGCAGGCAGTCTCCTCTCCGCAGCCCGGGCCTCCTTGGCCGAGGCTTCGCTGGGATTGCATCGCCTCGGCCCCATCTAGCCTCTCCTGCCTCCCTTACACACGTGTGAGCCCACTAAACGTCTTGCACCCCAAACTCCACCTCAGCATCTTCTGGACCAAGAACCCAACCCGCAATCCTGTCTTAATGAAACTGCCTGAAAGCATGAAGTTGAACAAAAATCAAAATGGCTACATTAATGCTTCCTGAAGCTCGATTTTAAACTAAGTAACCTTTTCCTCTCTTCCCCAAACCTCCCCTCCTCCCTTCTTAGCTTTTTGTTTCAGGAACCCGGCACCACGTGGAAAACGACTAACTAATGAGGTTGGCAGCAGGTACCCAACTCCTGCTGAAACCTGCTAGATCCTGCATTTCTCTGTAAAACCCCCCAGGCCCTTCTTCTGGGCGGGCTTGCAGTTTTTGAAGACCTTAGCCTGCTGCAGCCTCCTTTGCCCGGCAAAGCAATAAAGCTATTGTTCCTCTTTATCCCAAACTCTGTCTTCCGGTTATATTTTGGCTCCAAAGGACAGAGATCAGTTTTCGACAATATCCTACACTTCCTTCTGCCCCCCCCAGTAAATGAACCCAAAGTCCATCCGGCAGGCTCCCCTTGGCATGCTCAGGACCCAGCACAAGTCCAGTGAGAAGGAAACTGGAAATCAGTATCAGAAGCCCACTGTTTATGGTATTCATAAGTGATTTTGAAATCTTCCAATTGTTGGCCTATGATGTCATCGTTAATGAGATGAAAGTGTCAACACTTCTTGTTTTTTTTTAATTTTTTTTTTTTTTTTTTTAGAGAAAGAGAGAGAGAGAGAGTGAGCAGGGAGAGGAGCAGAGGGAGAGAGAGAATCTCAAGCAGGCTCCATGCTAAGTGTGGAGCTGGACATGGGGCACGATCTTGCAACCTTGAGATCACGACCCGAGCCGAAATCAAGAGTTGGATGCTTAACTGACTGAGGCACCCAAGTGCCCCTGAAAGCATCAACATTTCAAAGACCCAAGGGATTTTGGAGAGGAAGCACCCTTTTTTCCCAAGAGGGGTGTCATTCAGAGAACCTTGCTAAAATGAGGTCTGCAGTGGGTATAGCCAATCTTTGGGTCTATTAATAAATACGTTTGGCCCCTGGAACAGACATCTAGGGACACCATCCTACAGATATGTTCAAAGAAAAGTTTTAAAATCCTCATACAAGCTGAACACAGACTGGAAACAGGCATTCCCTGGGGAAGGGGAGGCCTGGAGAGCAGTATATATATATATATATAGTAAGCTTTCCAGCACTTACTTCCTTTAATAGCCAAGGGACTCTCTGGGGCCATTTTAGGCCCATTTCCCCTGAGTAATCTGCAGCCAGAAAGAGGCAGCCTGGATCCTCTTCCTTAGTAGCTGGAGGGGAATCGGGGCAGAGAGAGAAAAGGCCTCTCTTTCCTATGCCACGCCTCCCCCACAAGCGGATCTGCCAGATCTCTCCAGCACCAAATCAGTAATAATAACCCCTGACATAGACTCAGCACTCAGTGGCTGCCAGGCTTGTCCTGGGAACTTCTTGTGGGTCGTCTGGGGGAACAGGCTGCAGGTTACCGGCAGCAGCCCTGGGAGACAAACGTCACCCCCACACAGAAACAGGAGCTGAAACTCAAGAGGTTGAGTTGCCCAGAGCATGTAGGAACATCAAAATCAAGGTTTGAATGCAGGTATCTGTGACCGCACAGCCCATCCTCTGGAGACACAGATAAAATCATCTTGCAAAGATGGCACCTGTCTTCTCTGCTGAGGCTGCTCTCTGGAGGCCATGAGGCAGCCGCTGCCCTGGGCCTGTGCTCTGCTGTGTCAGCAGAGACCCCGTGAATAGAGGTCCTGGACGCCTGTCTCCTGTGATGCTCTGAAATATGCTAAATGCATTAAAAGTTCTGGGACCGATTCCAATGTGTGTGGGGAGAGGTTTCCACGTTCTCAGGACACAGCTGGGTGTCCTACAATGTAGCCCCATTCTGATGCTCTCTCCCCGGAGATAGCCCCGGATTCCAGTTGCCTCCATCCCACCGGACTACCCCCAGCCCCACACTTCAGATGCCAATCACAAACCCAGCTTATCACGTGTGGTTCTGGCCACCCAGCTACAGATCAGGGGTTCTAACGAGCCCCTCGTAGGATTCGGTTAATTTGCTAGAGTGACCTCGGATGCCAGTCACAAGTCCAGGTGCCTATCTGTGCTTTTGACCAACTGGCTATATAAATCAGAAATTCTCACAACTTTCTCCGTTGGGGTTGAGTAATTTGCTAGAACATCTCACAGAACTCAGGAACCTTTTACTCATTAGATTACCGATTTACTACAAAGGATATTAGAGGATTCTAATCAGTAGCCAGATGAAGAGATACTTAAGGCAAGATCCTGAGCAAAGGAGCTCTGTCCTCATGGAGTTTGGGACCCAGCATGGGAGCACTTGGAGATGTTCTGGTTCCCAATCTGGAAGCTCTCCGAACCTCCTCCTCTGGGGTTTTTATGGAGGCTTGATTAAATCTGGGCCATTGAATCTCTAGCCCCTCATCCCTCCCCAGAGGTCAAAGGGGTGGGACTGAAAGTTCCAACCTTGTATTCATGGCTGGTTCTCCTGGCGACCAGCCCCCATCCTTAGGTGCTTATCGAAAGTCACTTCATTAACATAAACCCAGTTGTGGTGAAAAGGAGCTAGTTATGAATAACAAGACACCCTTTAACCTTTTTTAAAAAAAAAAAAAAAAGATTTTATTTATTGAGAGTGCATGAGAGAGTGCACAAGGGGGCCGAGGGGCAGGGGGAGAGGGAAAAGCAGACTCCCTGCTGAGCAGGGAGCCTGATGCAGGGCTCGATCGCAGGACCCTGAGATCATGACCTGAGCCAAAGGCAGACGCTTAACCAACTGAGCCATCCAGGCATCCCTGACACCCATTTTTACCTTTATGACTCTGTTTCCACAAACCGAGGACAAGAGATCAAATGTTGAAACCAAAAATGCTTCCATCGCTCTTATCACTTAGGAAATTCCAAGGATTTGGGAAGCTGTGAGCCAAGAACAGTGGATGAGGACCAAATTGTATGAGAAATACATTTTGATCATCTGAGGGACCAGGTACATATGTCCTATAAATCGCAATATCGCACGCATCTTCCAGGAGTTAGAGCAGCTGGGTGAGAGCCACAGAGACCTGGCACGGTGCGCAGCAAGACAGCATGGACTCTGGCATCACACCTGGTTCAAATCCCAGGGTGGCTAGTCGCTGGCCGTGTGCCCTGGCACAGGGGACCAAAGTGCTCTGGCCTTGCCTCATTTCCTCATCTGCAAATGGAGGGTGGTTTCTAACCTAAGAAGTTTAAATTAATTAGTAACGCGTGTAAAGTGCACCGTAAATGTTGGTTCTCTTCTCATCAGCATATGCTGCTCTCTCCACAGCCCCAGCGGAAATTCCCAGTGAGTGACCAGTAAAGACTTGAACGGACTTCAGGGCCTCTGGGAGAGGTATTACCATGTTCACCTCCATTTTGCCCTTCAGACATCAGAGGATGACAGCGAGGCCTAAATAATGTGTCCCCTGGCTGCTCTGACTGTATAAAATGTTGGGCAGGTGCCAGGAGGAAGCATTGGCTCAAAGAAATTCCAAGCTCCCATCCTGGGGAGAATGGTGGCCGATCCCATGGTGGGCCACTAGAGGGCGCAGTGCCGGGGCAGCCAGCCTTGTTGCCAGGTCCCTTCCCTCAGTTCTGTGCCTTTTTTTTTCTTTTTTTTTATTATTATGTTATGTTAATCACCATACATTACATCATTAGTTTTTGATGTAGTGTTCCATGATTCATTGTTTGCGTATAACACCCAGTGCTCCATGCAGAATGTGCCTTTAATAACCATCACCAGGCTAACCCATCCCCCACCTCCCTCCCCTCTAGAACCCTCAGTTTGTTTCTCAGAGTCCATAGTCTCTCATGGTTCGTCTCCCCCTCTGATTCCCCCCCCCTTCATTTTTCCCTTCCTACTATCTTCTTTTTTTTTTTTTTAACATATAATGTATTATTTGTTTCAGAGGTACAGGTTTGTGATTCAACAGTCTTACACAGTTCACAGCGCTCACCATAGCACATACCCTCCCCAATGTCTATCACCCAGCCACCCCATCCCTCCCACCCCCCACCACTCCAGCGACCCTCAGTGTGTTTCCTGAGATTAAGAATTCCTCATATCAGTGAGATCATATGATACATGTCTTTCTCTGATTGACTTATTTCGCTCAACGTAACACCCTCTAGTTCTATCCACGTTGTTGCAATGGCAAGATCTCATTCCTTTTGATGGCTGCATAATATTCCATTGTCTATATATACCACATCTTCTTTATCCATTCATCCGTCGATGCACATCTTGGCTCTTTCCACAGTTTGGCTATTGTGGACATTGCTGCTATAAACATTGGGATGCATGTACCTCTTCGGATCACTACATTTGTATCTTTGGGGTAAATACCCAGTAGTGCCATTGCTGGGTCATATGATAGCTCTATTTTCAACTTTTTGAGGAACCTCCATATTGTTTTCCAGACTGCCTACACCAGCTTGCATTCCCACCAACAGTGGAGGAGGGTTCCCCTTTCTCCTCATCCCTGCCAACATCTGTCGTTTCCTGACTTGTTCATTTTAGCCATTCTGACTGGTATGAGGTGATATCTCATTGAGATTTTGATTTGGATTTCCCTGATGGTGAGTGATGTTGAGCACTTTTTTGTGTGTCTGTTGGCCATTTGGATGTCTTCTTTGGAAAAAAGTCTGTTCATGTCTTCTGCCCATTTCTTGATTGGATTCTTTGTTCTTTGGGTGTTGAGTCTGGTAAGTTCTTTATAGATTTTGGATACTAGCCCTTTATCTGACATGTCATTTGCAAATATCTTCTCCCATTCTGTCGGTTGTCTTTTGGTTTTGTTGACTGTTTCCTTTGCTGTGCAAAAGCTTTTTATCTTGATGAAGTCCCAATAGTTCATTTTTGCCCTTGCTTCCCTTGCCTTTGGCGATGTTTCTAGGAAGAAGTTGTTGTGGCTGAGGTTGAAGAGGTTGCTGCCTGTGTTCTCCTTTAGGATTTGATGGACTCCTGTCTCACAATGAGGTCTTTCAACCATTTTGAGTCTATTTTTGTGTGTGGTGTAAGGAAATGGTCCAGTTTCATTCTTCTGCATGTGGCTGTCCAATTTTCCCAACACCATTTGTTGAAGAGACTGTCTTTTTTCCACTGGACATTCTTTCCTGCTTTGTCGAAGATGAGTTGACCATAGAGTTGAGGGTCCATTTCTGGGCTCTTTATTCTGTTCCATTGATCTATGTGTCTGTTTTTGTGCCAGTACCATGCTGTCTTGATGATGACAGCTTTGTAATGGAGCTGGAAGTCCGGAATTGTGATGCCACCAGCTTTGCTTTTCTTTTTCAACATTCCTCTGGCTATTCGGGGTCTTTTCTGGTTCCACACAAATTTTAGGATTATTTGTTCCATTTCTTTGAAAAAAGTGGATGGTATTTTGATAGGGATTGCACTGAATGTGTAGATTCCTCTAGGTAGCATTGACATCTTCACAATATTTGTTCTTCCAATCCATGAGCATGGAACGTTTTTCCATTTCTTTGTGTCTTCCTCAATTTCTTTCATGAGTATTTTATAGTTTTCTGAGTACAGATCCTTTGCCTCTTTGGTTAGATTTATTCCTAGGTATCTTATGGTTTTGGGTGCAATTGTAAATGGGATCGACTCCTTAATTTCTCTTTCTTCTGTCTTGTTGTTGGTGTATAGGAATGCCACTGACTTCTGTGCATTGATTTTATATCCTGCCACTTTACTGAATTCCTTTATGAGTTCTAGCAGTTTTGGGGTGGAGTCTTTTGGGTTTTCCACATAAAGTATCATATCATCTGCAAAGAGTGAGAGTTTGACTTCTTCTTTGCCAGTTCGGATGCCTTTTACTTCTTTTTGTTGTCTGATTGCTGTGGCCAGGACTTCTAGTACTATGTTGAGGAGCAGTGGTGATAGTGGACATTCCTGCCATGTTCCTGACCTTAGGGGAAAGCTCTCAGTTTTTCCCCATTGAGAATGATATTTGCTGTGGGTTTTTCATAGATGGCTTTTATGATATTGAGGTATGTACCCTCGATCCGTATACTCTGAAGAGTTTTGATCAAGAAAGGATGCTGTACTTTGTCAAGTGCTTTTTCTGCATCTATTGTGAGGGTCATATGGTTCTTGTTCTTTCTTTTATTAATGTATTGTATCACATTGATTGATTTGTGGATGTTGAACCAATCTTGCAGCCCAGGGATAAATCCCACTTAGTCGTGGTGAATAATCCTTTTAATGTACTGTTGGATCCTATTGGCTAGTATTTTGGTGAGAATTTTTGCATCCATGTCCATCAAGGATATTGGTCTGTAATTCTCCTTTTTGATGGGGTCTTTGTCTGGTTTGGGGATCAAGGTAATGGTGGTCTCATAAAACGAGTTTGGAAGTTTTCCTTCCATTTCTATTTTTTTGGAACAATTTCAGAAGAATAGGTATTAATTCTTCTTTAAATGATTGGTAGAATTCCCCTGGAAAGCCATCTGGCCCTGGGCTTCTGTTTTTTTAGGAGATTTTTGATTACTACTTCAATTTCCTTAGTGGTTATAGGTCTGTTCAGGTTTTCTATTTCTTCCTGGTTCAGTTTTGGTAGTTGATACATCTCTAGGAATGCATCCATTTCTTCCAGATTATCTAATTTGCTGGCATAGAGTTGCTCATAATATGTTCTTATAATTGTTTGTATTTCTTTGGTGTTGGTTGTGATCTCTCCTCTTTCATTCATGATTTTATTTATTTGGGTCATTTCTCTTTTCTTTTTGATAAGTCTGGCCAGGGGTTTATCAGTCTTGTTAAATCTTTCCGAGAACCAGCTCCTAGTTTCGTTGATCTGTTCTACTGTTCTTTTGGTTTCTATTTCATTGATTTCTGCTCTGATCTTTATGATTTCTCTTCTCCTGCTGGGTTTAGGCTTTATTTGCTGTTCTTTCTCCAGCTCCTTTAGGCGTAGGGTTAGGTTGTGTATTTGAGACCTTTCTTGTTTCTTGAGAGAGGCTTCTATTGCTATATACTTCCCTCTTAGGACTGCCTTTGCTGCATCCCAAAGATTTTGAGCAGTTGTGTTTCATTTTCATTTGTTTCCATGATTTTTTTTTAATTCTTCTTTAATTTCCTGGTTGACCCATTCATTCTTTAGTAGGATGCTCTTTAGCCTCCTTGTATTTGAGTTCTTTCTGACTTTCCTCTTGTGATTGAGTTCTAGTTTCAAAGCATTGTGGTCTGAAAATAGGCAGGGAATGATCCCAATCTTTTGGTACTGGTTGAGACCTGATTTGTGACCTAGGATGTGATCTATTCTGGAGAATGTTCCATGGGCACAAGAGAAGAATGTGTATTCTGTTTCTTTGGGATGGAATGTTCTGAATATATCTGTGAAGTCCATTTGGTCCAGTATGTCATTTAAAGTCTTTATTTCCTTGTTGATCTTTTGCTTAGATGATTTGTCCATTTCAGTGAGGGGGGTTTTAAAGTCCCCCACTATTATTGTATTGTTGTTGATGTGTTTCTTTGCTTTTGTTACTAATTGGCTTATATAATTGGCTGCTCCCATGTTAGGGGCATAGATATTTACAATTGTTAGACCTTCTTGTTGGATAGACCCTTTAAGTATGATATAGTGTCCTTCCTCATCTCTTATTATAGTCTTTGGTTTAAAATCTAACTTGTCTGATAGAAGGATTGCCACCCCAGCTTTCTTTTGGTGTCCATTAGCATGGTAAATGGTTTTCCACCCCCTCACTTTCAATCTGGGGTTGTCTTTGGGTCTAAAATGAGTCTCTTGCAGACAGCATATCGGTGGGTCTTGTTTTTTTTTTTTTTTTTTTAATTTTTTTTTAAATTTTTTTATTATGTTAATCCCCTTACATTACAACATTAGTTTTAGATGAAGTGTTCCATGATTCATTGTTTGTGCACAACACCCAGTGCTCCATGCAGAATGTGCCCTCCTAAATACCCACCACCAGGCTAACCCATCCTCCCACCCCTCTCCCCTCTAGAACCCTGTTTGTTTTTCAGAGTCCATCGTCTCTCATGGTTCGTCTACCCCTCCGATTTCCCCCGCTTCATTCTTCCCCTCCCGCTACCTTCTTCTTCTTCTTCTTCTTTTTTTTTTTCTTAACATATATTGCATTATTTGTTTCAGAGGTACAGATCTGAGATTCAACAGTCTTGCACAATTCACAGCGCTTACCAGAGCACATACACTCCCCAGTGTCTATCACCCAGTCCCCCCATCCCTCCCACCCCACCCCCCACTCCAACAACACTCAGTTTGTTTCCTGCGATTAAGAATTCCTCATATCAGTGAGATCATATGATACATGTCTTTCTCTGTTTGACTTATTTCACTCAACATAATACCCTCCAGTTCCATCCACGTCATTGCAAATGGCAAGATCTCATTCCTTTTGATGGCTGCATAATATTCCATTGTATATATATACCACGTCTTCTTTATCCATTCATCTGTCGATGCACATCTTGGCTCTTTCCACAGTTTGGCTATTGTGGACATTGCTGCTATAAACATCGGGGTGCACGTACCCCTTCGGATCCCTACTTTTGTATCTTTGGGGTAAATACCCAGCAGTGCAATTGCTGGATCATATGGTAGCTCTATTTTCAACTTTTTGAGGAACCTCCATACAGTTTTCCAGAGTGGCTGCACCAGTTTGCATTCCCACCAACAGTGTAGGAGGGTTCCCCTTTCTCCGCATCCCCGCCAACATCTGTCGTTTCCTGACTTGTTAATTTTAGCCATTCTGACTGGTGTGAGGTGATATCTCATTGAGGTTTTGATTTGGATTTCCCTGATGCCGAGCGATATTGAGCACTTTTTCATGTGTCTGTTGGCCATTTGGATGTCTTCTTTGGAAAAATGTCTGTTCATGTCTTCTGCCCATTTCTTACCTGGATTCTTTGTTCTTTGGGTGTTGAGTTTGATGAGTTCTTTATAGATTTTGGATACTAGCCCTTTATCTGATATGTCATTTGCAAATATCTTCTCCCATTCTGTCGGTTGTCTTTTGGTTTTGTTGACTGTTTCCTTTGCTTTGCAAAAGCTTTTTATCTTGATGAAGTCCCAATAGTTCATTTTTGCCCTTGCTTCCCTTGCCTTTGGCGATGTTTCTAGGAAGAAGTTGCTTCGGCTGAGGTCAAAGAGGTTGTTGCCTGTGTTCTCCTTTAGGATTTTGATGGACTCCTGTCTCACATTGAGGTCTTTCAGCCATTTGGAGTCTATTTTTGTGTGTGGTGTAAGGAAGTGGTCCAGTTTCATTCTTCTGCATGTGTCTATCCAATTTTCCCAACACCATTTGTTGAAGAGACTGTCTTTGTTCCATTGGACATTCTTTCCTGCTTTGTCGAAGATTAGTTGACCATAGAGTTGAGGGTCCATTTCTGGGCTCTCTATTCTGTTCCATTGATCTATGTGTCTGTTTTTGTGCCAGTACCATGCTGTCTTGATGATGACAGCTTTGTAATAGAGCTTGAAGTCCGGAATTGTGATGCCACCGGCTTTGCTTTTCTTTTTCAATATTCCTCTGGCTATGCGGGGTCTTTTCTGGTTCCATACAAATTTTAGGATGATTTGTCCCATTTCTTTGAAAAAAGTGGATGGTATTTTGATAGGGATTGCATTGAATGTGTAGATTGCTCTAGGTAGCATTGACATCTTCACAATATTTGTTCTTCCAATCCAT
>NW_023270387.1:36958991-37031522 GCF_011800145.1 Mirounga leonina
CTCTATCACTTGCCAGAAGCGGCCGACGGAGGCCCCTCCCCCGCCGTCTATCCTCCCGAATATCGCCTCGGATTCACTTCTCCGCACGTCCTACCTTCCAGAAAGTGGTCGCTTTTCTGTTCAGAGAGTTGTTGCTCTTCTTTTCTTTGATCTCCTGTTGGGTTTGTAGGTGTTCAGAATGGTTTGATCCCTATCCAGCTGAATTCCTGAGAGGAGACGAAATCCAGGTCTCCTACTCCTCCGCCATCTTGCTCCGCCCCCGGGTCTTGTTTTTTTATCCACTCTGATAGCCTATGTCTTTTGATTGGGGCATTTAGCCCATTTACATTCAGGGTAACTATTGAAAGATATGAATTTAGTGCCATTGTATTGCCTGTAAGGTGACTGTTACCGTATATTGTCTGTGTTCCTTTCTGGTCTATGTTACTTTTAGGCTCTCTCTTTGCTTAGAGGACCCCTTTCAATATTTTTTTTAGGGCTGGTTTTGTGTTTGCAAATTCCTTTAGTTTTTGTTTGTCCTGGAAGCTTTTTATCTCTCCTTCTATTTTCAATGATAGCCAGCTGGATATAGTATTCTTGGCTGCATATTTTTCTCATTTTGTGCCTGAATATATCATGCCAGTCCTTTCTGGCCTGCCAGTTCTCTTTGGATAGGTCTGTTACCAATCTAATGTTTCTACCATTGTAGGTTACAGATCTCTTGTCCCGAGCTGCTTTCAGGATTTTCTCTTTGTCTCTGAGACTCATAAGTTTTACTATTAGATGTCGGTGTGTTGACCTATTTTTATTGATTTTGAGAGAGGCTCTCTGTGCCTCCTGGATTTTGATGCCTGTTTCCTTCCCCAAATTCGGGAAGTTCTCTGCTATAATTTGCTCCAATATACCTTCTGCCCCTCTCTCTCTTTCTTCTTCTTCTGGAATCCCAATTATTCTGATATTGTTTTGTCTTATGGTATCACTTATCTCTCGAATTCTGCCCTCGTGATCCAGTAGTTGTTTAGCTCTTTTTCTCAGCTTCTTTATTTTCCATCATTTGGTCTTCTATTTCACTAATTCTCTCTTCTGCCTCATTTATCCTAGCAGTTAGAGCCTCCATTTTTTATTACACCTCATTAATAGCCTTTTTGATTTTGACTTGGCTAGATTTTAGTTCTTTTATTTCTCCAGAAAGGGTTTCTCTAATATCTTCCATGCTTTTTTCAAGCCCAGCTAGTATCTTTAAAATCATCATTCTGAACTGTAGTTCCGACATCTTACTATTGTCCATATTGATTAGGTCCCTGGCAGTTGGTACTGCCTCTTGTTCTTTTTTTTGAGGTGATTTTTTCCATCTTGTCATTTTGTCCAGAGGAGAATGGATGAATGAGAGAACAAAATGCTAACAGGGTAACAATGACCCCAGAAAAATATACACTAAAAAAATCAGAAGAGACCTGAAACCAGGGGAAAAGAAAGGGAAAGAAAGAAAAAAGAAAAAAGAAAAAGAAAGAAAAAGATAAAAACAAACAAACAAAAAAAACCCCAAAATATGATCAAATATGATCAGGCTGGTGCATAGATCATGCCACACTAGATTTTGGGCGTGTTTTGGTCTGTTAGAAGAAAGGGCCTCCCAAAATTTTGAAGAAAGAAAAACATATATGTACAAAAATAAGGGTAAATACAATGAAGGGATGGAATATGACTGTAAAGATGAAAATTATAAAAGATTTTATAAAGGGAATTGATATAAGAAGTTGGGTGAAAAAAGAAAGAAGAGGATTAAAATAAAAAGGAGAGAATGTGATCAAGCAGGAACCCAGAACAAAGCCATACACTAAAGATTTAGGGTATATTTTGGTCTGTTAGAAGAAACTGTATCCCAAAATTTTAAAGAGAGAACAACTTATATATATATACCCAAAATAAGGTTAACTACTATGAAGAGATAGAATATGACTCTAAAAATGAAA
This sequence comes from Mirounga leonina, assembly GCF_011800145.1. Classification (NCBI taxonomy): domain Eukaryota; kingdom Metazoa; phylum Chordata; class Mammalia; order Carnivora; family Phocidae; genus Mirounga; species Mirounga leonina. The sequence continues at coordinate 36,960,944 of NW_023270387.1, forward strand.
AATAAAGAAGATTTTTTTTAAAAAGGGATTGATAAGATGTTGGTTGAAAAAAGGAAAAAGAAAAATTCAAAAAAAAAAATAACTTTGAAAGACTAAAGAATCATGTAAAAAAGCCATGAATTCTATGTGCAGTATTCCTCTAGCGCTGGAGTTCTGCCGTTCTCATTGATAGGTAAACTTGGTCTTGGCTGGCTGTTCTCGCTGATCTTCTGGGGGAGGGGCCTGTTGCCGTGGTTCCCAAATGTCTTTGCCGGAGGCGGAATTGCTCCGCCCTTGCCCGGTCCGGGCTAAGTAATCTGCTCGGGTTTGCTCTCGGGAGCTTTTGTTCCCTGCAAGCTTTCTGTACAGCTTTGGAGGCTGAGAGTGAGATGGTGGCCTCCCAATCTCCGCCCCGGAGGAGCCGAGACCTCGGGGCCCCGCTCCTCAGTGAGCCTCCAGAGAAAAGCAGTCAATCACTCCTGTCTCCCCGGTCTCCGGCTGCACTCCGTGCTCACCCGGCCTGTGACCGAGCGTTTTTATCTCTGGCACCCGACCCCGTGTGGAGTCTCCAAACCCAGCAGATCCCTGCGGTGCGCTCCCACACCACTCCTCCCGGGGGAGGAAGGGGAATCTCCCCGGATCTGCCGCTTGTTGGGTCCCTGCTGGAGGAGCAGTGGCCCGACTGTGCCGCGGGTCACAGTTGATGACAACCCCAAGCTCAGAGCCTGCGCCTGGGCTCCGCCTCTGCAGCGGGCTTCCCTGTTCTGTTACCTGGGAGCTCTGCTGCACTCAGGCACCCCTGGTTTTTCTGTGACCCCGAGGGTCCTGAGACCATACTGTCCCATGAGGGTTCCATCCCCCGCTTAGCCACCGGAGTGACGTCCCTCAGCAGAACCGACTTCTAAAAGTTCCAATTTTGTCCTCCGCGGCTCTATCACTTGCCAGAAGCTGCGATGGAGATCCCTCCCCTGCCGTCTATCCTCCCGAATAATGCCTCGGATTCACTTTTCCGCACGTCCTACCTTCCAGAAAGAGGTCGCTTTTCTGTTCAGAGAGTTGTTGCTATTCTTTTCTTCGATCTCCTGTTGAGTTCGTAGGTGTTCAGAATGGTTTGATCCCTATCCAGCTGAATTCCTGGGACCAGATGAAATCTAGGTCTCCTACTCCTCCACCATCTTGCTCTTCCCTCTCCCCCCCAGTTCTGTGCTTTTTAAAGGTGGAACGGATGGCCAACTTCATGGTGACATTTCCATGTCATATGCAGGCAGAATACCTTTCCAAAATATCTTTCCCCTAGGTCCGAAGGCACTGATTAGTTTCCATTTTTTGACCTAGTTGTTTAGAGGCAAATTTCCAAAGTATCATTAAAGCTTATCAACCATTCTCTGATTGGAAGAGAAGAGGAAGGACTAGGAGAGTGATGGGAAGAGGAGCAGGGTGGGGGAGGGGTAAGATTCACTGAGGAATGGGTCACTGGAAAGGGAGGAGCAGATGGAACTGAAGACAAGCCTCAGTACTAGTCCAACTCTTCCTCCGCAGTGATAAGAAAACCACAGAGGACTTCAAAGGAGTCCCATTATCCCACCTGTGGCTGGGCGGGGCATGTCCTTCCAGGACAAGGTCCCAGTCTCTGATTTTTAATATCTCCATCTTATCCCAAGAAGAAAAGCCCTCCCCCTGGGTCTTAAGCAAGAGTTCTTTCCTATTTCTCTGTTCAAACCTGTGAGGTCCATGGAAACGGAGCTTCAGAGAGCCCAGTGACCTCCTCAAGATCACTCAGCTAGTAAATGACGGAATCGGTATAGACCCAGGTCTGTGTGACTCAGCCTAGGCAGTATGGTTGCACAGGTTATGCGCTATTCAGTTGCAGGAAGGGATATGCACTTAGGCGTCTCCCTAGATGTGTATATGTATAGTCATAATTTTCCAGAAAGTGGCAATCAAGTATCTTGAGGGAAGGTGCCCTTTTTCTAATTCATAAAAGGTACCATTTGAGCCCTCAGCAGCCTTCCAGTCACTCCTCTATCTACATAGAAATGGAGTCAATAGGCTGTTTCAGAAACTCAGAGATCGCCTTGAGGGCTGTCCCTGCTCAGCTGGCCTCCTCATGCACTTTTTTTTTAAAGATTTTATTTATTTATTTGACAGAGAGAGAGAGAGAGAGTGCACGAGTACAAACGGGGGTGGGCAGAGAAAGAGGGAGAAGCAGACTCCCCGCTGAGCAGGGAGTCTGACGTGGGGTTCAATCCGAAGACCCCAGGATCATGACCTGAGCTGAAGGCAGATGCTCAACCGACTCAGCCACCCAGGTGCACCTGCTCATGCACTTTTCTCAGGCTAGTTCCAAAGTCTACTGAGAATCTTCTGAATCCCAGCCAGGACTTTGGGTAGGGATAGAGACAGGAGGTCAGAGGAAGATGCCTTCAGTGAAGAAGAATTTGCTAATAATAATAATAATAATAATAATAATAATAATAATAATAATAATAATAGAAAAAGAATCCATTCTCTGTTGACCAAGAAAGGAGTCCATCTTTATTATGGGGTATGGGCACCAGTGGGGTAATAAGGAACGTGGATTCTGGAGCCAGCTTGTGGACCACATCTGGGCTCCACCACTTACTAGCCAGCTGAGCCTCAGTTTCCTCCTGTGCAGATTGGGGTATAAAGAGGGGCTGCATGAAATGAAATAATGCACAAGGAGGGCGTGGCATGGTGTCAGGCAAAGTCGGGGCCCCGCAGATGTCAGCCAGCATCATTGCTATGGGATGTCAGATCAGCAGTCAGAGATGTGGACCCACAGAGGGGGCCGGGAATGCGGAAGTCACCGAGCTAGCACTGAGAAACCCTCTGCAGCCCTGGCTGCAGCCCAACTCATTCCACCAAGGCCCATCCAGACATCCTGCCCCTGATCAGAATGGGGAAAGGTGTTGAGAGAGACGAGCCATCCTGGGTGCCGAGCACCCCTGCCCGGTCTTACTAAGTATGGCAAGAATGCCAGGACCTGACTGCTCTTTGCCCAGACCATTTTTCAGGGCTGTATTTGCAACAAGCAGCAATCACCCTAGAGGAACGAGGTGATGTCTTCCTCTGGGCGGAGAGCAGGCATGCTTACTGCTCTCTGTAAGAGCAGGGCTTCCTTGAGTTTAGTCGTCCTCGGCTTTGACACAAACCCGCTTCGAGGACAGCATCAATCTAAGGGGCATGCGAAACTGATGCTCATGCTGCTTTCTGTGCCATGAAGAACCAAGTTCTCTGTCTCTGACCCATGACCGTCCTGTCTCCGGCGTCCATGAAACAGTACCAGGCTAGCTTATTACCTCGGAAGTCGGGGAAAATCCCAAACCCAGAAGGGGCTTTGGGAGCCTTCTGGTTGGGAGGAGGGGCTAGGGGATTTATCATTTAGATACTGTTTTTATTTTTGAAGCTGCATCTAACTCTCAAACACAGTCAGGGCAGGGTAAGAGGAGGAGAACACATTGAAATCCACCCACGCATCTGCCCCGCCCCCCAGAGGTCCCCTTTGGCACCAGCACACCGTGGACAGGGCTTTCCGAGGCAGGCGGGCAGGTGCATTCTGTGGTGAGGCCTGGCAGCCCTGGCCACGCCGCTGGCTGTGTCCCAGAGGGTAGCCTCGCCTCGGGGAAGCGGCGGGGAGGGACGCCGGCCCTGCTGATTGGCAGTGTGCAGCCTCTCTTGCCTCCCAGGAAAGGGGCTGAGGCTGCGTGGCTTGAATTTCAAGGGATTGAAAAATTATCCTATGTCACGGATCTTCAGCATTATTAAAGAATAGATGAAGGTAGGGATTTGAAATCACAAATATCAAGGGTCTCCTGTTTTTCTTTTATTAACCATTCTGTGTGTGTGTGTGTGTGTGTGCTTTGCTGTTAGCCACCTGGAATCCTTGTGGGAAAGACGAAAGATAAAAAACAAGCTGACCAGCAAATGTCAGAAAGACAAAAACCCCACCTTCAGATCTCCTGAGTGATGCTGGTGAAGTTCAAAGGAGGAGAGAAAAGGGATTGACACAGATTTTCAGAACATGAAATTGACCTGCTCTTCGCGAGCTCCGTGTAAACAGAAGTTCTGTAGAGCTCCCACTTGAGATGCACGCGGGAAGTAAGGGATCGGTCCTCATCGTGGGACTCCAGGGAGGGGACGTGGCCTCCCATTAGGAAGCCAGGCATACCTGTAGCCTTTCATGTTGATTTTTGTTTTTCAAAAAGGAAAGGACCAAAAACCAAATTTTGCTCCAAGAAAGCTGGTGGAGTTGATAACATAGGAAGAGGGGAGGGGTGTTCTCACACTTGGAACCACTGTCGCCTCCGCAGGTCTTAAGCGATGGGGGTCCACAGTGACGACACACAATCGTCTGGTTTTGAAGTGTTTGGAAGGAAGGTTCTACAGAAGCCTGAGGGGTGAGGCTGTGATTGTATTCTCTAAGCATCCTTATTGTGAGGCGTGGGCGGCAAGCTGCCGAGGCTGGGCCAGGAGCCCTGCGGCGCGTACGTCACTCAGGCTCTGAGTGATCCGTTACTCTGGTGACCAGACCAGCTTGCCAGCTTGGGCAGGAGGAGAGATGTTTTGGCTCACATAGCCAAATCACCAAAACACCAGAAAGACGGGAATGCGCCTGGGTGGGGGACCATGAGCAGGAACTCTGCTGGGGTGCTCCCAGGGGCTCATCCCTCTCGATTCTCTCTCAGTTCCTGCTCCGTGATGCTGGGCACCCACCCCCCAGAGCCCAGCTCCACCTCCAGAGGAGGGTCTTGCTAACCTAAATCCAGAGCCTCCCAGCCTCCCTGGGACCCAGCTGTGTGAGCTCTGAGTCAGGGCATCGATGACACTCCTGGGTACGGGGGCCAGTGTCCATGAAGCTGCCCAGTGTCTGCAAATTCCTCCCTCTACACCCTCACCTCACTCCCCATTTCATTAGTTCCTTTATCCCTTGCGAGTGGCTGGACAGATTAACCCACCTCCACCCCGTCCCAAGGGGAGCATAAACAAGCCGCTTCCTGGCCCTCTGCAGAAAGCAATGCTGACCCCCGGACCATGAGAACCCCCGATGCCTGAGTCAGCCCCACAGAGCTGCTGGCCCCCAGCCTCCGGCCACTAACTGTAGCTGACATCTACCCATCGGGCGCTTCTTCTGTGCCGAGGTCTGCCCTGAAACTGCCGTTTGTCTTACGCTCCTGCTGAGGAGCTCGTGTTACAGATGGGGACACTGAGGCATTGCAAGCTTCAGTGACGGGCTCAAGCCCACACAGCTGGTAGATAGTGGGGCTGGCTCCCAGCTCGGCCAGTGTGACTCGAGGTGGCCTTCATAAGTGCCGGGTGGCCAGCCAGTGTTTCCCCCGAGTGTGGGGGCCATCAATTCCTCGATTCCTGTTATCATGGTGGATGGGGAGCGGATGCACGGCAGGGAGGTGGGGGCCCCAGGGTGACGTCCCCTCTGCGACATTATTTCGCTCCTTGAAGCCTGACAGCAATGATAATAATACCTGTCCCACAGGGCTATTGTGAAATGCAATTAGATAGTGCACAGGACCTGCTTCGCACAGAGCCTGGCGCTCGGCAAGTGGCACCTGGGAGTTCCGACTCCCTGGTATTCGCGTGGCCGCCACGGGAAATGCTTGTCACGTGCCACCCATGATGCAGATACAGTAAGAATTCAACTGGTCTTCAAGATCTGTTGAACAGCCTCCTGTTGAGCTCAGAAATCGCCCTCCCTCTTTAGTGGTGACAACATTGTGGGGCAGAACACTGACCTTTGAATTAGTCCCTGCTTTCCTTCCCCCGAGGGAGGCAGGAGCAGGGAGAGGGATGGGGCCTGGGGCCATCGGCCTTGCACATGGAATCCAGCCCCATCTCTTGGGGTGTGATTTTAGGCAGACCCATTAACCTCTCAAGCCTCCTGTGATTTCCTATATATAAAATGGGCAGAATACCCACCTCTTATGTAGAGGGGGAGAATCCACTTAGATCATGTATTTAAAACTTTGGATGGCAGACTTTATCTTCCAAAGTGATTACACAATAGCAAGATTTCTGATCCCTCATGCTTTTCTAGAACCTGCCGTTTCCACCGGAAGGGATTAAAGCTGCCCTGCCCTGTCCCCTCCCGCTTGAACCCCACCCAGCAGGTCCTTGTAACTGCCTCGAAGACCTGTGGTGGAAGAGGCTCTTTGTGACTTCCGAGCCCAGGTCATAAAAGGCAATCCATCTTCTGCCTGGCTCACTACCCGCCCAACATGGGTCTTTGACCCGCTGGGCCACCACGTCCGAAGTCCAGCCACCCTGCAGCTGCCCCGCTGGAGACACCACAAAAAGGGAGACGTCCCAGGACTCCCCACTGCTGTCACCCCGCCTTTGAGCCCCAACTAGGCCAAGCAGAGATGAACTGCTCCCACCAAGCCCTGCCCAAATTGCACTTTTGAGCACACTAAATGGTGGGTTTTACCCTGCTAAATTTGGGGGTGATTGTTACGTCCATAGAGACTGCAACAACCCAGTACCATTCATTCTGTCCCTTCCTACTAGTGTGGACTCTGCAATCCTCCTTCTCTTTCTGTAAAACAGCATTGATTGGATCACATTCCTGCCTAAGTATACCTTTGCTGGCTCCCAAAATCCTGCAGCCACAGGACAAAGGCCAGATTCCTGGACATAGCAGCTCAGGGACTGAGAAGACCACCCGGCCTCATCTCCACCTGCCGCTGCGGAACAGAGCCTTATGTCATGAGTGTGCCCGGCCTCTGCACCTGCTGTTCCCTTTGCCCCAGCCTCAGGCCTCCGTCTCTCAGCCATCCAAGTTCAATTCACAACTCTTCTGCTTTCCTATTTCCCTCTCCTTCAGACCCCAGAACAGCCTGTACGACCCATGGGGTTGACACTGTACTGTGGTCCCTCCTGTTCTTCTCACCCAGACTGTGAGCTGGGGGTGGGGCTGGCAGGTGTAGCACCTTATTCATCTTTGCTGCTTTCCTTTAATGCAATAAGAGTGTGCCGAACTGATGTGTGTGTGTGTGTCACATTCCAGCATGTTGCTCAGTGTGAGTTACTTATATCACGAGTTATTTGTGATGCTGTGGATGTTCTTCACATGCTGAGAAGGCTGAAAAATCAGCTGCTCTGTGTGGTCTCCACCACACCGTGATGGGTGGCATCTCTCCAACCCTGGATCTCAGAGGCAGAAGGGAGCCGAATTCGCCATCCGCTCCGTTATCCCTGGGGAGGTGTCCCTGCTTATTGCCATCCGCCGTCTTGCGGCCATGGCCGTTCTCCTCTCAACCCTGCTATAAGGTCATAGGTTTGGAGGCTGGCAGAGAAGTCTCCACGCATTTCCCACTGTGATCTCAGCCCTGGCTCCAGCCCTCCTGGCTCTGCCCCTGGGATAAATGCCAGCTCCCGAGTCTGGGGTGACGCCTTGGCTCTTTAGCACACACGTCAGACATGGAGCTCTGCTTGGGTGACCGCCGGGCTGACCCACACCAAGCCCATCGCTTCTCAGTTTCCTGATACCCAGGCGGGGAAGGGGGCAGAGCTCTGAAAGGACCCGATGCCCACACAGCATCACAGATGGTCCGCTCTGCCCAACACGAGCCGAGAGGGCTTCAGGGGAGCCTGGCTCTAAGCTGGCTCCGTTGGCATTTCCCCACGACCTTGGGAAAGTGCCCCCTCTTTTCTGCTCGGTTTCTCCCCGCTGTGTAAAAAGGAATCATGCTAGCTGTCCCTAGGCAGTGTTACTGGCATAAAAGACATACTTAGGCTCTTTAGAAGGAGGGCATCATGCACAGGGGGCGGGATGCTATTCCGTAGAGACTTCACATTTATCGGCTGCTCACTGAATGCCCAGCATTACTGTACAGAAAACAAATGTAGGTGGTGGTGGGCTTTGTTTGGTCATTTCCAGAAACCCTGACACTGTGCATGGGCTTTCATCTTCCCCTCCAGAACACTATGCTGGTCTCCACCGAGAGGCACAGAGGCCTTGAGAAGTGGCTGGCTTGGCATTTCTGTGTGTTACTTGTTTGTTCCTGACAGACGCTAGTTGCACATGCTTGGCAAGCTGTCACATATGCCCAAGCCTGAGGCCCCAGACGCAGAGGGGCAGCGATGTGACAGAGGGAAGAAATGGGAAAGGGGGTTCAGTTTGTCCGGATGTTGACATCTAATTAAAACAACTTTTTAAAAAATAAGTAAAGCTACTTGGAGTTACTGCCTCCAACAACTTCCCTTCCAAGTAAAATTAGATGGAGAAGATAGATAGATCGGAGAGAAAGGGGGGCAGAGACCAGCACGGGCTCTTGTGGGACCCCTCTTGGGGGCTCCCAGCGGGACAGGACAGCAGGTGGCCCTCTGGTGCTGGCGGGGCTCTCAGAGCTCATACGAGGGGGCTAGGTTTGGTCTGGGCTCTCTGAATGTGTCCCAACCATGAGACTATGGCACGCAAACTTTGGTGGTGCCTCAGACTGCTCCCATCTTGGGGCTGGGGGCTCCAGCCAAATTCTCTCCAAATGTCAAGGGTGGCGGGGTCTTAATAGGGCTGTCCAGGGACTCTGGTGTCCATGCCCTGACACAGATGGGCCAGGAGCACATTGTTTCCTGTACTTGTCTTCCGATCTTAGACCTAAACAGGGGGGCTGCATGATGTAGTGGGAAAATCATGACTTGTCATCGCCCAAACCTCAGCTCAGATGCCATGCTGGTACTTACATGGGTTAAGTGTGGACCATGGGTCATTTGCTCGCTTGCCCTGATCTGCCTGCCCACCCTGTCCTGAGCAAGAGGGTAGCGAAGGCTGTAAAATGCTTGGCACACCGTAGGTGGCCCGTTCTCCTCAGGGCAGGGATCTCCAGAGCAATTTGGACCCTCTGGCGTCCCCTCCCCAGGCTCTGAAATGTGCCAGGTACATTATGAATTTTCCGTAGTAAACTGACAAGTGAGTCATGAATCGGGGTTCTGTTTACAGGCTGTCCAAAAGCTAAATATTTGTAAAAATCTGATCGGCACTGTGCAAAATGAAAGTGTCAGGGACAAGAGAGGAATCAATACCATCAACGTCACTGAACAAAGTCAGACCGGGGCCAGCTCTGCGCTGATGGTGCCAGGAAAATGTGCTCTTCTCCAGGTCAGAAGGTAGGACATTGGGTGGAAAATCAGCCCCTCAGTTAGAGCCCGAGGATTTCTGGATAGAAAACAGGGTAGGCCAGGCCAGGCTGGGGCCTGGGCCATCAGCTGGGGCCATGGCACGGTCAAGTCCTTGTGATCCCAACGTCATCATGACATTACTCACCAATTTGTGCTTGGACAGGCAAGTGGAAAGGCTTTGAAGCCCTGGGTGGGGGTGGGGGGTGGATCAGAGACAGCCTTTGGTCAAGCCTGACATATAGTGCAAGTTTTGGCCTCTTTCTTAGAAGAAAATCTGGACCTCTCCCTAGTGTCCCCACATTCTCCGCTCTCCCTTAACTGCTGGGGGAATGCCGTGGGGAAGCCGGGGGGCGGCAAAGGAGCACAACCCAGATTTCAATCAATCTCTCCTCTTCCACACAAAGACACAGCCACCAAAGATAACAAGAAAGATCTATACAAGTTGGTAGAGAAATCTCCTATGATCGTTTATTGAGTGAGAAAAGCAAGTGGGATAAAACAGAATGATCTTCTTTTTAAAATTAATATTCATACAGATCTATAAACCTCTCTCTATAGCTGTATACAGCTGTTAACAATGGTTACTCACGGGGGGTTAGAAGAGGGAGTGACTTCTATTTCGTACACTTCTGTATCATTTGTTTTTATAACAAATGTGCATTACTTGCATAATTTTTAAGTAAAATCTTACTTTAGTTTCCTCTTCCAGTTTCCCTGAAAATAGTCACTGAACACATGCAATAAGCAGCTTGGGATAACTCACATTTGGCTCCAATTTTAATGAGCATCTGCTCTGGATCCCAGACAGAGGAGCTGATAGACACCCACGCCGGAGGCCGGGGCTGGACCAGAGGCCAGGATGCTCGGCACTCTCCTCTGTGGAGAGCCTCCTGTGTGCAGACACATTACAACTCTTCTCTCACTAAATCTGTAGGGTTGACTCAGTCAGTCAGCAAATACCCGAGCACCTACTATGTGTCACGGCACATGCTAGGACCCTGATTCACATGAGTGAAGAAACAGACATGGTACGTGCTCCAAGTCATCTTACAAACAGGAGGTTTGGAGAACTTAAGCAACTTTCCTAAGATGACTCAGCTAATAATGGAAGAGGGGCGATTATTTTTGACCCTGGTGATCTGGAACGCCTCCCCGAGGAAAGACAGCATTTGAGCCCCACCTGAAAGAAGGAGTAAGACTTGGGCAGACAAGATGGTACTCTGAGCCAAAGGACCTGAGGGGCAGGGGCCAAACGGAAATGCAGAGCGCAGATTTGGGCCACAGTGATGATTCCAGAGTGACTGGAGACCAGGATGGAAGGAGACGTGGAGAGAGACCAGCCTGGGGAGCGGGCCAAGGTCATGGTGTAGGGCGTGAGTGCCCTATCAGCAGCTTCAACTTTATCCTGGAGGTCACAGGGAGTTAAGAATTTTGTTGTTTCCCTCACGGGGGTGATGCGATCAGACAAGCTTTAGGAAGCTGGAAGGAACAGTGTGGCCCAGAGTCTCTGGAGCCCGTCTGCATGGCTTTGGACCCCAGCCCTACCACTCACAAGTTCTAGAATTTGGGGCAAGAGACTTGGGTTCTCCCACAGTACCATGGGGATGTGCTAAGGGTGCCGGCCTCAGAGTGACTGGAAGAATTTGATGTCCTAATTTAGTCGAGGTTCACAGGCGTGCCAGGTGCATGGTGACGGTAAGCCGATGTCAGCCATTAACTCTCATTTCTCCAGTGTCCGTGCCAAGGATGGAGTGGGTGAGACGGGAGGCAGGCGTCACTGCAACCGTCTGAGTGAGAGGTGAGGTCTCGCACAAAGCCCGTGAGGACGGAGAAGCGAAGTGTGGAGACAAGATTGGAGGCGAGTGGACAGGACAGGTGAATGACTGGCCAAGGGGGAGGGGTGGGGGGGGAGCCCAGGGTGACTTGGGCTCCTAGCGGAGGGGACAGACGGGATGGGGCTGCCAGGAGGGCAGAGACTGTGGCAGGGAAAGCCCCAGGTGGGGGCTGCGGCCATGTTTCAGGTGACTGGGAAGCCACACATGGAGGTCATTCAGTACAGTCAAGGACTTTATTTGACCAGAAAACCAAGGCCCTGTTGTTGACACTCAGCATCTCTGGACCATGAATTCTGAGGCCTTGGGACGTGGCTGAGGAGGAACAAGTTGGGGGCCCCGGCCCCAGAGCAGGCCACGTGACGGCGTGCACCTTAGGGTCCCTGCCCCGGCCCTGTGTGGCCCGCCGGGCGCCCCCCGTGTGAACCGGGACATGTCGCTCTAGCTGAAGTCTGTGTCTCACAAACAGACCAGAGGCTTTGATCCAGCCTCTCTGTCGGCCACAGGCCTTCGGCTGGAAATACCACATTGCCAAAAAGAGCCTCAAAAATGTTTTATTTTCAATGAGCCATTTGCCTACCAATTCTCCTCAGAACTATGAAAAACAAAAATAAGCAAACAAACCATTAAAAACAAAAACTCCCGGAAGTCGAAGGCCACAGGGCGGTGGGTGGAGAGAACAGGGAGCAGGGACGAGCAGGCCCGTTTCCTCGTCTGAAACTCGGGTGGCGACGTCGGTTCCCATCCACCCTGGCGGTTGTGAAGGCCACGGCGTTCAAAAGCCTGCTCGGGAATGTTCGGTCCGCTGTCCCTCACACAGTCAGAGGGGCGAGACCAGTCAGGATGGGAGGTTATGTGCTCTGATTTCCCCACAGTGGGATGAGGATTCACATTCTTTTACTCCAGACTACCCGACACCGCTGTCTGGGAGCTTATATCTTCTGTTTGCACATTGACACCTTGGAAGTCACCCCTGGACAGATGGGGAGGGCCTGGTCTGGACGCCACAAGGGAAGAGTTAGGAGGGCGACAGGCTGGTCAAGAGAGCTCAGCTGAGCCACCTGGACACCGTGTCGGATGTCTGCCTCCTGGGAGACACGGCCATGCTCCGTAAAAGGGTGACAGAAACAATCCAACAGTAGCATCGTTTGGGGATAGAAAGCTCTTTTTATTCCATCATCACAGACCTTTTTTAAGAAAGGGATTTCAGGGCTCCTGATTCATCTCTCATGTCTAGAAATCTAAAAGGCATTGTTACCCCTGTCATGGGTGGAGGCCCCCCCAGCTCAGGATCTCGGGAGAGAGGAGGCATTCCTTCAGGGTACCACAATGCCGGGGGCAGCCACACAGAACTGGGGGTGCAGGGGCTTCTCTCCTGTGGTGTCTAAGAGCCCGAGAAAGGTCAGAGCTCGGGGGCGCCTCACACAAGCTCCAAGCACCAGGTCAGGGCAGGGAGATGGTCGAGCTGGATCCCGGCTCGAGAGGGTCCCCATCTGAGCCCCAGATCAAGTGCAGTCCTCAGGCTGTCTTCCCAGAGTGGTCCTGACAGGCGAGGCTGGGGAGCTGCAGTGTGTCCTTTAGGCTGCACGACTTACATCCACGTGGGCAGAGATGTGGGGTCCCTGCAGAGAGCCCCATTCGAGTGGAAGGCGGGACAGGTAAGAACCCAAGCAGGTGGGAGCTTGGGCTCTCCTGCCAGCCAGCCCCTACCCCTTTTACTGCAAGTGCAGGGGCTCTGGGTCAGGGAGACCTGGGTTCACATCCCGCCTTGTCACCTTCTGCACGTTACTTGCTCGAAGTTGTTTCTGTCTGTTTCCTTGCCTGTAAAGTGGGGATGATTAGGTTGTGGTGAGGACTGAGGAGGTGATGCGTGTAAATCACACCAGCCATTCCTGGGGGACTAGAGGCATGTCCCATGGCCTCCCCGAGCTCACTTCGGGGCAGCTCCCCCCATGCTAGGACCCACGAGGGGTGGGTGAGAAGTGAGGCGTCCCTTTGAGAGGCACGAGCAGAGGACGAGCAGAGGGCACCTCCTCCTCCCCCACAGTGTCCCCCCGGTCGCTGTCTCCTTGGGAGGGGACTGCCGGTGGGGACTCTCGGCATTTCTTCTGTTTTCCTGTTTAGCGGCTGAGGCTCCCGTATAGTTTTCACCAGCTCATCACGTGACTCTTTTCTCCCACAGCGCCTCGCTTTTCCTGTGACACCAAGACACGAACAAGGCAGATCCATCTCCCATGTCCACCGTGGGGTGCAGAGATACATCTGACTCCAGCCCAGACTCAGATGTTTGGCTTAATTCCCCCGAGGCACAGTGGTCTCTGGCAGGCCCTGAAGCCAGGAACCCCAGCAGAGGACACTCAGATGTGACCAAAGTAACACTGTCCCCCGGGGCCCGGCCCCCCTGCATTTCCCCTTTCCTTATTTGTCTGTAGGAGCTGGGAGTGGGTGGATGGCAAGCTCCAGTGGCCTGGATGACTCATTTCCTTCCGAGAATCAAGAGTGGGTATTGGTGGAAGCTCGAGGCCCACGAAGGGGGGCACTGGATGCTTCTGGAAGCAGAACGGTGAGCGAGGCTGCCTCCAAGCAGTGAGAGGACATTAAACTCAACGAGTAGGTAAATTTTGGGGGATAGAAAAGAGCAAGCATGAGAGAAAGAAGAGCCGTTTTATCCCTTTATTATATACAATATTAAGGCACAAGTTTAAGCAGCAAAGAATAGGAAAATCTTTGGCTGACCAACAGGATCAACATTTGCCGTGGGGGGCTCCCCCCGACTGGCACACACACCCACCTGGCTGTGCAGCTCTGCAGACACCCCTTCGATACGGACCAGCAGGACGAAGATGCCGAAAGGGCACACCAGAGTCCACTGGAGGGAACAGAGCATGCTGCCACCAAGCATGGTGACGACACATGGCAGGCGGAGAGAGCGGGTGCCCGAGGGCTGTCCGAGCGTTGGCTGAGGTGGTTGCACGCACCTGCCCGTGGTTCACAGACTTTCACACAGATTCTGTAGGTGCCCCGTGAAGAAGGAGGCTCCACGGTCCCTCCACAGAACCGGGAAAACACCTCTGTTCCAAGAAAACCACTGTGGATAAACTTGCTTACATTCTGTTTTGTAATAAATACTTGCAGGTGTCTCCACGCGACCAGAATCCGAGGCAAAATCACATGTAAACACACCACTGGGCATCGTCGATGCTTTGAGAGCTGATACGAGAAAATGTGGTGTATGTACCTCATTATATTGAGAAGAGTATTTTAATTCTGTGAAGAAGCAGAGTTTTATGACAAAGAAACACTTCAGTCATCGCATTACACGACAATAACATGCACTTAAGTATTACAGGGCTTTCCAGAGCACCTACTGGAGGTCTCTACTAAGGAATACGCACCTCCATCTGCGTATGCAGAGAGGAGAACACATACAAGGCATGGCAAGGGAAGAGATTTTTAAAAGCGAACCCACTAGAAGTTACATGTACTGATGACTATTGTCCTCCTTGGAAGGGGTCACTTTGAGAGGCTCCAGGAGTCCAAAGACCCATTCCAAGGAACATTTTCGGGATTTTTCTTTTTTGAAACGTAAAATGGTATGACCTTCATCACCCATCGTTATTTATTCAATTGGGATGATTTCCAAACTTAAATCCGTCCTCAAAGGATGAAGATTTCTCATCTGTGAGGATAATCAAAGGAACGGGCCAGGTCCCAGAGGCCATTCTAACAGAGGCGTTTGCAAACTGTTTCTCCTGGGGACAGCAATCAGCACAGAGTCTCCCAAAGGGTCACCGTTTAAGGAAGGGGTGAGATGAAATACTTGGATCTTCCGGATATTAAGCAAGACAACCCGACACACAACCTTGTAGTCATACCTCATACATATGCAGACATAGACACACATCTTTATATATCATTAAATTACTAAACAAGAAAAGGATATACTACTTAAAAGGAAGAGAGAAAAATCGACTCCTTAGTTCCAGAAGAAATCCATTTACTGAAATGCTGACCTTTACGTGCTCCCAGTTGGTCAACTTCTGGAAGCTCCTTAATTACTCTGCCCATCTTCTTAATTACTCTGCCCAACTGAGCCATACATCAGAGGCAAGCTGATTAAACCGTCCTCACATTGGAGGAAGACATTTTAAACACATCCATTAATTAGCAAGAAAGAAGAGAAGAGAAGCCACATTAATAAAGCATCTACCCTGCCGCGGGCCTGGGGATGTGAAGAAGCCAGCCGTGGGCTGGATACCCTCTGGCTACGTGAGGGCTTTACCGGTTAAGAATATCCGCGGGCTCCCACTCACCATGGCCTCGGGACCCTTTTGCTCAGGAGGCCAAGTTCACTCACAGCTCACAGCACACTCCCCCGACTCCAGCGCCGACTGGAGCAGGACTTTGGTTTTGGAAAACGGGTGGAGCTCCACGCAGTCACGCATGAGCTCCCTGCCCCGACACCTTTTAAAAGCCCGATCTATTCTTCACTGCCTCCTGGGACCGCAGCCTCCCCTGACGTCTGCGCTCGCAGCGGTCTCTGCAACTCGCGAGGCTGCAGGGGAGCCGGCTCGTCTTCCCATCAGGGGAACCCAGGCATCAGGAGGTCACAGGGGGCTGAGGGCGACCGCCGGGGAGAACGGGAGTGATGGCCAGCTCCTCCGCAGCGGCCATTCCAACAGCCTCTCCCCTGAGGTCTCTGTTCCAAGATCAGAATTTGTTAAGGAGCCGCTATCTGGCTATCGGACCCCAACCCCGGGCAGTCAAATGCACGACGCGTTCCCAAGAGCTAGCCCCGCGGGACGGAGGAGGGAAGGGCCCCGCTGCTCTGTGCGCTCCAGCCAAAGCCCTGCGACGGACGCGGCAGCCCTGGCCTGCAGGCCTGCCTGGAAGGGGCCCAATTCCACACCGGCACTGGCCACCGGCCTCCGGCAGGTAGCACAGAAGCCAAGAGAAGGTTCTGCACATGCTCTGGAAGGGGTTGCTGGAACCCAGCGGCATCTCTTCCGTAGGATACCCCGGCCAGCGTGCAGACACTGCCAGGCGACCCATTCCGGGAGGAGGCCCGAATTACCCCGGCAGGTCTTCACGCGAAGCCAAAGCCTTTACCCTTCACCCCGAGACGGGACTCGCGAGGGCCACAGTCCGACTCCACGGAGTCCCGCCGTCCAGGCCTCCGGACAGCGCACGAGGGTGTTTTAGATGGGTTTTGTGGCCCTGCGTATGATGGAACGTGGAGCCTTCCGTCTGTACCTCGTGTTCAGGGCCAGTTGTAGGAGTCCTGGGCTCTGGTCCTCTTCCTTAGTCCCCGAGCAGTGCGGCAGCTATGCGTGTGCGTGCGCGTGTGCATACCTGCGCACAAGCACACATCACAGACGGGGCCGAAGGCGGCCAAGACGTGGCCTGAAAGATGGCTGTGACCCATGCTGGTGGCAGTCCAGCCTGTGACGGGGGCACAGCTACCCTCTTCTCAGGCCCTTGGTTCAGATGCCACTGCTGTGAGCCTTTGGGGAGGGACTGAACCTCCCTGAGCCCGTGTTCTCCTCTCTGAAATAAGGCTAAAACTAGCCCTTGCTCTCCAGGTGGCTCGAGGACTCATTAAAAGGTGCTCACCGCCCTGCTTGCCCACAGCCAGCACCAAAAAACAGAGCTGGTATTTCTTTTTCTGAACATCAAATGAGATCAAGGATTGTAAATGGCCCAGAACGCAGAGCAGGTGCTCAGTGTTTGTGATCTCTTGCTCTGCCCATCTTCTTAATTACTCTGCCCAACTGAGCCATACATCAGAAGCAAGCTGATTAAACCGTCCTCACATTGGAGGGAGACATTTACTTTAATCTTGAAAGTAAGGTTCTTCTTAAAAAATTAAAAAAACAAAAACAAATGTGCAAGCAAGGCTTCCAGAAAGCTGTGAACATGAAAAGCACTGGGGCGGTGGGGTGGGGGTGGGGGGTGGTGGGTGGGGGGGCAGGGCTGGCATAGCAGGAAATCTCCCAGAAAAGAATGCATCTGAAAGCTAGAGATCCCTTTTCTTATAGCAGAGTCTTAGCAAGTTAGAAGAAAAGAGACTGCCAAAGATCACAGCACAACTGAAAAACGGTGATGTTTGTGTTTGCATTCTGACAATACCCTGGCGGTCTGGGTGACCAAGGGCAGCACCCGAGCCTGGCACCTTGTGCCGAAGGGTGTGCTGGAGCAGAGAGACGAGGCTTGGGGGACACTGGGCTGTGGCTCCCACTTTCCCCCACTTCTAGGAGAGACAGCTCAAGTTTGAGGTGGCCCAGATGTGGGTTGCAGGGACTGGCAGAGGAGATTGCCCTCCTATCTCCAGACACTTGCATTCATTCATTCCTGGTCCATTCCCAACATTAATTAAGGGGTCAAAACATCCTTATGAGAAAGAGTCGCCATCGCCTAAACTTCACCACCTGTAAAACGTGATGGGGAACCGAGACTGGGGCGGGCCCTCCTGCCCCATCCCCACCCGCATCCACACTCGCACGGCCCCGGCACGAGGCAGGCTGCCTGGCCCCCAGAACCGCTCTGGCTTCCTGGGCCTGAGGGGACCAGAGAAGGCCAAGAGCGTGCGGCACAGAGGTCAGTGCCCACTGCAGAGCAGGGCTGGGGAAGAGGTGATTCCTGCTCACTGTCACACTGGCTACGTCCGCTCTGGCCGAGGCCACTGTCATCCTCCTTCCTCCTCTGCAGTTTACACTGCAGTCTTCCCTCCACCACTACTATCTGGGGAGGCTACAACTCCACCCACCTTACACCCCAAAGACCAACTCTAAAAGAAGCCACCCAAGCAAAATTCCAGGAGGAGTCTTGTGTTCAGGGCTCTATGTAGGTGGCACTTGAGAACGTCTCAGACGGAGGCCGTTTTTCTTCCTTCCCTAAGTAAGCACGAGAAAAGGGCCCTGGGCTCAGAAGCGTCCAGGTGACCTGGACGGAGGAAAGTATCAGGACCCCGCAAGAACATCTGCCAGCCTGATTAGCTTCTCCTCTTCCCTGATCCAGCACCTCTCAGATTCGTAAAGAAAGCCAGTGTCTGAGGAGTTAGAGGCCCACGACCCCACTCACTCCTGGCTCTTCGACACGGTGCCTCTGGCTTACTTTGGTCAACTTGTCCCACAGCGAAACCTCGACACACGTGACCGCACTGTATATATACTGGCCCGTTAGGTCACAGAGCAAATTCATGACAAACACTGATGTGCTAACATGGAAACCTGTGTGCTTGTCCACAGCGACCAGAGGAGTGCGAGGGGGTGGGGAGACTGATGAATATGCTCATGAGCCACAGACTCTAGAAAGTGGTACAAGCTGTCGGGTGAATCTCTGGATGCCACCAAGTCAAGTGTCATTCATTTGCTGGAGGGCAGTCCTGAAAGTCTTACTAACCCAACAGAGGGTAGAAACCAGGCTCTGTGCAAGAGAGCAGCTGTGAGACAGAAGAGCCAGGGCCAGTGACCGTGGAATCTTCCGCCTCATCAGAACTTCCCTAGTTCCCAGTCACAATGAGCCTAATGACTCCAAGGTCGGGGAGGCAGCCAGGCAGCCAGCATATGGCTCCGTCCCACTGGTCACTACTAAACAGAGATCAGACTCTGCTCTAATAAATCCCAGACCTGAGGAATTCCGCCATGTTGTAGTAACAAGGAAAAGAAGTGAAAGAAAAGAAGAGTAAAATGAAAGAGAATAAAGCAGAGGAAGAGATGAAACTCAGAGCAGTTAGGGAGTTTGAGCACCAAGATCATAATGCTCCCTTCCTGTTCTGTATTTTTATGGCTGAACCCAGAAGCTAAGAAGCCCCGCCATCTCCTGAAAATCCAAACCAAGCAGGGAGTTTGGTGAGAACCGCCTGCTAAATTCCCATCACCCGCAGACACATCTTCTCACTGCCAACCCCACACACATTCACAGGAAACCCCGATGGCACAGGTGACATTACATGACGCCGAGATGGGCTCTCGGAGATTTCTAGAAGGTTCTTCTTAAAAAATAAAAAAAACAAAAACAAACATGCTAAGAGGCAAGGAGAATGGGGATATTTCAAGGAAGATCCATGTTCAGGTTTATGTGTTTATAGCCAGAGAGTGGGTATACACAGACCCTCCCCAAGAGATACACTTTCTATACAGTGAAAATCCCACTTCCTGTGACCGTCTTGGTTTCCAAACCTACATGTGTCTTCTCTCTTCCACCATATGAGGTACGAATCCATAGCATTCTCCTCATCTTCAGTCATGTAGGTCTCCGGATTATTTTTTTAAACGTTTATAAAAAGTGTTCTTACTAATTTAAGATCTTATCAGTTCACATCGTTCCTGATTTCCCATCCACAACTTTCTCGATCTTTCTTCTCCCTCTCGGCCACGCTCCTCGTTTGTCAAGATCCCCTCACAGAAAGCAGCAGGGACACCAGTGTTAGATGAGAACTTCCATCATCTCTCCATCAGGGAACTCGGGCTTGTGGAGCAAGCTGCTGACGCGGCCTTTGTGGTCAGGGGACTTCCCGTGGCCCGGAGGGTTCTCTGCCAAACAGAAGGGGACATCAGCAGCCTGTCCCGCAGAGGGGCGCGGGCCTGACTGGCTCTCTCTAAAATGGACCCATTTCTAGTCCCAGCGCTCAGCACCAGCGTCTGTGGGGGAGGCCGCAGAACCCAGCCCCCAGTGCAGAAGAGCGAAAATGATAGGACCTGGGATTCAGACACAAATAACAGAACCAGGGTGGTGCTGGGAAAGGTTAAGTGGGTGAAGAGGGCCTTGGGGATGTGTGTGAGGACCCCCTCGAGGCCACTGTCCCTCTCCCCAAAACCATGCACTGTTGGGCCTACAAGCCACGTCCTTTTCACATGTTCCCTGCATTGGAAAAGTGTGTCTCAAGAATTCAATATTCAAGGGACACCTGGGTGGTTCAGTGGGTTAAATGTCTGCCTTCAGCTCAGGTCATGATCCCAGGGTCCTGGGATCTAGCCCCACATCGGGCTCCTTGCTCAGTGGGGAGCCTGCTTCTCCCTTTGCCTGCCGCTCCCCCTGCTTGTGCTCTCTCTCTCTCTCTGACAAATAAATAAATAAAATCTTAAAAAAAAAAAGAATTAAATGTTGAAAAAATGACAGACAATGCTGTGTTTCCTTGTCTGTTTTGGGAGGATGAAACTAAACCAGCCCCTTGGAGGAAATGGTTAATTTATGCCCCCGAGAGCCCCACCTCCTCCAAAGAACTCAAGAGGGCTATCCCCATGACTCAGATTGATCCAAAGGCACGTCTGGTCTTTCCCTAGACGCTTCTGGACTCATGGCAAGCCCACCCCGCCCAGGCTGTCCTCTCTTAGATATTTTAAAGCACCTCATTCTTACTGGCCTGAGGGATGTGCCCGAAGTCTACCTGCCCTGCAGTGAAATCTGCCTTCCCCTTCACTCAGGAGGGTACCCCAACCTTGAATCCCCGAAGGGCGAACCCCTCCAAGGCAATATCTACATACCTGGTGCCTCTGATGTGTATGGTATCTGGCACTAGCTCCCAAGACACTGGGGGTGCAGGGGGAACCTAATTCCCTAACACCCCGCAGGGGGTCGATTCTCACCCCCTGGGAAAGGGCTGATTACAAAAGCATTCATTAAAAGGGTACCTTCAAGTTATGTACTCTTTAAATGGCAGTCAATTAGAAGTGTCTACACGTATTTCATTCCCATAAGAATAAAGTGCATTAGGGTAAGCATAATTATAAAGAACCCCATGAAGTGGGAGCTGATTGGGGCCCCTGGTACCCACCTCCCCTTACCCCACCCCCAGGTCCCAAGCAAAGGCTCCCTCCCTGGCCAGAGTTCTGTGGTTTTCTCTGGGTAAAGGGAGGGAAGAAGCTCATACCCGGTTTCTCTGCAGCCCCTTTGGCCACTGGGTGTTTCAGGACGGGGCTGTTGGAAGGGGTCATGCTCAGCCGGCCGCGGCTGGGCAGGGAGGCCATGCTGGGCCAGAAGAGCTCAGCGCTCTTGTCCGTCTGGGTGCTGTTGTCCTTGCTGCCCGTCTTAGCGTGGGCGCTGCCGGCCAAGGTGGTGGAGGCGCTGGGGGACAGCGCGGCGGCCAGGGTGGTCGAAGCGTGCTCGTGGTGCTCCTTCCCCAGCAGCAACCCTGAGGGCACAAGGACAGCGGCTTCAATGCCATTCTTTGAACAAAAACAAACCAAAAAAACCCCCCGAGTCTTGGAGATCATTTCCTTCTCGATGGAGGACTGCTTTATTCATTCATTGGCTCATTTACCACGTGCATTTATAAGCGCTTATCATGTGCCTGATAGGAGGACAACCACTGAGGGACCTAACAAAAAAAAAGAAAGGCCTAGTCCCCTCTCTAAAACTATGTGGGTTTTTTTTCTTCTGTGGAGGAGAAAAGTTGTTACGTAAACTGGTGATGATGAGTTATGATGAACAGCGGGATAAAATCATGCCCAGGGTAGTGAGAGATGCCTAACAGCCCGTGTCGAGGGGAGGGGGCATTCCTGCCAGGCTTTCTAGAGACGATGCCATCCTACGGCCCAGGGGGGCTAGCCTTGAGCAGCGCGTGTGTGCTTACGCACAGAAGGCTTCGTGGATCTGCGACACAGAGCCAGTGGCCTGCAGCTCTTCTGAGCAGCCCACAAGACCGCCCCACTCTTGGTCATGGAGGGGCTCCCGCAGGCCCAGGTTCCAAACCAAACACGCTTCCCGTCAGGGCAACCCCGAGTTGTGCACATTATTCCCCAAAGCGGATCCCTTGCAGCGGAGAGCCATAGCCCCCAGGAAGCAGGGAGCCAGCCGGGTCATTTAGCCCTGCTCCCCCCTGCTGCCCCAAGCGGAGGTTGCCGTGGAAAGGGGGTGTGCCGGCCAGGAGAACAGCGTCTGTATTTCTAAACAGTGACACAGGGCATGCCCGCCGGAAAGCGCCGGCGCCCCAGAACACTAGCCCACAGAAAAGGTGGTAGTAAGCACAATCAAGTATCCGTTCACCTAAGCAGCCAGCAATCCACAGAGGATCCTGGCCAGGGCTATTTCAAGGTGCCCATTCATAAACCACCACAGAGCGGTTTAGTCTGTCCACAGTAGTACTTCTCCACGTGTAACGTGTGTGTCCATTACTTGGATATATTGTGAAAATGACGGTTTGGCTCAGTGGGCGGGCCGGGGGTTCTGCTTCTCTAAGGAGCTCCGCTTCTCTAAGGATGCTGGGGTCCTCCCACTGCACTGTGAGGAACAAGGGTCTCAGGCGAGGTGCTTCACTCACACCAGCTCACTTTCTACTTTACAACACTCCTCTGACACAGGGCCTGTCCTGTGTCTTGTTTTACAGCAAAGGAAAGGGGAGCTCAGAGAAATGAACCTCTCGCAGCTAAGAAGTCGCAGAAATGGGATTCAAAGGCATCTGTACCCGACTCTGAGGCCAGCCTGTGTTCCGGCCCCCTTATCACCCTGCCTGTCGAACCTCCACGGTCTGACAAGGATGCTCTGGTGGAATGAAGTCACCAGCCGGTCATCCCACCGGGGAGCCCTGGGCCATCAGGGATGTATACTCGGCCACCTCTACCTCCTTCCAGAGCCCATGAAGCAAGAGATGGTGGGAACTGTTTGGGAATTGTGAATGTGTGCCTCTGCTCAGGCCCCCAGAGAGTCAGTCCCCTTTGGTTTTTTGTGACGTGTGGACAGTCGCAATCATGAGAAGGAACACCAGTGCAGAGAACACAGCAACTCGTCCTACGATCCAGGTCCCCGGGCTCCCAGGCCTGGTTCCGACACGCCAAATGCTATGGGGGACAGACCCAGACCCAGAGGGATTGCCTGCCTGGCTGGACGTCACAAGCCGCCTCTGCCAGGGAGCGATCCGTCCCGGCCGGGCACATTCCCCACCCCCTCACCAGACCTGCCTGAGCACTGCCCGTGAGGCTCTCTGACCCAGGGAGGGAGCTACGGGTCCTTGGGAGGGTCTCAGATGATCCCAGCTGCTCTCCACACACGTCCTCTTTGAAGTACATTCCCTTGGTGGGCAGGCGCTGCTGAAGGGACTGGCTGCGCGCCTTTGATCCCCCAGCTCTGTCAGGGCCACTCTGGAAGCCCTTCTCCCCTTTGACACAAAGCAGCCAGGCTCCTCTGGGGTTCTGTGCTGAGGCAGACTGGCTCTCAGCTCCACAGATAAACAAAACACACTCTGACCCGAGGAGCGGCATCAAAGAAGGGCCAGACCCTTCGAGCTATCGGAGTGCAGGGGAAGAGCGAAGAAGATGGGTGTCTGGGAGGCCCGCCTGCTTCCGCTCGGGACTCAGCCAGCCCTCCAAGGGGGCCACCCGCACCCTAGGAAACCCACCACGGCGAAGGAGGACCACATTGGCAGAATTCGCCTCAAAATTCTGCCCATGCAACAACCACCCAACAAAAACCACCACCCACCAACCCCTTATGCTCGAGAGCACTGCTTCTGAAGTACTTTCTCCCCATTCTCTCGTTCTGCCTTCGCCTCAGCCGCACGGCAGAAAGCAGGGCAGACATGGCCTTGCTTTTCTAGACACAGAAGCGGAAGTGGAGCCAAGTTCAGAGGCCTGATGGCTCTGGGCTTTTCCCATGAGCACATTTTATGTTGTGAGGGTCACTTCAACTTTCAGCAATGACAATAATTATGATGTGAATCAACCCATGGCCAGTAGCTACTCTTGTAATCTAGCTTGGCTTCTACATATCTCATCTAATTTCCGCGACTGAAGCATGACTGATTATCCTCCCCATTTTACAGATGGATAAACAGACTCGGAGATATTCAGCGACATTTCTGCATCTCATGAGTGGCAGAGCCAGAACCCTTTCCACCAGGTGAGGTCGCCTCTCCACGTTTGTGTAGCTCTTGCTTTTCAGATCCTGGCCCAAGGAGGCCTGGGGCTCACCTATGCTCCCCTTCCAGGTCTTCTCCTCCTTCTTCTCCTCGGCTAACTGGCTGCTGGTAAGTGAGGTCTGGCGGGAGTGGGTCCCAGTGGCCGCAGCAATGGACGGGACGGAGCGGGCGGGACGCAGGCTCGAGGAGTCCGTCTTCCCGGCGTCTTTACGGGACCGCTGCTGAAGGACCTTAATCATGGCGTCCTTCTCTATGATTTTGGCATGGAGATTCTTAATACTGTGTAACAAAATAAAACCAAATAGTCACAATCAAAAACTATTTGGCTAAAAAAACTCGAACCATTTCTCTCGGGCTGCCCCAGGGACTTGAAATATAACTCAGGGATGATGAGTTGAGTGCAGCCTAAGTCTAATAATCTGCAAATTAGACTGCAAATTGTAATCTGCAAATTGTACAAAATGGAACTTTTGTAGCAGATCAGAAGGGCACGCTTTCTCTGGCCTCTCCAGAGACTCTGGGACCTCCTGGGACCCCAAGGACATAAAGACAGAATGGCTGTGGCCTCCCAGCAGGGACCTCCTGGACCAAGGTGTGCTCAGGGACCAATTCAGAGGGTCTCGGGTCCCTGGTGGCGGGGGCGGGAGGGGCAGTAGGGAAACTCGAAAACCCTGAAGCCTCACACAGGGTTGGCTTTCCACTAAAGTCAATGTCCCCATTTTCTGAGAAAAGAAAAATAAAAGATGGACAGGTTTTCTGGGAAAAAAGGATTTTATCCCCCTGATGGCCCAAAATGAGAATCAGAAAGCACTTAGTTTCTCTTCTTGACTTGGGTGTAACTGGCTGAGACCGTCAGCTGTTCAGAGCAGGAAGGGACTGGCGGGTCCCGTGGGGGAGTTGAGGAGAGTGGCCACAGCGGAGCCCGGTGGTGCGGCCACAACACGGCAGTCCCTTACGTGTACTCCATGTCCTGACACCTCCTGGTGGCCTGCACCACCTCCTCCTCCTCCTGCCAGATGTGGGCCTCCAGTGAGCTCTCGCCGTAGCTGCCATTCCTCGAGTGGTTGATGATCGTGGTGTCCCTGGGAACACAGGACACACAGACAATGATGTGGATGCTCCTGGGGAGGCGTCCATGGGCACCACGTGACAGTATCTTTCCACAAACTCCTTCCCCCCTCCCCCTCTCCTAAATCCTGGCCAAATCTCCCCCTAAACTTGACAGAATGAAGATAGTGTCTAGGGAAAACAGAATAAAATCCAGAGATCAAAATTCCCTGCCCCTGCTGCTAAGGACATCGGGTATTAAGCTGTGGACCCCTCCTGTACCCCTACTGATAGAGGGGTGCTGTTGTTATTGTATCTGTGTTTCCATGCTTATACTCCTTCATACTTACTCTTTCTCAATCACAAAGTTCTATTTCCATTTCTCACCCACCTAGCAGCGATTTCAGTATTTTGCAGTAAAATGGAGACTCAGCAAATACTTGGAAACACACACTGGTCCTCTCGGATGGTGAGGCTCAGCCGAAATCTTCCTTTGTGCCTGCACATTAGCTCACTTCTAGCTTTATGAGCCCCTGTGTGACAGCCACACTGGGCGGCAGGGCAGAAAGATGAAGACATACCCTGTCCTTGAAAAGTCCAGTCAAGGAGGTGAAGTGAAGGGAGGGACAGACATGGTGGACTAAAATGCAGGGTAGCTGGAAGCAGGTGTCTGGTCAAAGTCAACTACTCCTCCATTGTTTTTGGTAATTTAATTACTCCTAATTAAGGACGACTGGGAAAAGGAAGATAACGGAGGCATCTAAGTGATCTAAGTATATCTCAGACTGCAAGGCACACTAGTGTCTCAGACCAGTGAACGCCAAATTGATAAAAGGCCTAGCCAAAGATCTCACATCTCTTTAACTTCATATTCCAATGTCGCAATCATATTTAAAATCTTAATAGCTCTTTTCTGGAACACTCAAGAATAGCAAAGAGAACCCCTTCTTTCATCTCTCTACTGACAGCTATCAATGAATGAGCTTTTCCTTTATGCCGGGGACGGGGTAAAGCCCGCTACACAGGGCATCTCACACAGTCCTCACAGCAACCTGGGTAGCTGGTGTTATTATCCTCATTTTACAGGTGAACAAACAGGCTAGGTGGCTTTGTGACAACACTCAGTGAAGGTGGAGACAAATTCAAATCCAGATATTTCTTTTTTTTTTTTTTAAAGATTTTATTTATTTATTTGACAGAGAGAGACATAGCGAGAGAGGGAACACAAGCAGGGGGAGTGGGAGAGGGAGAAGCAGGCTTCCCGCCGAGCAGGGAGCCCGATGAGGGGCTCGATCCCAGGACCCTAGGATCACGACCTGAGCCGAAAGCAGACGCTTAACCACTGAGCCACCCAGGCGCCCCAAATCCAGATATTTCTGTCCATGCCCTGAGCCATCACTCTACACTGCTGAAGCTTCCTGTGTCTTTTTAAAAAATATTTTATTTATTTGAGAGAGAGAGAGAGAGAGAGCACGAGCAGGGCGAGGGGCAGAGGGAGACGCAGACCCCTCACTAAGCAGGGAGCCCGATGTGGGGTTCGATTCTAGGACCCTGGGATCATGACCTGAGCTGAAGGCAGGCGCCCCACTTCCTGTGTCTTTATGAAGAAGGCCTCAGCAAAAGGCATGAAGATAAAATAAACCAACAAAGTGGGCGCATGTGAGAGTGTGGTATTTGTGTGAAATGCAACTGAAAATAAACTACAAGGCCAACTAACATAGAAAACAAGCAAAAGCTTTAAACGTCCGGACAGCCAAAAAAGCATTTTGGAAGAAGTGCTCTTGAGCATCAGGGGCTGTTGGTGGTGGTTTTTGTTGTATTGTTGTGCAGGCAGAATTTTGAGGAAAATTCTGCCGATTATGAATTCACCTTATAGTGCACAAAAACCATCACCACAGAAGTTAGTGGCTAGAGAAAACATTTTCAACCAATTTACTTTTGGAAAATTCACACAAGGCCAGACACCAATTAAAAAATTCATGTTTATGCTGCCAAGTAAGGATAGCAGGAAGAATTAGATGCAAACATCTCACAAGGTAAACACACATAAGACTCTAAAACATTAGCTACATTGCATTGAAATTTGTAAAAAGGTTCAAAACCATAAAAAAGGCCCAACCCCTCAAAATTCTGATCAATGGCTCTGAAATGCACCAAGATGGCGAAAGCACTTGGTAAACAAAAATCATTTCTTTAAAAATCATTGCTTATAAATGCGAAGCATGCGTCAGTGGCTGGAAAGTTACAAGACGAATGGCTGGTCATTTTTACCAGTTCATATGTGGCCACGTAGCATCTAGACAAGAGCTCAGAATTTTGACCTTTCTCAAAAATTCATTTCCCCTTTCTCCCTTTCTATCAAAAGAAAAGCAGTGCAAAATCACAGAGATTTTCTTTGAAAGGAACATGAAGATTGGCGCTAACCACCTGACCTCCTCTGAACTGACTTTCCCCCCGATGACGGTGGGAAGGAGTGGTCAGGAAGGGGAAGGTAGCTTCCCACAGAATTATTAGATGCCCAATAAACACATGTGGAAGCAAAGAAGGGGGGGCAGGGGGACTGGTGGAAGGGCCTTGATCCACCTGTGCATCTGAGACTCCAAACGGGGCAGAGGAGAGCTGCCAGCCGGACTCCCATTCTTTGCGGGCAATAGACCAGTGTCCCTTGCCTGGAGGGTGACGAGCAAGGCAGGGCCTAGCACAAGTGAGTGGCCGAAGGTGGGATCTGTCCGGTGCCCACCACAGGGGTCTTATGCTTCAGACCTGTTCATCCTCTGACTTCTGATCTGACATCCCAGTCCCATTTGTCCTCTCGGGGCCCAGGCTCCCAAACATGCATCTAACCTGATAAAGCACGGGGAGCGGAGACGACAATGATACACAAAGGCCCCCGTGTCACGCTTCCAAAGTAGCACATTTACACAGCTACTGGGGCTCTACTGTCCTCAGCCAGTGGACTCCGGTGGTTCTCTGCTCCTAACCAGCCAAGAATTACCATTTCTGTTTCAGAAATTAGGTAATTTGTGAAGGAAGTCAGTGACGCTCGGAAAGGCTTATGCGTAATCACATGCCCACAGCCGGCAGCAGAGGAAGAAGCCCTGAATGGGGGTGCCCCGCCTGCCCGGACAGTGTTCCCGCCATTAAAAACCCCACAGAGCGAGACAACTCCCAGGGCCATCGTCAACAGCTGGGCGTTAGACCCAATCTGGCAAAGAAGGCCAAATTCCTCAGTAACGGTCTGGGCAGTTATTGCCTTAGAGAACAAAAAGATGAAAAGAAACACCTCTCAGCTCTGTAAAACTCCAGGCTTCGCTGTTCTCACCCTGGGCAGGAGGACTGATCAGAGGTTGCAATTCCCTCCAGCTCTCCCACCATCACTCTGAGGTTCTGCCACACAACACACCTCTCGAAGGTCTGCTCCGGCTCCCAGGTCTCGCTCAGAGGGGCTACCGTGGGCTGTTTTCCCTCACGCAGACATATGTAACCAAGCGCTAGAAATCGATCCCCGGTGGTCATTTTCCGCACGAGTCTGCAAGGTCTCTCCAGGTGCGAGCACCTGTGGCCTCGTGGATCGCACCGCTCTCTCTCCAAGTTTCCGGGGAGGAACCACTGGAGGTACCATTCCTGGGGGTTCTTTTCTACATGAGTAATGAATGTGAGAGCCACGAGACCTTATAGAGTACCCCCACGCCCTCCAGCCCAACAGGCCTTCTCTTCCCCATTGAAGAAAAAAATAACAGGGCCCCCAAAACGTGGGACTGACTATATGATGGGGCTGCATCCAGTGTTTACTCCTCACCTGGTTCAGGTCCCACACTCCCAAAGGGTTCAACACGGCCTGTATTTTTTTTTTTAAAGATTTTATTTATTTATTTGAGAGAGAGAGAATGAGAGAGAGAGAGCATGAGAGGGAGGAGGGTCAGAGGGAGAAGCAGACTCCCTACAGAGCAGGGAGCCCGATGTGGGACTCGATCCCGGGACTCCAGGATCATGACCTGAGCCGAAGGCAGTCGCTTAACCAACTGAGCCACCCAGGCGCCCCAACACGGCCCGTATTAAGTCCAGTTTCGTGGATGTTCCTCTGAGATTTGAGGATCTCCTCCACCTATATTGACCCTGAACTTTGATAAATCTCAAACAACTGTGAATGAAATGCCCAGGGCATCTATGGGCCCACAGCCAAGTGGTAGGGCAGGGAGGCAGCGGGAGCCCTGACTGTGAGATGCACGGCCCCTCAAGTCAGGGGTGGGGGTCGGGGGGACAAGACTGTGTGCAGGTGAGCCCCAGCAGTCAGGGAAAAGCACCTGCTCATTTAGACAAGAGGATGCTTTAACAGAATTCCTTTGTCAATTATCAAGCATTCTGAGCTCATTTTTATTTTTTTTTTTAAAGATTTTATTTATCGGAGAGAGGGAGATTGTGAGAGAAAGATCACGAGCAGGGGGTAGGGGCAGAGGGAGAAGCAGACTCCGTGTGGAGCAGGGAACCCGGCGCAGGACTCAATCCCAGACCCCGGGATCATGGCCTGAGCCAAAGGCAGATGCTCAACCAATTGAGCCACCCAGGCGCCCTAAGCTCATTTTTAAAGGGAGGATAAGGCTGTGTGCCCACAAAAAGGAAGTAAAGCAGCAGAGGTAATAACTGACAACAGCAAAAACTTCAAACCTAAAGAAACCAGGCTTCGGGTCACATACAGCTCCAGGGAACACGAGGCCCCAGCGATCACGGCCAGCATGACTGGGAATACACCAGCACACTGCTCTGAGCCTCATTTCTTCACCTGCAAAACGAGGCTACTAACAGTTCGTGTTGGGCCCTTTGGGAAGGTGGGACCTGAACCAGGTGAGGAGCGGACGCAGCCCCACCTTCTGGTCAGGCCCACGTTTAACGAGGATTAAATCTCATCTGGCCCATGACACATACATGCTGTTAAGAGAGAGCGTGACATACTTGCACGATGTCACTCTTGAGGACCACGTAGTATCCCACTGCGTGGGGGTGCTCTCAGCGACTGAACGCATCCTCTGGATGCACCGCAGGCAGGCCTCACCTCTCAGCAGCTGCCGTGGCCGCAGCGTTCATGGCAAAGTGTCGGATGGTACTCTCCTCCAGGTACTTCTGCTCCCACTTGGTCATGTCGGCCTCCAGGGCCAGGATCCGCTCCTCCTTCTCCCTCACAAGTTCCATGAGGGCCGGGGCATTATACTCTGGCATGCCGGTTGGCTGGCCGTTTCCATGTTTCTGAGAAGCAAGAGAAATACGCATCTTGAGGTGGGAAAGGGGCAGACCGTAGAAACAGGGTGTGCGGACCCCACAGCCCACTCCCACACTGTCTTCATGTCCCTGCTCCCTCTCCTATGGGCACGATGCAAACCCTTCAGGTCCTACCGCCAAGGGTCACCGTCCAAATTCCTCCACCCCGAATTCTCATGCAACTCTGTAAGACGACCTTATCCCGATGTTAGAGGTGAGAAAACTCAGCTTCTGGGAGGCAGAATGAGCTGTTCACTCCCTCAGCTACTCAGTGGTAGCATCGGACCAGGGTCCATCCGGCCACACAGCCCTGCAGGACTAGAAGCAGTTTGTCCCATCCTGCGCTTCACTTAGACCAAAATCAACAACAGGAATGAAGTCTTGGCCTGCTGGAATAGGGCATTTTCTGCAGAGCTCAAGGAGTTGATTCCCACTGTTTGTTGCCCCTGAGCCTGGGAAATTAGGATGGAAAGGCAAAGGAAGGGGAGCGAGATGCCCCGAAGTACATGCTCCCCTGGGTGCAAGGCTGTCATCTGGGACACAGAGGAAGGACTGTCTGCCCCACTGAGGGGCCTCAGGAGCAAATTAGCTACTGCCTATGAAAGCCTTTAATTAACTTTAAAGGGCTAACCAAAATAAAGTGCTACCGGAAATCCGCGAATGCAAGTCAAGCTAATTTTTCAGCCCTTTCTTTTCGTCTGGGTCTGGGAGATAGGAAATAAAGCGGTTGTGTTATTCGGACCGCTCGCAAGTGAGGATATTGACGTTTCAGGTTTCTTTCCTCCTTTTAACTCAGGTATGTTATCTCCTCTAAACTGCATGACTTGCAGGACGGCGGGGTTTTGAGGAGGTTCTGCCTTCAGAAAAGAATGACTTCTCCCCGTTATTCCTTGTGTTTTCTGGTGATCACAAACTGTAAACGCAGGGCTGGGTGCAAGGTGAGGGGTCCCTGAACACTTAACCGGGAACCACACCCATTACCCAGAGCAACAGCTTGGCGAGTGAGCTGCACGCACAGAATCTAATCCTACCAGGGAGACCAGAGCAAATGGGCCCAGGGGCTTTCTATAACCCACATGTTTCTATTCAGTTTTTTAAAGCTATAATTACCAATATTCTAGAATCTGGTGGTTGCTTGCCAGTAACCAACATTTAGGCAAGAATAGAGCAGAAAGCTCGTAACTGTCCTCATCAGCCTGTACAAAAAGCCACTGACCCCGTCTGGCCAGGCACTGACCTCAGGCAGGGGGACAAATGAACCAGTCCATTGAGATGAGAAGCTCCCTTGCTGTCAGAAACCGTCCAAGAAAAAGACCCCACAGCTTGGCTAAGCTGTCATCTATGCCTGTCATTTTCTGTCTCACTCCCTTGTGATGGCATCTCAGCTGGCTGATTTCTGCAAAATCCTCTTGGCCTCACATGAGGTCATGGCACCTCTTCACAGGGCCCCCGATGCAGGTCATTAAGAGTTATTTAAATAGGGCGCCTGGGTGGCTCAGTTGGTTAAGCGACTGCCTTCGGCTCAGGTCATGATCCTGGAGTCCCAGGATCGAGTCCCGCATCGGGCTCCCTGCTCAGCAGGGAGTCTGCTTCTCCCTCTCCCGCTCCCCCCTCTTGTGCTCTTTCCCTCTCTCACTCTCTCTCTCAAATAAATAAATAAAATCTTTAAAAAAAAAAAAAGAGTTATTTAAATAAAAGCATGAATTTCAACATTCAAGAACACGAACACAGCATGGTCGAATGGATAAGCATGCCGGCCAGAAAAAAGGGCTGAGGGTCAGGCAGGCCGGCTTTTGCTGCGCACTCAGCTAGTGCACATATATTCACTGAACACGTACCTGGTGCTAGGGATAGCACAGGGAGCGATACAGATACGATCTCCATCCCTCAGGTTTTCACCTCGGAGGAATGTCCTAATTAGCTAATGACCTTGGGCTGGTCTCTCAACTGCCTTGTGCCTCATTTCCCTCTTCGAGAACATTCTCCCCCTTCTCTCTTCCACCTCATGGGGCTACCGTGGTAGTGAGATGTGACAATTATCTTGAGCTCTTTGCAAGAAAGAGAAGATGGTGAATTCTTAAACGTGTTCATTTCCCTTCCACTTACCTTCATCTTTCTTCTACCTCCTCTCAGCTTCTAATGATGCTAAGTACGATTTCGCTTCCTACGGTGGAGGGAGATTCCTTATAATAACAAGGATGATGGAGTTGAGTCTGGTTTCGCAGCACCCAAAATAGAAGATCCAAGGAGAAGTAATCTGATTGTAGGGTGTGGGTGGCACATTAACTGGAAAAGAATATTCCCTTTTGCTCTAAGTATTGAGATGCGCTCTTTTTGTCAGCCACAGACTCGTAAGTATCCCTCAGATGCCAGCATGGTACCAGGCACCAGAGAAGCCTACCTTCAAGTTGGGGAGGTCAAGATCTCAGTAACTGAGAAGAACTCAAGGGTGGGCCTTAAATACCAGGGCATATGGCACAGGCCAGATGGATCGGAAGTCCAGAGACAGACTCACCCTTCCTACGAGCTAGCAACTAAGCCAAGATGGTGGGAGGCCGGGTGGGATCCTTAATTTTCTGGGCAATCTCACTAACACCTCCTTCCCTAGCCAAGTACACACACCCAGAGCAAAATGTGTGTGCCTGCCATGAGAAAGAGCTGAGTTGGCCTGACCAGATGCTTTCAAGTGTTTTCAAGTATTCCAACCACAACCACTATGCTCTATCCAGTAGATAATTCCGTGAAGCCCTGCCTTGCATTTCCCTGGTTCCCAGCTTAGAGCACACCCTCCAGCAGCTGCACAGAGGGCTTTGCCCACTGCACTGGCTGATGACACACAAGCCCCAGGCTCTCTCTGGAGCCAGGAGCCTTTGACCAGTGGATAATGGAGCCCAGCCCAGCTGCAGAGCTTTCCTTGCTGAGGCACACATGGACCCGGGCTGGGGTGTGTAGCTCTAAGCTTTTAGCAGCTAGGTTATATCGACAGCTGTTACTGACAGAAAGAAGGAAAGGCGTAAGAGCTAGGAGCTTATGGCCAGTATTATATCCTAGGGATAGTCCTGAACTCCTTCCTCTCCTCTATCTCTGAAAACTCACTCATGATCACACCTGACTCATTTCACCCTCTTACTAGCTCCCACATGGAATCCCACTTCATGACACCCTCGATGGCACCAAGAGCCTTCAGGCTGGCCCCCCGGACTTCCACATTCACCCCTCCAGGTCCTCCTGACACCATGAGATGGCTCTTTCTCTGATCCACTGTACCATGTTCCTCTCCAGCTTAAAGAGCTCCCAGTCATTGGCTCTCTGCTGACCACAGAAACAAGAACAATCTCTCAACTTGACAGATGCCTTGCACCAGCTGGCCTCTGCCTCCTCAGCAGCGACCTCGCTGTGCATTCCCCACCAGCTAGCGGCAGCCGGAACACCTGGAACGTGCCATGCTGTTCCATGCCATGCTGTTCCGCACCTCTCTCCCCTACGCAAAATCCTCTGCTACCTCTGATGTTCGTCCCCCAGAATGTCCAACAAACTCATCTTTCAAAGTCTGACTCAAATGTCCTCCCTTGTGAAGTTGTCTACAGTCGCATTCCCCTGTGCCAAGCCCCCGGCAGTCAGCACTTTCTTTCTTTAGGACCTTTGTCACTGCAATGAGTGGACTGCCTGGTTCCTCCACTGGCCGCAATGTTGGTTCGCTGGGGACAGGGAGAGTTCTCATCCCCCTCTGAGTCTGCAATGCGCAGTACACAGCCTGAACCACAGCAGGGTGCTGGAGGAATGTGTGGCCCTGGCCTCACCTGCTGGGTCCTCAGCGCATCCAGCTCTCTCTCCAGCCAGGTCCGCAGTCTCCGCTCCATCTGCTCTCGCTTCTCACACGCAGACTGCAGCTGGCTCAGGGCCTGCTGGAGCTTCTCCACCTTCTCCACATAGGCTTGCTTCTCTCGTAACTGAGCAGGGGACAGTGAAGACGAGCAGAGAACTTAGACTGGCAATTCCCAAAGCTGGGGTGGAGGTGGGTGGGTCGGGGGTCAGATTACCTGGGGATCCTGTTTGAACTACGAGTGCATGGACCTTCCCTAATGCCATCCCTCTGCTGTGCTGGGACAGAAAGGATTGACACAAAGGCCACCAGTTACACCTAGAACGGATGGGATGCTTGGAATGAGAGACCCCTACCAGGGCACCTGCTTTCAGCCACGGGTCCAGCTCTGAGCTCCATCCTCGGTGACTGCTTAATCATGACAGCATTTGCAGACATTGGAAATGAAGTTAGTAAAGAGTTTTTAAGGCCACAAGGAAAAGCTTATTCTATAATGTTAAGTAAAAAACCCAGAATCAAAAATTCTATACATGCTCACAGCTCCGCCTGCCTGCCTATCATCAACGCACGGAAAAAGACTGGA
Organism: Mirounga leonina; assembly: GCF_011800145.1. NCBI lineage: Eukaryota > Metazoa > Chordata > Mammalia > Carnivora > Phocidae > Mirounga > Mirounga leonina. The sequence continues at coordinate 36,995,464 of NW_023270387.1, forward strand.
AGGAAAGACTTAAAAGCATCCCCCATGCTTATCTGTATGGCACAACAGGAATTTCTCATCTTCCTTATTCTCTTCTGAAGTTTTCAAATCTTCTATAATAACTGTAACTTTCTATCACAAAGAAATTGTAGGTGTATGTACACATTTGTGTGTGAATAAAGATAAAATGTCCTATTGTAGATATTTGCGGAGTAACTTTCTTCTAAAGAGCTCTGAGCCCTTTATAGAGGGGTAGTGGACAGCCCTGGAGAGACAGGAAGGGCACGATGAACCCTCAACCACCACCATAACCGAGGAGATGGAAATTGAGGTAAAAAGGATTTATGGAAATGTCACATCAGGCACGGAATTTAGAATCAAGATTGACAACTTCAACTCTCACTCCCGGACTTTGTTTTCCTCCAATTAGGAGCCTGGCTCATGCCCATAAATCCCAGGCCCCTTTCTAACTTTCTGGGAATCAGCTCATGCCAAACGCCAGGCTGAGGCGTTGACTTGATCCCGTCATGGGTGAGAAGATACCAGATGGTAGCTCCTGTCTGCACCTGGGTGTGCTGATGCCGTGCCGGTGATTCAGATCCTGAGCTCGGCCCGCGATTGCACTGGCAAGTGGGAACATGCTAGTGGTTGAAGAGCCTGCTGCAAACAGCCGTTTGTTACTTCGCAGGCAGCACCGTGGGGAGCTCTGCCTATACCCTGGCCACAGTCACTGGATAAGATGGAGGTGCTTCTGACCTTTGGGGGGCAGGTGGGCAGCAACCCCACGGCCTTTTCTAAACCTGCTCGTGGCATCATTTTCCATTGGGCCCTTTCATTCACTGTGCTTTTGATGACTTGATTCAGTTGGATAGACATTTGAGGACTTACTAACTGCAGGCTTCTGTGCTAGAAGCTGATTCAGCTGAGAAAACATTTTGAGTCCCATTCATACACTACTTACCCTACACAGTACATGCAGTTTTCTGGGCATGTGTGCAGCCACTAGAACAGAAGGGCCATGAGATCTGTGCATTTCGGTCCCTGCTGGGCCGAGGTACACGGTGTGTCCCCAGGGCCTGCAACAGTACCCGCCATCCAGTACGTACTCAAGAAATATTTGTTGAATGGAGAGCTCTTATTCCTAATCAACTACAAGATCCTTGAAGGCATGGATCTGTCTCATTCACCTTTGTCTCAGCCTTTAGTTTAGCAAGGAGTATATTAGAATGGGGATGATTAAGAATAAGAGTTCACATCAACCAATGTTGTTGAAGTTTCTCCATGCCAAGCATTGTGTTTTATATGCAATGATCTCATCAAATCCTCCCGATATCAGTAAAGGGACAGCTCCTCTGTTATCTCCATCTAAGAGAGAGAACTGAAGAGCTTACATGACTTAAAGTCACACACTGACACATGCCAGGATCAGGATTCTAATTCACTGGAGTCTGGCCCTGGAGTCAGCGTAAGCACTCGGTATGAGCTATCTGAACTGAATTAAGACCCCTCAAAAGAAACTTTAATAAGAACGGGGAGTGATACTGGAAAGCAGACAAAAGAGAGATTCTGGAGAAGCTACACACAATCAAAGATCTTCTAGAATGACAAGAACACCCACAGTAGTGATTAAAAAAAAAAACACCTATCTTTAAGGAGTTCGCAATTAACTTGTACTTTGTTAGAAATAATAAAATTAAAAGATTTTTATAAAATTATGATTTTTCCTTGGCTCCACACGTGGAGATGGCACCTGACTAATTTCATGATGAGGAATCCTGGCCTCCCGTCCTCAAAGCAGACCTTGTGTCCTTTAGGGATTAAGGTCGCTTTCTCTGCCAAACGTACGTCCTAGCTGATGAGTTCCACAGCGGTAAACGAGAATCCTCTGGGGCTGCTGCTTGGGTCCTCGCGCTAGTCTTAAAACTGCAGTTCCTCTATAGGACTTGTGGGTTTCAAAGGCTTCTAGCAAACAAGCCCTTTGTTGACTTAACAACCTTCCCGTTAAGCTGCTTGAACGGCGATGCTGAATTTGCTGGGACACTTGAGTTACCCAGCGTCAGGAGAGGTCTTCTGAAGGGGTCGCTTTTCATTCTCGACAACAGTTGGATTAGTAACAACCCTGTTTGCTGTGAGCCAACCACCAAAGTCAGTACTTTGTGTGGAATATCTTACTTAGGCCTCTTTCAGACTTTGAGTCTCTACTTTCGGCAGTGGCTCTGCGCAGGTCAGGCCCCATGACCTGGGGGGCTTGCTGCCATGGGGGGCTGGCAGATGCGGGGCAGCAGGCTCCTGTCCTCCTGCCTAGGCCACTCCTCCTTCTCGGCCATCGTGTCTGTAGTCTGAATCCCCTAGCCCGAACCTCAGAAACGGTCGATCCACGTCCACAGTCAGGCTTCATGGCATAGTCTGCCTCACAAAATGCCATCTAAATGGTTGATTTAATCAGAAACCACTAAATCCATAATGCTTGAGAGGGATCAAACTTTCCTGGACGAGGGGAGTCATTGTCCAGCTGAGCCAACTTCTGGAAACTGGAGACCGGTTTGCTGAATGCATGCCAACCGCACCCTATCAGAAGATTTTTGCCTTTTTTTTTTTTTAAAGCAATCAAGAGCCCAAAGACAGAGCAGATAAACTATTTAAAAAACAAAAAACTGTTAGCCTCTTTTCTCTACAGGCACCAGTGGTTTCCAGTCCTTCCGTTTGTTTCCAGCCCTGGACACTTGCCAACCAATGGGCTGCAGGCTGGGTTTCGGGCAGAACGTGAGCTCTTTCACGGCTGCGTTTCAGACTTTGCCTGGCTCTGGGCTGGATAAACTCTGTTGGTATTCATTTTTATCTGGGAGGCCTCCTGTCCCTCCCCCTGACTCAAAGTTTTGGAGCTGGCTCCAGTGAGGGGTGCTGGTTGGGAAAAGGAAGTGGAGGCCCTTTGGGCTCTGCCCCCACCCCGTCTCACCTCCTCCTCCAGCTTGATGACTCTGGCCTGGGCGTTGCTCAGAGCCTGGTCCAGGATCTCAATGTGTCTCCGGTGGTCCTCGCTCGCGGTCCGCATGGCTGCTAACTCCATTTCCAACTTCTCCTTCTCCTTCAAGAACTCTTTGTCTAGAAGGGAGACAAGAACAAAACTACCTCTATCAGAAAGCACTCCCCTCTGGGCTCATGGCCAGTCTACATCTGGCAAGGATTAGAAATAAAAAAGCATGCAGAGAGTGGAGGGTTGAATTACTGCTTTGCTCCCTCTTAATAGCAGTGATGTGTGAGGTAAGGATTTGCTCAAAAACCACTGTTAACTCTAGACACATTCCAGGTCACAGTACCAGAGACAAACAGGACACCAAGAACTAGTGACCCCGTATTCTCCATAACTCACTGCTGTACAACATTTACTTTCGTGCTTCTTGTTAACCTTGTACCTATGATTTCATTTTATGCTCATGCTCACAACCTCCCCTGCTTCTGTCTTCCGAACCCATGATGAAAGGGCAGGCAGGACTAACAATACTAATATTCTCATTCAGAGAAAAATAAACCAAGGTCTAGAGGGTTCAGCTCTTTGCTGAGGCCAGACAGCAGAGGGGACTCCAACCCAGGCCTCCAATCCTGTGCTGGATCCTCTTCCCATGACCTGGCCCCCCACATCTTCTCCAAGTTCTGTTCAAGAGGGGAAAGGGTTATGGCTTTGGATTTAGGGACATTGCTCTGGGTTTAGGAAATGGCTTTCCTCTCATTCAATGACAGTGTAACTGATGGTGATCACAGGGTGTGGAGTTTAACAGCTGCCCTGCATTCAGTAGCCTCCACACGGCCTTCCTGGAGACTAACTACCACCTTAGCTTAAGCAGGGACGGCCAATGGCGTCATGGCGTCAGTACTGTTTATCGAAGATATTTTTCCTGTTAACAGAAGCAACACATTTTATTTTAAATATAAATTAGAATATTTAGTCATGTTGTTCATAACACGGAAAAACTTGAATGGATGCAAGGTGCAAGACTACACTCTACAAGAGACTGCGTTGCAGCCATTAAATTAAATAAGAGAATAGGGGCGCCTGAGTGGCTCAGTCGGCTAAGGGTCTGACCCTTGGTTTCGGCTCAGGTCACGATCTCAGGGTCATGGGATCGAGCCCTGCGTTGGGCTCCGGCCTCGGCACAGGGTCTACTTGAACTTCTTTCTCTCCCTCTCCATCTGCCCCTCCCAAATAAGTAAATAAAATCTTAAAAATAAATAAATAAAGACAATTAGTGACATGGAAAAAAAATACTTCGTTACCGAAAAAAATTGGTTACGTAAACCGTGCGCACACTATTCCACAGTTGTCAAAAAGAAGGTGTATAATTACAGCGGCAGCAGCAAGAGCAGGAGGTTGATTTCTACGGACCCACACCACCCGAGCGCCTCCGATGGGTTATGTGGATCCTTCCGTGACCCACACTGCAACACAGAGAACTACCATCCAGAAGCTCCACCAGTGCGTGCCAGTGGTTTCATTCATTCATATTTCCTCGTACAGTCACCCATGAACTTCACAAAGAGTTATCAAACTTTAAGGACCAGCCCCATGGGCACTGAAGCAATGGAAAGAATGCTGTGTTTTAGGAGCAGGAAACGTGCTTTTGAATACAGGGCCTGAGAATAAAAAAGGCCTTCAAGCCTTCAAATAGACGCACTAACAAACTCACAATTTTCCAGCCGGAAGGGATCATAGGAAATGTCCCCCTCCAGACCCAGCCCTGGTGCTTTATGAGTGAGAAGCGGAAAGCCCAGGGGCGACGGCACCAGTCCACGATCCCCCTGCCGTCTGGTGCAGAGCCGGGGCCAGAATCCGGGTCCCTGATGTCCCGCTATGATGTCCTTCCCCCTGGACAGCACTGCCCCTGCACTGAGGTCACGTGCACGGGATGGTTCAGAACTGGCAAACTCAGGAGCAGATGTAAGGCCTGGAAGCAATGGCCTCCCCTGGAAACAAAATGAAGCCACCAAGATCCTGACCCTGAGCACGGAATTACTTTTGGGCTATTCGTGTGCCTCACTGCAATCACCTACTGTCCTCCTACTTCTCCCTTTCAGTGGCATTTGAGACGCTGCCTCTGAAACTTCTTTCCTAATCCATGGAGAATGGCCACATGAAAGACCTCCTCAAACGGGTCAGGAGCAGCTCATGGCTCTGTGCCCCACCATCCACAGCCCTGAGTGACCCAGAGCATTTCACAGTGCAGAGTCAATGACATCTGGACACTAGCCCCATGGGTTTGGACAACATCTCAACAGGCCTGGTGCCCAGGGGCCTTGTCCGGGCTCTGGAGGGCACCCAGGAGTTACTCAGCATGCTCGGGAATGAACCACTGGGCTTCAGAGCTTCTGCCTGCTTATCAAACTAAGCGTAAAAGTAATTCTCTTTGTTGAGGGCAGCCAAGGCCACACTGATTTTGACCAGAAAGAGTAAAATGATAGACCAAGCTCAAGACCAGAGGCACAGTCAGGACTTCTTGAGTTTTGCAAATTGATGATTGCAATTCTTTCTGTGTCACAACGACAGCCATTTAGATTTTTGAATTAAATATCCCTCCCCTCCAACATGCGCCTGCCGTGCGTGCACACATACACCCACACCCTGGATTCCGGCGTTTGCTATTTCCTTAATATCATACTGTGGCTAAAGCATGCACCTCAACATCAGAAAGAACTGGATTCAAATCCCAAGTTCACCACTTTCCAGCTATGAGGTCTCGGGCATGGTTCACCTCTCTGAGACTCAGCTCCCTCATCTAATCAAATCTCATCTAATCTCACTACCAAATTAGAAAGAGAACATCTACATCACAGTGCTCTTTGATGACTCTGTTGATGGAGAGGAGACATATAAAGCACAAAGACCTGAATATCCTAGATATCTGTTTTGGTCATTATTGATTCCCTGAGCCTAGCTCAATACTGTTGAACGAATGCATGACTCTCTACTGTGCCAAGTTCATTGCCAACTGTACAACACATGGTAGTTCTTGTTAGCTGCTAGCTATTTCCTGACATCCTCTGTTACACAGCTGTCCCCTCTGCCCCTGAAGCCACCACTCATCAGATGGCTGGGACTGACCACGGATGCCCCCGGTTCCCTCCTCTGCTCAGGCTCCCTGGACCTCACAGGTGTACACCATGGGGCAAAGACATGGATGCCATCCTCTGAAATTCATGGGTAGAAATATCTCTGTTATGAGTTTGGAAATGACCTTGGACTTCAGGCTGCAGCAACATCACTTAGTATCACTCGCATTGGCTCAGAACTTCGCGTCCACTGACAGGAAGTAGTGTTCTCCATGGCAAAGTTGTAAAAATAATGTTCACGACAGTAGCAACAGTAACAAAACCTGCTTATGTTTGTCGAGCGAGTACCATGTTCCAAGAATGGCGTCTTTATTCCTTTTAATTACTCCCTTTCTTCTGTTTACTGGGTGAGGTAGGCACACTATTATTTCCACTTTCCCGCCGAGGAAAATGACCCTGGGGTTAAGTCACACACGCACAGAAGTGGGAGGGCTCAATCAGTGCAGAGCCAGAATGTGCCTCTGGGCCTCTCTGACTCACGTTCCTGAGTGTGGCACTCTGTGCTTCCCCTGTGCAAGCAGGCGGGGTGCAGAACCGCAGAATGAGAGAAGCAGAAAGTGAACGAGAGCTCGGGCATGCTCATTATTGCAGAGGTTTAAGCATGCCACAAGCCATATCATGTTTCTCCAGACACAGCAATCACACCCACATGTGTATCCATGTACGAATATTAATTAACGAAGCATCTACTACATGGAGGCATTAGACCGTATTGTGAAAAGCGCGGTTCTAGAAGCAAACTGCCTGGCTTCATGTCCAGCACCACCTCTTACAGTTCTGGGACTCTGGAAGCAAACGAGCCTCTTCGTGCTTCAGCTTCCTTGCCTTTAAAGTGAGGATCACAACAGTCCCTACTTGAAAGATGCATGTGGGAAGTGCCCAGGTAATGTCAACTATGATAATGCGGTGGTTCTTGTTGGCGTTCCTAAAAGCATGATCAATTCTGGGGCTGCAAGATGAGTAGGTCGTGGCGTTCGGCTCTCAGTCGGGCAGGAAGAGAGCAAGGACACACGCAGAGGCAGTGTGACAAGTCGCTCCACCATGCTTGTGCAGGTGCTGTGAGAACAGAGAGAGGACATCGAATTGAGGCCAGCGTGTGAGGGGGGCGGCCGTCAGGGCGGTGAGCCTGTGGACAGGGGGCTGTGGCCCCAGAGACACAGGATCGAGGTATGTCAGAGCCATTCTTAAAGGGCATCTCTTGGGAGCTGCCCAGGGAGAGTTGCAGGGGTAAAATCACGGCATAAGAAGGTCCCTTCAGCTTATTATTAGCTAAGCCCCTTGGCACAGCTCAAGAGAGACCAGCCTCATGCTGAATTTTTGGTTGGGCTCCAACATATATACTGAGAATTCCTAGAACAGGCAAGTTGACACAAGAGAACTCTTGCCCAGAATGGTCTGTTTACTCAGTGGATATGAATTACCCTGAACTGCGTGGAGCAGGGGGTTGTGTAGCCGATGGCTCCAGTCCCATTTACACAGAGGACGTCTGCTCATACACTGTTGACTCTGGAAACCACAGCGGCGGCATGGTTTTGTAGCCAGGCCGACCTGGCTTGCTTCTGGCACCTTCGTACAGCGGTTCGCCGTGGGCACGTGAGATGTGCCGGACTCCATCTCCTCAGACGGAGCTCACGAGATCTGCTCTGCATGACTGATGGGAGGTTTAGAGTGACCAGCAGTAAAATACCTCAACAGAGAACAGCAAGAGCGGACATATTACTGGGGGCCTACCTTGTCTCGGGCACCGTGTCTTGAGCCTTATAACAGAACCTCATAATGACTCCGTGTGACTACTGAGAAAACCGAAATGAAGTGAGCTCTGACCCTCGTGCAGGTCAGACAGTAGTCTGCTTCCTGAGGAAAGAGCAAGAGTGGGTGGAAAGAGAACTGGCCCAGTAATTCAAGGATGCTCCCTTTCCATCTTACCTTCTCGGAGGGTCCAGAGTGGCCAGTCTGTGGAAACGGTTTTTGCACGTATGCTCTGAGCACCAAGCCTGACTGCTGGCTGAACCACGGGATGGTGGGCCCTAGCCACCTCTGTTGAGGAATCCCCGGGACAGAGGCTGTGTGGGGGGTCACGCCAGGGGGTGACGGGGCCCCATACTGCTAGTTTTTAATGCAGTGCTCCAACTTATGGCTGGAGTTCTTGAGGGAGGAAAGTTGTGACCGGGCTCTTCTCAAGTTAAGTATCAATTTCTAGGTTGTTCCTGAGATAATGGGTTTTTGAGGAGTTTTTCCCTGAGCCCCATGTAACTGAAGGGACGGGGAGTCCAGCTGCCAGCTTGACCAAGGGCTGACGAATTTACTGGAATGCATGGAAGGTAAAAGATAGGTCTTCTTTTCCCTCTTCTCTCCTTTCAGCCAGAACCAAGGTTTAACCCATTAACTGGCTGGTTCTTTGGGGATTTAGATCTCTCCCGGATTGTGGCTCTACATATGTGTGTAGACATAAACACAGACCAGGCAAACTCTGTTCAAGTTCCGAATCCCATATGCTCACATAGCAATGCCCAGCTAGCCCATTTTGGCACCTGGTTCTGCACGGTTATTTCCTCGGCACTTCTCAAGGAATGTTCTTGCTGCCTTGGATGTGGCAAGAGGGAGTGAGGGTGACAGAGTTAAGGGAAGAGGAGGCAGGCACAATCCAACACACCTCCTCTGAAACGCCAGTGGCTAGAAGTCTCGTTCTGACCGCTGAGACTGATTTTAGGAGTCCAGTCTCTGGGCCGCTCTGAGCAAAGAGAATGTAAAGGACGTTACCAGAGAACAGGCCGTAGACTGTGGGAGTCAGAGGAGACGGACTGACAGTGGCCAGGCCCTCCATGTACCCCAGCAGAGGCCCCACGTCCAGCACCGGTGGGAGACGGCCTGCGTGAGGCAAGTGCTTCCTGACTGGATCTCCACGGAGCAGACAACTTCCACGGAGTTGGCTAACACTCAATTTAGAAGAGCCATTACTGGGCGCCTGGGTGGCTCAGCCGTTAAGCGTCTGCCTTCGGCTCAGGTCATGATCTCAGGGTCCTGGGATCGAGCCCCGCATCGGGCTCCCTGCTCAGCGGGAAGCCTGCTTCTCCCTCCCCCACTCCCCCTGCTTGTGTTCCCTCTCTTGCTGTGTCTCTCTCTGTCAAATAAATGAATAAAATCTTAAAAAAAAAAAAAAAAGAGCCACTACTACAGTCCTCCATCCATGGGGCTAATGTGACAAGTAGCCATGAGTGTACTACAAAGTCCCCCTCATCTGCCCCTGCCCAGCACTTCCCATTTGAGGGGGTCCAACCTGAGGGGCCATGTGCCCAAGCGAGGCCAGTCAGAGTCTCTCGTCTGGGAACGTGCAAGTGGGAGCCAGGGAGAGGTGTGATGCTGACACGGACAGGTAACCTAGCTCCTCGGCTAGCAGCCGTATTCTAGCATGTGCTTTGGAGAAGCAGAGAAAGCCATACTGTAGACAATGAAGAATCAAGCAGGTGGACATAGAAGGGTGGATGAGAGTCCATGTTGTATTACAAGGAGGGAGGAAAACAGCCATCCAGACAGACACAGACCCCTAAACACAAACCACAAGTTGATTCTCATAGACATGCTAGCCCGGGCCCCTAGACCTCTTGAGGCCTGCCTGCACTCCCAGCCTAGGACTCCCTCACACCCTTATGTTCTCACGAAACAGTCCTCTTCTCTGGGCTTAAGCTAGCTCAGGCAGATTTTTCTTCTCATAATGAAAGATCACTAAGACACTCTTCTTTCTTTATACGTCTACTCCCTTCTCCACCAAGAAAGGGCTTGGCAGTTTGGTAACACCTCAGGAGGACGCTGACCAACACTTACACTATCAGTTCTGGTAACCAGAACCTTCTCTGCGCTGCTAATGAAATAGACTCCCTCTTGTGAAAAGTTGTCCAAATAATTATCTGCCATCTTCTCTCCCTAAATTCTTCTCCTGTCTCTTTTCCCTCAGGGATGCTTCGGCTCTGAGCTCCCTGGCACCGTATCTTATAACACTGGACGGATGTTGGGCAGGACTCTGTTCCAAGGGCCAGCCACAAGCTATGAGGTAAGTGAAGAGTCAGATCCTTTTGGAAGTCCCGTTGACACTAAGAGAAATTCCTTTTCTTTCTGAGCTTGTGCGACTACAGAGACAATAGAAGGGATCTCATGTAGTTCATTATCTGCAAGTTATTCAGGTTCATCCTGCCTCAAAGATATTCTTACGCTGGAGCACGTTATTGAAAATTGCCCTCACCCGCTCACCGATGAACCCAGAAAGAGACCCACCCCCCCAAATATAATCCAAACAGGGCATTGTTTACATTAGAGAAGAGTGAGCTACTGACACGAGGCTTATTTGATGTAAAAGAGGAAAGATGATCTACCTTTAAAAGCCACACTAATTAATTCAGACACGAAAAAGTAATATACTACAACGCCGACCCCATACGCCACTTGTTTGGCTTTTCGCTGTCTTTTAAAAACTGGCTGCTCCGGTTTCTCAGGTAAGGCAACCTGTGATTTCAGGAAAGGGTCGAGGATGCAAGAGCAGGTTGCCATGGTTTCACCAGGCGACTGGAGACAGAGGTTGTGCGGGGGCGGCTAAGCAGGCCTATTCACAAACACGGGAACACTCCAGGGGGGGCTTGTTCCACACGGCTCAGAGAGTGAACTGCTGTAAATGAATTCTCAGTGAGGGAAATTAAGAACAGGAGTTCAAACCCAACTGTTCTGCAGAGCCTTGGCAGAGCGAGAAGGGGAGGGGAAAGAAGGGATGTGAGGGGGCGGCTGAGTAGGAAGGAGGGGTTCAGAAGAAAGCACACCACCACCCCCCTGCCCGGTCTCAACCAGAAATCTTTTCAGCTTAAATTTAGAATTTCCTTTCAATTTAAAAGGAAAATAGAGTGTCCCTTTTACACAGTACTATGACAGCAAGATGACTCTAAAATAGGAATCAGTTTTCAAGGCCCACCCTGAAGGTGACTCGCTGCGTGAAGCTTTTCTGATTCCTTCGATAAAACAGATTTCTCCTGCACGGGAGAGCCTGAACTCACACACTTTGTTGAGGCGGCGGCAGGTGGGGGAAGTCGTCCAGTGAGTCCTTACCATCTTCTGCCTTGTAATATGCCACGTAATATGCCCATGTCCGCCTGTCTGAATCTTCCTACTGAGCGTACTTCATACTACCTTTGTAGGATGTTAAGAATCTAAGACAACAGAAGTGTTTCACAGGGGAAGAGCTATGGCAGGTTTAGGCAACAGCTTATTGAGGAAGATAAGTAGCAACTGACACATGATCAAATTCTAACCCGGTCTTTAAAATAAAACTTGAAAATGATAGTTTCAGGGGCGCCTGGGTGGCTTAGTCGGTTAAGTGTCTGCCTTCGGCTAGGTCATGATCCCGGAGTCCTGGGATCGAGCCCCGCGTCGGGCTCCCCGCTCATCGGGGAGTCTGCTTCTCCCTCTGCCCTTCACCCCGCTCGTGCTCTCTCTCTCAAATAAATAAATAAAAATCTTTAAAAAAAATTTTAAAAAGTGATAGCTTCAGGTCCTTATCATTAGAAAGCTAAAAAACCTAACCAGAAAATATTCTATTCATCTAATGAATGAAAATAATACATTTTGGTCTTAACATACTTATATTTTTGTTATATAACAAAACATATAACTTATATTTTATATAAGTTATCGATTGTAGCACCAAAAGTAAGCTGCCTTAGCTATGATGTGGTAGAAATATTTGAATACCAGTAGTTCTCCTCAATATAATTTTCCATAAATATAGTTCCCTTGAATATAATATAATCTCTTAAAATATAATTTTCTCTAATTTGGTCTTCATGTTGCATTTTAGTGTTGGAAACTGTACTTACACATTCAGGTATAATTCACAGGGGTTGGGTTTTTTTTAGCCTACCTCAATTTATGACCTCCACAGCTTGCTAACTTGCTTGACTGAGTAGACACCCATGCATCTACTTAGCCTCCAAAGGTACGGCTCAACCTTCCACTTTATTATTATTTTTTTACTTGAAATAAAAATGTACTGCTACTTCTCTCTCACTGCTGACAGCAAACTAACAAATTAGGCAATGAATAGTGCCACATAAATATATGAGGTAGAGGGCATTTGGTTTTGACTGCACACATATTCGTGAATCGATTCTGAACTGAATTTTCTATAACCATCGGAGAACGGCTCACCGTTTTTCTATTTTTGTCTTTTCTTTTTTTTTTTTAAAGATTTTATTTATTTATTTGAGACAGAATGAGAGAGAGAGAGAGAGTACATGAGAGGGGGGAGGGTCAGAGGGAGAAGCGGGCTCCCTGCTCGATGCGGGACTCGATCCAGGGACTCCAGGATCATGACCTGAGCCGAAGGCAGTCGCTTAACCAACTGAGCCACCCAGGCGCCCCTATTTTTGTCTTTTCTTAACATAAAAAGATGAACCACAGATGCTTCCATTTCCAGGTATGACCTAGCAGACAGTGTGGTTCCCGGCGTAGAAAATCACCATAAGACCCAGGCATGATACAGAGAGCAGGGATGTGAAGACGTGGAGAGTGATGTTGCTACATTGCTTCACACCATACACCTGAAATGCCTAACTTTTATTATATATCTATATAGGTACACACTATATAAAACAAACAAACAAAAAAAGAATATGTATATAGAGAAAGCTATGACTTTCAAATGGGCTCTTTGGATGGCGGATAAGGTTTAACACCAGCACCTGGCCCAGACCAACGTTTACGCTGGGGAAGCTGTTTGACCTGGGGAAGCAAGTGGTTCCTTCTAGGACTGATCGAGGACAAAGAAATGTGTGGCCTGCAGTTACATTTTCTGTCTCCTTCAACTTCTGCAACACCTCCCTCCCATTGTCATTTTTGTAACTTGCTTTGAACTGATCCTTTTCTTTCTCTTCTTTCTACCAAACCACAGTCCTTGTAAGCAAAAAGAAAATTAGTAACAGATGCAAGCTTATTTTTAATGGTCTAAGACCAAATTTTCTGGACTTAAAACAAACACTTTGTCCCCTCAAAGTTCTCTGATTCCATTAAGATCCAGCTGTATGCTCTCACTACAATTCGTGAACTAAAAACAGTTTCAAAAATGAATTGTAAAGGAACCGCACCACAGAATTACTCATTGTATTCTGCTTATTTTTTATTTTTCATCATCTCAAGAACAAAAAGTTTAATTCCATAGATATTTTGAGAAAACATTTTTTTTTTAGATTCTGAGCTCTATTCTGGTCTCAACAATTTTTTGTTTTTGTATTTGAAGAGATACTGGATTATCCAACAAGGCCTTCTGTTACAACTGGCCAGGGTTCAAAGATAGATGTAGAAGTCGGAAGCACAGAATATTAATTCCAGTAGTTAGAAGTCACTTGAGAAGACCCAAAGACATTATTATTATTAAGTCAAATAATTTGCAACCAAATAACACTTCTAGGAAGGAATTATTTACACCCACCCTACTATCCCGGATTCTTCTTGAGATAAAAATGTGAAATCTTTATCAAAAGAGATGACCTTTGGACAAGGGGAAAGAAAAAAAGTAAGAAAAAGGAAGTTCAAATTCTGGTCGCGGTTTAGCCATTAAACACCTATGGGGCCTTGGGGAAACCACTGGATCATTCTTGGCTGCGGTTTTGCTTCCATTACAACCTCTCTCCACCCCCGGGGGTACACAAGAAGAGCCTCCCCACACCAGCTCAGTACAAGTTTGGGCTCCAGACTCAGAATGACCTGGGCTCAAAACCTGTCTGCTCCACTCGCCACCTTGTATGACCATGGACAAGGTACTTGGCCTTCCTGTGCCTCAGGGTCCTTGTCTGTAAAATACCTGTAATACCGACCTCATAGGTTGTCTGAAGGACTAAAAGACACCATGTATCTAGAGAGGCTAGCAGAGTGCTTGGCGCATAGTAAGCGCTCAATTAATGTTGGCCGCTGTTGACTGTTCATCGATGACCACAGCCAGGCTGGCCTGAACCACAACCTGAAGGACAGACCCAAGGGAGCAAAGTGCAGCTCCACCTGAGGATAAACTTTCAACCATCAGCTCAACAGCCTCTGTCGACACTGTCGCTCACAGTGGCAACCTTTTAAATGAGCTCCGGTTCAGAGCACATACGCATTGCTGGTGACCACACTTGTGACCGTCAAGGTCCTCTCCAAGATCTGCAGACCTCACTTCACAGAAGGCTGCCTAGGGCAGGAATTTCTGGCACTAAGACCCCACTATCCAGATGGTTCCCCACCATTCACCACAAGCTGATCCTGCGAGGCCCTATCTCCCTCATGAGCAAATTCTGGATCCTCGCTGGGAGCTAAGTCTGGAGACTGCATTTCTACGTGTCTCAGTTTATCTAAAATGATGACAATCATACTCCCTCGATTAGGGATGAAGTAAAAGAGGACTCCCAGGAAAGACAATGATAATTACATCTTGGTTCATAAATTAGGGCAATTCACAAAATAAGATATAGGGACGACTTCAGGAGTTCTTTCTTTTCCATCCTCCTTCTATTGAGGTTCCTGCTTTTTCTCTCCTTCCATGACTGGTACGTGGTACAGAGGTCAGCACGTGAGGGCCTCTAGACCAAGTCCCACAGCCTGATTCTGTCATTCAAGTTTCACTGGAACTCAGCCACGCCCAGTTGCTTATGGAGCATCTATGGCAGCTTTCAGGCTAGAGGGACAGAGTGAAGTAGGAATGGCCCCCAAGCCTAAAATTATTTACCATCTGGCCCTTTATAGAAAGAGTTTGCTGACCTGTGGCCTAAAACTCAGCTAGCACAGAGTAGACAGCCAATAACTTTGGTTAAATGACAACCATCATCATTGTATTCAATATCCAATAAATATTTATTAAATGACTCTAAGGGCCAGGCACTGTACCAGGTTCTGGAAATACAAAGACCTGGGACTGCAATGGTGAGGAGGACAGATGGGGCCCTAAGCCTCATGGTATAATAAGGGAAGACAGAACATGCCATCCAAACAGTTATTTATGTACAACTGTGATGAGCCTTTACAAGGGGAAAAGTACCCAGTGTCGGGGGACGATATAAAAGGAAGACTTCTCTAGCAATTGCCATTTAATGTGAGCTGAGACCTGGAATCCTGGATTTCCTGGTTCTGAACGGTCAGGGAAAGTAGGGTTTCCTGACGGCACATGAAATGCATAAAGACTTCAGCATGTTTTTCATTTTGTGCTCCATCCATTCATCCATCCATCCATCCATCCATCCATCCATCCATCCATCCATCCAGGTCTTAGTCCAAGAAAATGGGAATCCTAATAAAGTCACAGACATTTGCTTTTTCAATCCCTTCACCGGAACGCCAAGCAACAGGTTTAAAACCAACCATGTGAAGATCATAACCCATGTTCAGTTGTTAGAGACCAGTGTCAACACATGATCAAGAGGCAGTTCTTCAATCAGCTCTTGTTCCTGAAGCACAGAAAATCAGCCTACATTGAATGATGTTAATTTTCACACTTGGGGACATTTGAATGAACCCAAACAGATGCCCCACAGTCTGGATGCACTCTGGTTATTGTGTAGGTTTGAAGTTTCTCAGCATGGCCTGTCAAGGTTGATCAAGTGGCTTAAGCACGCACATGCTCCGTTTTCCAAGTTCAGCAAGGCTCAGTGAGCTACGTGGGCATTCTTTGGGAACATGGCCCATTTCTCCACCACGCAAACTGGTAGGTCCTGCCAGAGAAGATGAGTGCTGAAGCAGATGGAGGAAGGATGCAAGGAGGCAGGAAGAAATATTGCAGAATAAATGCATTTGATCGAGTCTTTGCCTTTCCTATCTCTGGTTATCCCTCAGAGGCCTGTTGGTTGAATCAGATTTATTCCATTTCTTTAGAAGAAAAGGAGGTCCAGGGAGATGAAGCATCTATCTTCACATTACTGAGTACATTGGTGAGAGACCAGGATTTAGAAGATGTAGCAACTGATCGGAGATTATTTGCTTGAGCCTGTGCCTATAAAACCTTTGATATTTAGGACTGCACAGTCCTATTAAACTTAGGGGTCATCTTTAATGAAAATCAGTTAACTTAGGGCAAGAAAATTTTCTTGACTTAAATGATACTGCCTTGGCAGTCTTCATGGTCCTTTCCTTTGCCCAGGCACTCATCTGTGGTGTCTGAAATGGTCTATGGATTGGTCAGTGTGAGCATCTGGCCGGTTGCTACAAAAACCTTCATATTCCAAGGCCAACTCTCATCTCCAACACAACCACAGCAGAGTAAAAGAGAAGGAGTCAAGGGAACCAAAGTCAACTCTATTAATACCAACTTTCAGGAAAAATACTATTAAATACACTGTCCTTACTAGTAAAAGATTTCCCTTACTTTGATATCTTCCTACTTAAAAAAAAAAAAAGGATGGATGAAGGCAAAAAGGGAATTTGAGCATTTTTTTTAAAGATTTTATTTATTTATTTAAGAGAGAGAGCATGCATGCAGGAGCAGGGAGAAGAGCAGAGGGAGAGGTGAAGAAGGAGAATCTCAAGCAGACTCCCCGCTGAGTGTGGAGCCTGATGCAGGGCTCGATCTTCACAACCTTGACATCACCACCTGGGCCAAAACCAAGCGTCTCACACACAACTGACTGAGACACCCTGGTGCCCCCTGAGCATTTTTAAGTTGCTTCTATTCTGACAGTTCTTTTATTAATTTGCCTAATGTCTTAAAGTAACTGAAGATGACACAGGTTATCTCTAAATATGACTGGGAGATACTCAGCGAAAGAGTACATTTTGATACCAATGCCGCAGGAGAATTTCCAGCCTATTGTTACAAGGATTTTTCCACTTTTATTCACTCCCTCCCTCAATACACATTTATTGAGTGCCAAGTACATAAGAAGGTTCAAGGGCTTGGGGGTGGGCACTGTGCAATATCGGTAAAAAATGTCTACCTTTCTCCCACCTCGAGGAGGGGATCCATGCAAATAAGTCACATCCATACGGAATGCAATTGGAGTAAGCGCTACAGTGGGCTCCTCTCCAAGTCAGGAGAAGCTGCAAGCATGGGCAGGCCCCAAGGAGAGGTAAACCAGGGCACCCATACGTGACAATATCTCACCTATCCTTCCTAATGAAGCCTGATGGAAACCCACCACATGATGCAATGAAACCCAATGAGGATTCAGAACAATTTCCTTGTGCTCTATGTGGGTCAACGGAACCAATGTTCATATCATTGTAACTTCTGTTTTGTGTTTCACAAAAGCCCTTTCTGGAACCACAAACACCAGAGGAAGGGTCTTACAGGAAATTATATTAGTCTCTTTTATATTCTATAAGAGACGGAAAATCAAAGTACCTCAAAGAGGATTCAAGAGTAAAAGGATGATTACAAGACACATGGAAAATGGCAAATCACTGTAATCTTTAAAATAAGTTGGTCACAGACATGTTTCTGTGTTAATTTCCAAACCCACTGAGAATTACAAGAGAAATCAAATCCATATGGTTCTGACTTATTTACACCCATTGCTCAATAACTCAGACAAATAACTGAATGTCCAAAACACTTTTTTTTTAAGAGAGGGACACCATTTAACAGCCAGAATCTAACTTAAACAGACTTAAGTTTAACCAAATATGCTAAACCTGGAGGGCCTAAAGAACCCCAAAGGGCTGGAGACAAGTTCTTGCAAACCGTGGAACATGGCTGGTTTTATCCTGGAACAATACACATATGCCACAGCTAATCAGCTCCCATTCAATCCAAGAACATAATAAGATCATCTCTACCAGTCTAGTTTCCCTGCATCTAATATATTTCATTTTTGTCTTTCTGGCCTAATGTCATGGGAATTCTGCAGAGTAATCAGTTTTCAGAAAGAAACAGATAAACGGTTGTACTTACTGAGAAGACAGAGTTAAGAATGACGATAGACATTCCCAGGGTGCTGCCTTTAGTGGACAGTGGCCCACCTCTGCTCCGTGCATATGTGTGCGTGAGCATGCTCACAAGCGCACGTGCGTGAGTGACAAATGCATGGGAAAACCAGGGATCTCAGTAAGTTAAAGAAGTTAAAGGACAAAGGAGCCCCAGTTTCACATAGACAGACAAAACAGGGATTGGCTCCATGCCCCATTTTTCAGGAGCAATTTGGTTGCAAAAATATTCAGAACAATAAACAAACAAACCCAGAAAACAAACAAATAAAACTGAATTCCTCTTAAGTGAGTGATGCAACACCGAGAGGTGATAGAGAGAAAAAAAAATTCCTCAGTCATCAAACTCCTAAGCACTTAATTCAGCATGATTTTTATTTTTTTTAAGATTTTATTTATTTATTTGAGAGAGAGCGTGTGCGCATAAGTGGGGGGAGGGGCAGTGGGCAGAGGGAGAAGCAGGCTCCACACTGAGCGGGGAACCAGATGCAGGGCTCCATCCCAGGACCCTGGGATCACAACCGGAGCTGAAAGCAGACACTTAACCGACTGAGCCACCCAGGTGCCCCCAGTGCGATTTTTAATACAGACAAATTTCATGACCAGGGAGACACAACAATCACTGTGTTTAATGTTCATTTCAATCTGCAGAGCTAAGTAGTAACCACCCCCAGAGTCTACCAAGGTCTTCATCAGGCACCAACTTCAGAGCAGAGTTGAGTCTTCAAAGGCAAACTACCCTGGGCAACAGAGATATTTCCTGATCAGGCCAGGAAGGAGCTTCTCCCTCCATTACCTGAGAGAGCTTTACAGAAGTCCTACTGACCACCTGTACTGCAAGAGTTCCATGGGTCTTCTTGGCCCTGGACTCCTAGATTCAACACAAACACCTAGCAAAAAGTCAATCACGCCCGTCTCTACTTTCCCCTTCCCTCCAACTTCTCCATCGGCCAAGGTGTCTGTCGGGGGCTTCATGACTTAGCCTTAGCTCCTTGGCTTGTTGTTATCCAGAGAAGTCACTTCTCTGACCCAAGGGCTAGAATCTCAAAAGATCCACTTGAAAAGGATGGCTCCTTTTGAGTGCGACGTTTATAATTATGATTACCAAGCATTTAAAAACTATTCTAATTACGGAATTTCTAAAAGAATACACAGATAATGGAACACATTAATAACTATGAAGAGAGGTGGTAATTCATGCCTGCCGTTCTATGCCCACATGCTAAAGCCTGACAGAGGGCCCTGCCTATCACCAGCCTTCTGGGTATATCTGCACCGACTATTATCTCACTCAGCTATGGGTCGCAGCGTGAGATGACCCAACACGCTCAAACCTTTATTCATTATCTAATCCCAGCCTGCTTTTCCTGCTTTTTATTGGTAAAGGGTGACCATGCATCCAGTTGCTTAGTCACACCCCTTTCTCGGGCTCTCTCACTGCCATTATTCAACTGAGTCACTGAGTTGTGTCTGAGTCCTACTAATTTTGTCATACTTCTCTCTCCCCTACTCTCCACCACTACTTCTGTCTTACTTCAAGACTTCTAACTCTCTTGTCTAGACACCAAAATCTCTGTTAATTAGTCTCCATACCTCCAGCTTAGTCCCTCCTGAGTTTCTCTTCTACTGTGCCTCCCAAACTAGCTTCTAAAATATAAGCCTTGAAAACAGTGAAATCATAAACACATCTGAAGAAAACATAGGTGAATAGTTTTATAATCTTGGAGAGTAATAAGCATTTCTAAGCATGATATAAAGCCTGGAAGGCATAAATATGGTTACTTAAAAAACATCTCCTATAACATAAAGAACACTGTAATTAAAGATTAAAAAACAACTGAGGAAAATATCTGCAACATATACAGTAGAGGACATGCTAATTTCTTTAATATACAAAGAGCTCTTACAATTCACTAAGAAGAAAACCTATCTGCAAATTTGAAATAACATCTCAAGTCCATCTCTTGCCACACCAGGAGAGGAAAAGCTAATGCAAATAATTACAAAGTTGTGATAAAGGCACAAATGTCCTGTAAAGACTAGGTACTGAAAAATTTGTTAACTATCACTGGTAGCAAACCTGCTTCAAACGCCCTGCCTAGATTCAATTACATTACACATCGACCCTGAGATACCTGTAAGCAGTTGAAAAATGCCTCTGGACTGTCTTGTTTATGCCTTTGGAACACAGCGAAGCATGTTTGCACAGAACAAATCATTCCCTGTAAAGCTGGAAGGCCCTCTTTGCCAGCATTATTGATGTGTTAGCTTTCAGCCAGAAGGTTAACGTTTTCAGGAACATTTCTCAACTCACACAACCCCAAACCTTATCACTCCATCAGCATAGTCTGGGCTGGGAGGATGGAGTGATGCCTCTCAGATGAAACTAATTGGCTTTTCCATTCTGACCTGAGCTAAGTGACAAAATAATATCCCCCGACAAGAGGCAGAGTCCCAGCCGGGTGACATTGCTGATGTAACTGCCAAGACACCTCCTCTTACCCAGGCACACGGGCATCCAAAAGCCAGGTGTTAAAATCCTAAAGACCAAGAGTACAGATGACTCCTCTTTTGAATGAAAGCTCGGATGAGACGGTGGGTCGACTGCACCCATAAGAAGAGATAAAATTTGTTAGGAAAGTGAATCATTCAAGATGCTGACACAGCTGTTTATGTAAATCTGGAACAAAGGCCAAGTCACCTACTGCAAGACATCCAAAGATTCTGCGGCAAAATCCCTTGACCGTATTAGTGTCCATTTGCCGAAACAGAATTTAAAACCTAAAACTGAGACTAATAACTGAGTGCTACCACGAATAAATTTGGGGGAAACAAAGGAGCTTGAACCCAACCAAGCAGTATTGGAAATCAGAAAATTGAACCAATTGTTTCCCAGCCTTGAGAATGTAAGGCTGTAGTCAGGGGCCAAGCATCAGAATACCACCATCTACAAGGGATGTGAACACATGACTTTCTGTTGTTGGAACCAACTCTCCGGAGTTTGTGAGCACTTGATTCACAATGTTGTTGAGAATTATGAAACAGAAATAAATCCAATTTTCTAAACAGCTTCCAAAAAAAGAGTTGGATTTTTACATTTGTAACATACAATGAATGGATTTGCAGAGATTCAAACCCTGATGGATGGTTTCTCAAAACCCATTTGTTTCTAGCATTTGCCTCTGGTAAAAAGCATAAAATATTCTCCCAATAAATCTAGAGGCCCAGGGTGCCACTGATCATTTTATTCTGGGCTGCCGTGGGCTCAGTGACTTCTGGAAACAAGCGCCACACATGGAGATGCACTATGGGACCATTCGGTGACTTGACGCTGCAAGGGGCAGCCAGGAGCCGCTCACCCTAAGGAGCACAAAATACATGCCAGGAGGACCAGATTCCACTCTGGGCCTCCTTCCCTCTCTGTGGAGGAAAAGAGTTGTGCCTTATTTAAAGGATTGAGTGCCGGGAAAGGCTGTGACCTTGCTATTTCTTGAAGGATATTCTAGAGAAACAGAGAGAAACAGTAGGTCAGAAGGACAGAATAAACATTGCCGAAATAATAGAAATCCAACCTTGGTTTTGTGTCTGGCAGACCTAGGAGGACCTCCTCCTGAGGCCCAACAGCCTCTATGCTACCTGAACACACAAGAAGCAAACAGCCTACTTAGAAACCTACTTAAAACTGTTGAATCACAGATCTGAACCTCTGAAACAAATAATACAATATATGTTAAAAAAAAAAAAAAAGAAGAAGAAGATAGCAGGAGGGGAAGAATGAAGGGGGGGGAATCGGAGGGGGAGACGAACCATGAGAGACTATGGACTCTGAGAAAGAAACTGAGGGTTCTAGAGGGGAGGGGGGTGGGAGGATGGGTTAGCCTGGTGATGGGTATTGAGGAGGGCACATTCTGCATGGAGCACTGGGTGTTATGCACAAACAATGAATCATGGAACACTTCATCTAAAACTAATGATGTAATGTATGGGGATTAACATAACAATAAAAATTAAAAAGAAACCTACTTAAAATGAACAAGATTCCTTCCTCGGGCCCCCAGTTTTTAAGAATAACAATGTGAGGACA
Source organism: Mirounga leonina (assembly GCF_011800145.1). Classification (NCBI taxonomy): domain Eukaryota; kingdom Metazoa; phylum Chordata; class Mammalia; order Carnivora; family Phocidae; genus Mirounga; species Mirounga leonina. Next base: position 37,017,551 of record NW_023270387.1, read on the forward strand.
GAGAAACGTGGGGACTCACTCTGGGAAGCGTAGAGCCCCTCTGCAGCTCTGTCTTCGTGCCCGTCGTATTCCCTGCTAGACAGCTGCCTGTTGGCCGTCTCTAGGCGATCTGCACAGAGAAGACATGGTCACAAAGAAGTGCATGTAGATCGAAGTCACCATCCCAGCAAGAAACGTCATGGGTGCCAGGAGCCCCAAACTGGATCCCTCTTGGGGAGAGACAATAGGTTCCAAAATACCCAAAGAAAAAGTCTTCAGATGCCACATTGTGTGGCTGCATGCAATCTGGTGTCAGCAGAGGGAGGCAGCTGAGCGAGCACAGGTTCTGAGAACTGCATCGCCCCCTGCAAGGCCCGCGAACCTCTGTTTGGAAGTCCTCGAAAAGGGGCTAAGTGTCCTTGGCCTCAGACCCAGCCCTAGTCTACCCCCGACCGCCAACCCTACGGTTAGCCCGTGCTGCCAAGTGCAGCTGGGAAGCAAAAAATAGAAAAACAACGAACTAAAAATCAAAATTAAAAAAAAAAAAAAGTCAAAATGACCAAATGGATGAAGATTCTACCTAGTGAGTTCTACGTTTGCTCAAACCACTTGGTAAATCTTCATTTATTCAATTCAGTAATTCGGTTTAGTAAGTCTTTATTGAATGTCCGTGATTCCCAAGACAAAAGGATTTGTGGTATTGGGCAAGGCAGGCTCTAGCTACTAGAGACCACCAGGACATTATTTTCACCAACAAGGCAACTGAAAAGTGGCTTAGCTCACTAAAAACAAGTAAAATGTTACGGGTTAAGTCATTCTGTGTTGGAGAGTGCCAACATTCTACAGCAGTTGGCTTCCAGCTTTCGGGGAGTTTATATATATCTACTCTTTTCACAACTGGGGGCTTTTCTTTTTCCTCCAAGAGGATGCTGTCTGAGTCTGTCTTCTATACTGTATCTAGCAAGTGTTGAGTGGTAGCTTTCTAAGAATGCTACCAAATGACAGCCTGATGTGGGAAGGGCTGGGCGTCCAACATTGGTCTTTTCAAACAGTCTCCCTCACATAGTCACAAATCACTGCTAAGTACTTTTATTATTATGTTTTTAATTTTGAAGTTATGTTTTTATTTTTATTTTACGGAGTCAATTTGACATAGACCGTTCAGTACTTTTAAAGGAGGGAAGGAGGGGCACCTGGCTGGCTCAGTCGTTAAGCATCTGCCTTTGGCTCAGGTCATGATCCCATGGTCCTGGGATCGAGCCCCGCATCGGGCTCCCTGCTCGGCGGGAGGCCTACTTCTTCTCCCACTTCCCCTGCTTGTGTTCTCTCTCTCACTGTGTCTCTCTCTGTCAAATAAATAAAATCTTAAAATAAAATAAAATTAAAATTAAAATAAAGGAGGGAAGGAGCTGCACACACACTCCCTCCCTTTCATGGACTCGTGCATAGAGGCTGCCACTTCTCGGGCCCAGGGCAGCCACCCACAACCTACACAGGAAGAAAAGAACAATCCTGCTCTTTGAGCACCCCTGCCCCAGGTGGTTGGACTTCCCGAGATTACTGGACACAGTGTGGCCTGGAAGGCAGGCCGCCAGCTCCATGGGAGTCTAGGGCAGGGAGCATGCGGATGGGGCTGGACGTGCCTCGGAGGTCTCTGTTGAAATCGTGAAGCCTTCGGATCTCGCCTTCCAGTTTGTTTCTCATTGCCTTGTCCAGTGATTCCCGCTTGGTCGTGGACTTGACCAGGCTCTCATAGGCTTCTGAAATTCTCTGAAGTTCTTTTTCAAACTGCAAGAAAGAAGCGGCATGAAAGTGGGATTCCTGCCATGCCCACTGGTGCCTCCGTTAGACTGAATTCTCTGACACGTGTGAAGGCGGTGTCTTCCTTCTGCATCTCCGGCTGCACCGTCTACAGATGCTGCCATCGATCCCACGCACCCTCTTCCCTCCAAGGGCCACACTAGGATCCTGTAAACAGCAGCCTCTCAAGTCTGCCTGCACCGCCCGATGCCACCTTGCGGAAACCTCTCTGCACAATTACCAGGAAGGGGTGAATTTAAACATAACTTCAACCTCTTATATTTTGTATGGCAATTTATAACTATTATTATTCTTCTCACTTTAGAAAAGGGAAAAAGATATACTGTACAGAAAAACTCAAGGACCACAGCTAGAACCCAAGTGCGGTTCTCTTCCAGAGACCCTCCTACCCATCCCCCAAGGAACGTAAAACCCACACGAGGAGAGGCATCGTTACGCAGCATTTTTACCCCTTTGTCTATGAACTTGTCTACATAAGGACAAAAGACTTGTATCTAATTATAGACAAATGCACCACAGGAAACTTCTTTATATGAAGAAATTGAAAGATATGGGGTGAAGATCGGCCTTCCTTCGTTTTTCACTAAGTCAAGGGCTGTGCCTTTAATCTCTGGCATATTTAAATCGGTAACAAGTAGCTGTAACTGTTCTAGCAGGAGTCTCCTATAATAGTACGTTGTTTGATGTAGATCTCAACAACTCCCATTTTACTGCTGCATAGCATAAATGCAGGACAAAGGGGGATGGAACTTCGATGAAGGGCTGCTCTGAGTTGGGACTGGAGGCCAAGTGGGGCGGGCTGGAGCACTAGCGCCCCTCACTGGGCACAAAGAGGCCTGCACCGTGTTTTCAGTCCGTCCGCAGGAGAGCTATGTCACCAGGAGCCAGGCACCCACTACCTGTACCCCAACCGCTCAGATCAGAAAGCCCCTGCTGAAACCCCGCTGAAACTATAAGTAATACATGTCCTGAGAGAGCAGATATCTATCGTACATTTTCTATGTGTCTGGGTGCCAAGGATACAGAAAGAAGTAAGATAATTTCTGGTCTTGAGGCGCTCACAGTCTAGTGTTGGCCTCCCCCCAGACACATGTGCTTTTCCAATGCATGTGATAAGGGGTGTGGTGGTTCTGGATGCTCTCACAGCCAAGAGACAAAGTCACTTTGCAGGGGTAAGAACAGGCTTCTTTAAAAAAGATTTCAGAGAAAATGCTACTTAAAATAAGTCTCAGAGGATGAACAGGACTTTGCCAAGCAGAAAAGATCAAGGGGCTTTGCGTTCTAGTTGGAAGACAGGGCGGGAGCCACGGCACCGGGCCACGAAGTCAAGTGCGTGTCTCTGACATGACAGGTAGTCCAGGGATGAGAGCAAGACGTGAGGGCGGGAGCTAGGCCCGAGGGAAGGACTTTCGGAGTGGGGCGGGGTGGGGGGTCAAGACTCCACAGGTACAACAGAGGAGTCAGTGAGTAAGACAGGAAGCTGGGGGTGCCACAGACTTAAGGAGAGAGAATGTGGTCAACACCCCAGGGGTTACAACGGAGCTGGGAAGACACGCCTAGAAAGAGGCCAGTGAAGAGGCTGGACAGTGTGGGGGCTTCTGCGAAGTGGCAGCCCACCAGAGTGGAGCTGAACATCAAGGCTCCCCTCGGTACCAGCTTATTTTCCCAAAGGCCTCCTAATACCAGAGCTGATCCTTTCCTGGTCCCCTCATTTCGACAGACCTGTTTCTTTCAAAGATATGAATTGTTGGTACTGTGGCAGCAGAGAGAACAGCACATCCTGACTCCTGTTCATAGCCCTCCTGCAAATCATGTTCCTTCCTTATAATTTTGCTTTCAAAAGAGAGGGCTCCAGAACATATCACGGTTTCTATGCTAATTTCATCAATAAAAAGTGGCCTTTGTTTTCGGACAGATGGGCATGCCTCGGGGACAGGCCCCTCCCAGGCCAGGGGGCGTCACCTGGTGCTAGGGAAGCCCAGCAGAGGTGCTGAGACAGCCCCCAGGAGACTGGTGCTCCTGCCTCAAGCCCAGGACGACCCGGGAGCCTTCCTCAAGGACACCAAACACGGGAACTTTCCTCAAGCTGATTTCACAGTACTTTCATCTGGCTGGAATTCTGTCCTGCGTACGTATTTTACATCTCTGATCCGATCTGTCAACTCCGTGAATGCAGGAACAGCCCTTATAGCCCTAACACTGCGCCCCGCCCCCGACACAAATACAGGCTGATGAATGAATCTTTAACCGTGTAACTCCTAAAGACAGACTCAGGCACTGATCAACTGCACCTGATCATGGCTTCTTTCCTTTGCTGGAAGAACTTCCCTCTGCACACTTTATAAAAGGAAACTGCAGGATCCCTGGGGCAGCATGGTTTACTATCTTAAATCCTAAAACAGTCGGGAACCGGGATATGGTTACGTGCTGGTAGCTACCCAGTGAGAAAGGGCAAGGGTCTCCGTTCAGGACAAGGTACTTCCTGTGGGAAACGGCAGTTTCCTGTCGTCAGGATGGAGACCTTCGTCCCCTTCAGTGTGTTAGGGAGGACAGAGCTATGACTAAATGGAGCAAGTCCAAGGGATGCAGATTTTGATTCAAAAGAAGAGAGAATTTCCGAGCTATGTTTTCCAGAAGTAGGCCCAGTAGGAGGGAGCTTCTCTCCTCTGGAAGCATTCAAGTAAAAAATGAATGATCTCCTTTCAGGGACATGAGAACCTGGCCTAGAACCATTTTCAGAATTTTCAGTCCAACGCTCTACGATTTCACTGCACACTCCTTCAGAATGAGAACCACTTATCCCCCACGTCCAGAACACCAGTCCCCCTGATGTTTGTTAAAGATGAGGGGCAGGCTGGCCAGGCTGGCTTTGAGATGAAAACACCCCGGCCAGTTCAGAGTCCCAGTAGGATCCTATGAAGACAGCACCGGGTCTGCCTCCACAGCTCCCACCTTCCCTTCCAGCCTATGTCAGGCCAAGCTGCACAGCCCCTGTGATCCCACAGACAAGCACTCCTTGTCCCAGAAACAGAACTAGGAGCAGAGAAAGAGAAAACCTCAGCCACTCCAAGCTCTAGATACTGGTGTCTTCCCTGAGCCCCTTCACGAGCACAGCCCAGAGACCCGCAGGACCAAGACTGGCCTGCTGTCCCAGCCACAGAGGGCCCAGTCAGAGCCACCACTGTTACGCTGACAAAAGACCAGGGTCTTCACTCAGGCAAGCCTGGGGGAACCGTAAATACCTAGCTGTTCCCCTTCAAATGCCCACCTAGGCTCTGACAGCTTCTGAGGCCAAACCTCGCAACAGCCCACAGTCTGGTCCCGCTGCAAACTCTGTCCATTAATTAGGTTTCAGGGAAACCAGGAGGAAAGAGAAGCAAAACAAGTGGCCAAAAGGAAAAACTACAAACAGCTACTCTTTCTGGGGGTCCTCAGCCATCATCCCAACACTAACAGTGATAATCACCACCTTGTGCCTCTCTGGAAACAGGGTCTTCCTAACTAGGCTGCGCTCGGGCAGGCTCCACGTTTAGTCATTCTTTCCCGCTGCGTTCCTGGCACAGGATGCATAGGCTAAGGCCTGTCATTAAAAATTCATCTATTTCTGGTGTTGCCCTTACAATGAATCCTGCAAGGGCTCCCAACACTGCGAGGATCCTGGATTGGATGTTATTGCTGGCACATGGTGGCCCCATCCTTCGGCGCCGTATGTGTCTCCACCCAAAGCAGGGTCATCCTTGCTGAGAAGTGAGGTTGTCACCTCATCCGACAGTCCTCTCCCCAGACCTGCTGACAGACGGCCAAGCAGGGCTGCCCATGAGCAGGGAGGACTTGGGACAAGGCCCACCTCGGGGACACAAGCCTCGAAATGTTAAGTCACAGCCTTCAGGCAGCCCTTGTGTCTCTCGCTCCTAGTTGCTGACAACAGCTAGGGGACTAGTGATGAACACAGCAGTCTCCATCAAAATCTGCGTGTTCGAACTGACAATTCCAGTTGGACATATGACTGATTAATGACATGGAATAACCATAGAACCATTTATAATATTCAAGGGACTAAAGGAGTTTTGAGTTCCAGAAGGGTAACAGCTTTTGATTTTTCCTTTTTCAATCATCAGAATCCTTTTGGCCACTAAGTTTAAGAATCATCCCCTGTGCCAGGAAGCTGAGTCACTGGGAGACTGATTTGGTTTTTCAAAACAGAAACGTGCACCGAAATCAAGAATGAGATGCTTGTGACAGGTCAGTAAAAAGTGTATGTTAATAAAACAAGTCAATGAAGAATAACAAGACCTCCCAATTTCTGTGCCTTCCACGTTACCATTCAAAGACATCCATGTGGAAAGACCCAGAACCAAACTGCCCTCAGGTGGGTCTGCATAACTCCTGAACCTGTCTGCCACAGGGCTTCATTAGGGAGAAGAAAGAACGACTTCTTTCCCAGGAGGGGCTGGGGAGCTCCTTCCCAATGTGCAGACTGCTTCTAGAAGGAAGCTGCCCCCAGAGGTGTCAGAGGCAAGCTTGAGCCTGAGCAGTGACTTACAGCCAAGGCCACGAGACAGCGAGCTTGTTTCCCAGCTTCGGGGGTCCGACCAGGGTGGGAGTGAGGCCGCAAACTTCAGGCAGCCCATTTCTCTCTGGCTCTCATTTTTTCCCCTCCAGGAAAGGCATCCAGAGCTCTCTGAGCCAAGTCTGGTCTTGACTCCAGGGAGCTCCAGACCCTTTCGGTGGAAGCTCTGCACGAATGTGCTGGGGCAGATTCTGCCTGTGAACATTTGCACCATCAAACCCACTGCTCCCAGCTGTGTACTTCCAGGAAATCAGAGACACTACTCTGAAACGCCGACCAGCAAAAAGACCACGCCTCACCTGAGAGAGGAACGCTATGCGGGCCAGCCAGCCAGGGGCATTAACTGTCACCTGGGACCAAATGGCAATGCTCCTGTAGTCAGGCGGGGTTTATATTCCTACCTTTTCTCTTTATAAAAGCCCCCGAGTGTCCAGGACAGAGCCAGGTACTTAGGCTCTTATAAGATCACTCCCACCACGCAGGCCTCCAGGTCTCCAGAAAGGAAACTCTAGGGCCCTGTGGCTCTCCTGCTCTCAAACAGCCTAGTGCCTCTGCCCCCCTCACCTCTTCTGTGCGACCGGAAGCATTTCAGGTGCTGACACGTGGGGCATCGTGAAATCACTGCCTACGACAGTTCATCTTGCTGGAAGTTCTCCCACTGACTGTGGCTCTCGGCATAAAGCCCTAAGCATGAAGGCTGCCGCACACTCGGATATTCCCGTGATGACAACACGGGCTGGAATCGAGCGGCATCTCCCCACCTGACAAACGCCAAACAGAAGGATGGACGGCAGGCAGTCGCTCGGACTCTACCTGCGGTCTTGAGGCCATGCTGCTTTCTGCAGAGACCAGCTAATGAAACCCACATGGCGATCACCTGGCTCCTGTCTGAGAACCCTGGATGTAAAGACAGACCTGTCTCTCTCAACCCATTCCTCTGTGTTCCTCTGGGTGTTCCCTCTTCCACGCCGTCCACCCGGGGGGATACTACTGAACTCAGGCCATCCCCCTCCCCCCGTACCTGTACCTCCTGCAACCCGCCTGACATTCCACTGCAGGGATGAGCTCAGGGGACGCTCCCTCTTTTGGACTGTAAGCTCCTCCTATTTATTTGTCTCCCTAAAGCTTTGCACGGCACCTGGCATAAAAAGGGGTCACTGAGGGCCCGTGGGTCAGGGCATCCCCCCCTTGATGAGCGGGTAAAAAATTCTGACCCTCCCAGAGAACCTTCTTCTCCCTCTCCTTCCCTCGGGAAGTCACATACCTTGTGGAGCTTGTCGGCATTGTCATAGTAACCCTGAAGCTCCTGGTGAAGCACCCGGTTCTCCTCGGTTAGGATCTCCACCATCTGCTGGGCTCGCTCCACGATGGCGAAGGCATCAGGCCCCAGCTGCTGGCTGGGCGAGGCGGCCGGCGGGGGCTGCGGAGCCGCCAGGGTCACGGGCAGCGGAAGTGGCAAGGACACGGAGTGCAGCGGCCCGCTGACCGGGGGGTTCTGGGAGGACATGGGGCTGTGCTGCTGCATGGTCGACGGGAAAGGGAGCTGGCAGGGGCGGCTGCAAGGGAAGCGGAGACCAGGCATCAGACCCCAGGAAAGCGGCGGGAGGACAAAGTCCCAGCAAGAGCCGGCCTATCGCTGCCACAGGCCGCCGCGCACGTCTCCGTGTCCAGGCCCTCACCCACAGACAGGTAATGTGTTCTCCCTCTGGATCAGCACTGTTGGGGTGGCTGGGGGGGGGGGGTGCCAGGGCCCTGCTCTCACGAAGCTTACGTTCTCGGGGACGGACACAGGTGATCCATCCAACAAAACCAGGTAATGTGACAGCGAGGGACCAAGTGGCTAGTTCATTCTGAGAGGGGAAGGGGATGTGGGTGCCTGAGTTGAAGTCTGAATGACAGACAAGAAGGAGCCAGTGGCTGGGGCAAGGGGGTCAAGGAGGAGGCAGAGGAGCGTTCCAGGTAGGGGAATCGCCTAGTGTATGGGGCCTAAGTCAGGACTTAGCACAGGCAGACTTGTGGATATGAAGCACGGCCAGCAAAAGCGGAACAAGGTAAGACCAGAGAGAACGATGGGCAAGGGCCTTTGTAAGCCAAGGCCAACCCTGCCCTCGGGGTGTAGCCCTTGGCCTTGGAGGAGCTGCCCCACGGAGTGGTGCGGAGATGAGATGCACAGGGGCAGGAAGGGACGCAGGGCGCCCCACAGGGAGGCCGAGCTGTGGTCTCGGTGAGAACTGATGGGAGTCTCACGAGGCCGTAGCAGAAGGACAATTAGGGATGGATTTGGGATACATCCGGATAGATCATGGACAGCGAGAGAGAAGGGAAGGAAAATTTAGAAATCACTCCTACATTTGGGGCTTCGCACAAATGGACAGGGGGTACCATCCAATGAAATGGGCAAGTCTTTAGGAAGAGACAAGTCTTTTGTTTTGATCTGCTGGGATGAGGAGGTCTGGGGATCTTAGCCACGCTATAAAGATGGTTCAAAGCCCGGGCTCTAGCTCCCCTATCTGAAACCGTGAGCTGCCATCTCGAGTTCCACTCCCCAACAATCCCCACCTCACTATTCTGTTACCTGTTCCATAAGAATCATCATATTTTCTCCCAGCCTACGCCAAGGGCTCCTACCAACAACTCTTGTAGGTATAAGCAGCAAAGACGGTCATGGTGGCTAGTTCTCCAACCACAGCTGCCTTTCTTCTGCAGACTTGGGACTTCTTGACCTCCCTAACCTTTTAGGTCTCAGTCTGGGAACTGGAGTGTGAAGAATTATCAGCACCCCTGAATCACCCACATTCTGTATCACAGGGCAGAGTCCTCTGGAGATCCAGCTAACTGGTACTTCCAGTCTTTGATGCTTACTTGTGTCGCCTCCCGTTCCTCGTGGCTAGCTGTAGCCAAAGCTCTCAGAGCTCCCCCTGCTTTGCCCAGGAGGCCGTCTGGCCTTCTATTTTCCTTTTAAGTATACTTGCTGGAATATTCTGGGACCCTGTCGGCCTCTGTATCACTCATTTTGTAAGCATCTCTTGTAGCCAGGATTCCTCCTGGCAGCTACATGTCGCACTCTAGAAGGAAATTTGACAGGGGTCACTTTAGGCCTCCCTACATGGATATGCAGACATTCAAAGACGACCTCAGAAGCAATCCAGCAGATCCTAACAACGAGACCTCCCACAGGCCTTGCTATGGTAACGAACACCAGGTCTCTCAACCTCAGCTTGGAAGATATTTCCCAACTAGATTTCCTTATGCCTTCAATCAGAAAGCCCCTTCCATTTCCCATTCAAACAGCTAGGTTCTAAGTTCCCCGAGGCAAGGTGGAGAACCGTGGAGCTCAATTCGGTTCTTAATTCCTTAGTGGGCTCCCAGATCTGTTACTGAGCAAGTGCATTCCTACAGGCTGGCTAAATCCTACAGGGTATTTTTCATGGAAAAAGGTTGCCTTGGCAAGAGGCAAAACACCACACCTTACACGGCCTCCATTCAAAGGCAGATGTCCATTCCCAGCCCCAGATATTCCCTTCACACTTTATCCAAGGCAAAGGACAAATGTAGCATGTCTCCTTGGGGCCGAGGTGGGCACAGATGACCCTGCATCCCTACTGTCTGAAGCATGGGGCCTCCCTTGGGCCCAGGCAACTATGGGTTGGGGCTTCTATCTTTTAACATTCATTAAACTCTGGGATTTGGGACTCACTTATGGTCAACTGTGGGCTTATCTTCTCATCTTTTTCCGATCTAGAACAAAAAGGAAGTGTTTCCTGAATGCCAGCCTAAGTCATCCATGATGGGGACTAGTCACCCGAGTGGCAATGCAGGAAAAGGGTGTTTGCGAAGTTTAGGGGACAGAAAAGAACTACTTTTTCAAAATGGGAACTCTTCTACTAAAGAGAACACTGGCCTCATAAATAACTGAGTTACACATTGAATAAACAGCACAATGGATGATGTGCAGGTAGGACAGCAAACTTCTATTCCTTGGCTCCACTACTCTGCCAATGGGTTGGTGAGATCAAAGATCTGGACCAGGTAGATTTGGGCTTAGGGTAAATGAGGGCGGCAGGAGTGTTGGGACAGAACAGGACAATTTCTCATGAGATCATACCAGAAACAACCTATCTTCAGCTTCCAAAGATAATGCTCTTGATTGGCCACATCCCAAGCAATGGGGATACAAAGAAAAGGGAAAAAGATGGGATGGGAACCAATATGCATTGAGAAACACCTGCAAGTAGAATTCTTTGCTATAATTATCTACTTGTGAGCCTGACTTCCTTCTGTGAAGTCACAGAGCTAGCTTATTTGATACCACGTGTCTTGACTTCCTGAGACTATGTACTACTTAGCTCAATGCTAAAGGACTTAAGGGGTTAATAATATGTATAAAGGCCAGCACAAAGTAAGCACTGGACAAATGTGAGCTATAATCACCATTACTATTATCATCTGAATCCCACAGCCCCTAATGAAAAGTCTAGCACCGAGCATGGCATGCATAAGTCCAATACATTTTTTCTGTTACGGCTAACAATTATTGAGCACTTTTTGCATTCAGCATCTCATTTTAACCTTTATAATTGCCTTCTAAAATCGGTCTCATTATCAGCCCATTTAGATGAGAAAAACAAAGCACAGGACGGTGACTTACAAAATAGAACAGAGAGAACAGGAACATAAAGGAGATCCACACCCAGGCTTTTTGATTCGAGAGTCCACAGGGTTCACTATTGCCCTATCCTGGTGAGAGCGGGGAGGGAAGGCAACCACTCTTTGGTCTTTTGCTCCTGGGTTTCTGGGGCCCACTAGGAGCAACTACACCACAGTGAGGTGTCCACAATTACACCCCAACACAAAAGCACCACCCCTTCTGCAGGCTTGAGCAGCCTCAGGGGAAGCACGGAGGCTGGAAATTTACCTCTGAGTTCTTCTTGTGGGCTGTTCCTTACATTTCACATTATTGTCTTTCACAGGCTAGTGTCTTGTCTCCAGCGAGCATTCAGCTAGCACTTATCGTGGGTCCCTGCTATCTGTGAGGCACCACATTCCATTTACTTAATGCTCACAAAAACCAGGGCAGGTACCCATGCAGGTCCTGCTCCTTTCTCAAGGACCTCAGCGAGCCTCAGAACAGCGCAGAGAGTGACCTTTTCCCAAGTGCCACCCAACTGACCAGTAACTGACCAGTTACTTAAATATGTCTGAGCAAAGCTAAGTCCACAGTGATGCATTTAAAAAACAGCATTTAAAGAGTCACATCTATGAGAAATTATGGGGGTCATGGAGGGAAGTCTTACAGACTGGCCCGTCATTGTCAATGACCTGGGCCATGCTGCACATAGCCCGACCCCAGAATTGGTACCCATTTCTTTCCTCCAAACTTACAAGCGGCCTAAATCACAATCCTGACAACCTACTACCACTGGCCTTTATCAAGTCTTTTGTTCTCCTGAATTTTTATTTAAATGTAATATTATGTAATTTTTCATACATTTGTCTTTTCTCCCAAATTTTTAGCATGCATGTTTTTTGAGGGTAGAAAATGATGACTTAAACTAGGTTGGTACCCAATACATTTGTGTCAGCTGATTTGGCCCCTAAGCCCAAGAGCAGGTTGGGAGACCACATATGCTTAATGTGCTTTCAAGTAATGGCCAAACCCTCAACATTGTATTATTAAAGAAGGGACCTCTGGTGTTTAGATTGGTTCTGGATAATTGGTTCTAGGTAGAATCTCAAATCATGATGTTGCCAATATAATAACATAACTCCTTGTCACTGCCCTTCTTTTTTTTTTTTTTTTACAGATTTTATTTATTTATTTATTTATTTATTTATTTATTTATTTATTTATTTGCAAGAGGGTGAGAGAGAGAGTGTGCATGCATGCACACATGAGCGTGGGAGGAGGGTCTGCAAGGGGCAGAGGGAGAGACAGATCCCCAGCTGAGCGTGGAGCTCAATGCGGGGCTCATCCCAGGACCCTGAGATCACGACCTGAGCCGAAATCAGGAGTCGGACACTTAACCAACTGAGACACCCAGGAGCCCCATCACTGCCCTTCTTATGTATTTGGGACCACAAAATGCAGCTCAAAATGGGAGTGACAGTGTTATTTGGATTGGAGAAACAGGGTCATTGGTGACATCTAAGCACCAGCCCATTTGTTCCTCTGTGCATACCGCAAGCCTTCACACACAAGCTCGTTCATAATCTTACGTATTTACTTGACACTTGGACATAATGTGCCACATTAGCATGTCACATCCACTAGGTCACTGATTTCTCATAAACATGGGGCATTCACTGCTCTCATGCATACACTATCTTATTTGTAAAGTATGCAAACTTTAGGTTTCACAAAGCTGAGATCTCACTACAAGGCAAAAAAAAGGGCTTTGAACTGGGCAGTCTAGAACCCGCCATACTCCCACCACATAGGGGCTAGCTACCTCCTATGTTAGTGCAGGAGAGCACTGTTCCTCAGTATGGGGTCTCTTCTCTGCCTCCACTTCTTTCTAACCATGGACCCACGGGCGAGTCTCTAACTTCTTCACCTTTAAATGAGATGATCACACCTACCTCACGGGGTTGTTGCGAGAATTAAATGAGATAAGGCATATAAAGCATGGCATACCGTGTCTATCCTGAGGGAAGTACTTAATACCTGTTACAGTCTCTGTCATTACCACACAGTGATAATCGGTGTTAGGAGAAAGGCAAGAAGAACCACCCCTGAGTGTCCCTTCCTCTTCAAACACCATGGGATGAGAACTGCAGTCCCTAATCCTCGACCTCAGTAAGGGATCAAAGCTCACGCTAGCGCCACAGAACCTCTGGCTTCTGAAGAGGCTTCCTGGCGTACAACACAGAACAAGAGCTCGTTTCAAGATGATGTCTGGACATGTCAGGGCACTCTCTCTCGACACAGACACAGTCTTACCTCCTTTGGGACCTGTGCGGTCCCAAAGAGTAGCCATGAGCTAGCTCCACGAGCTACATGTGCTACCGAACACCTAAAATGCGGCTAGTCTGCATTGAAATGTGCAGGAAGTGTAGAATATATACATCAAAATCGGAAGACTTAGTACCAAAAATGTAAAATATCTCATTAATAGTTTTTTATAGTGATTACCTGTTGAAATGATAATGGTTTTAGCTAACTAAAACATGTTTTTTTTTAATTTTTTGAAGATTTATTTATTTGAGAGAGAGCAAGAGAGAGCATGAGCTGGAGGGGAGGGGCAGAGAGAGGAGGAGGCAAGCAGACTCCCCACTGAGCAGGGAGCCTCATGCGGGACTCAATCCCAAGACCCCGGGATCATGACCTGAGCTAAAGGCAGACGCTTGACCTTTGGGGCCACCCAGGCGCCCCTAAAACATGTTTTTAAAAATATGTTTTTAACGGGTTAACTCAACTATGTTTGGGTTTTTTTTAAGATTTTATTTATTTATTTGAGAGAGAGAGAATGAGAGACAGAGAGCATGAGAGGGAGGAGAGTCAGAGGGAGAAGCAGACTCCCCGCTGAGCGGGGAGCCTGATGTGGGACTCGATCCTGGGACTCCAGGATCATGACCTGAGCCGAAGGCAGTCGCTTAACCAAC
>NW_023270387.1:37031532-37063667 GCF_011800145.1 Mirounga leonina
CATGACCTGAGCCGAAGGCAGTCGCTTAACCAACTGAGCCACCCAGGCGCCCTCAACTATGTTTTAAAATTAATTTCACTTGTTTTCTTTTAACTTTTAAAAAATGTGGCTACTAGAACATTTTTAAGTAGACACGTGTGGCTCATAACTATACTTCTGTTGGACAGCACTGCTGTAGACCATACTGAATGTACACCAAAAGGCCTCGTTTTGGGAGATAATTCCAGAATTCAGTGACCATCAGAGTAATTCATGCAAAGAGACCAGCAGTCAGTTCCCTCTCTGCTCTCCCCACACCCCCAAGCATCAAGGGGGATCAGCAAGTTACGTTCAATATATGAAACTATATGTTCATCTGCAATTAGGCCATCATGCTAACATTTAATAAATTTGGCTCGTGTGATTAACAATCAACAATTAAAAATTTTTCAAACCGTGGCAGGAAAATAAACATCAATGGATAAATAGATGGAGGATGTGATCAAAGAATTCAAAAGAGAAAATGCAGGCAGCTAAATACATTGTCCAAAGCAAACTTATTAATAGAGACATAAAATCAAAACAACTTTTTCCAGTTTATTGACATTAACAATTCAGTTCAACAAGTTTTCGCTTAGTCCCTAAGAAAGGATTTTTTAAAAAAAATCATACCTATACATATTAGGATTTCACCTAGTATGTGTGAAACACAATGCACAGAAAAATGACTAGAAGGAAATATGACAATAGGTTGGAGTGGCTAATGCTAGGTGATGGGACTATGGATTTTTCTTCCTTGTCCTTTTTTTCTTTATAAAATTTCTACAATGAACACATCTGGCTACTTTTTAAAAAATTCATTATCTAAGATTACTTAGATACATGTACACTGTAGAAAAATTAGAAACTAAAGATAAGCCAAAAAACCCTCATCGTTATTTTGATAATCAGAGAAAGTAAATGAAATGAGATAAAAGAATTTAAAAACAAGATGAAATAATAAAGGGCTTCTTGGTCCGTGGTGAAGAGGTTCAAGTGTTAAGACCTGTCCTTCAGCAAAAATACCTCCTATTTACATAGAGTTTTCCCACTTAGAATATTCTCTTCTGATTTTCTGATCCTCAAAACAACACAGTGAACAGAGTACTTAACTCTGGCTATCTCTGGATAATGGAACTACAGATAATTTCTCCTTTCCTTCTTTTTCTTTGTTGGGGGGAGAAAATGGGTGTTAGGAAAAATGAGCTGTAACAATTTGTAGATAGGGAAACTGAGGCTCAGAGAACCTACACAACTCACTATAAAATGGAAGAGCCAGAACTCAAAACCCCTCAAATCTTCACCCGAACCCAGATCCTCCCCCCCGGATCCCATTGGGTGTGCAGACACCGGTAAGACTTGTAAATGCCCAAAGTAAGACTCAAGTCTTGTGTAAACTAAGATCAGATTTATTTCTATGCAGGACGGATAGAGGCAATCCTCTTGTTTGAAAAAGTCATTGGTTTCATGCATTATACCTGGAACTGTGGTAGGTTTCCTAAGAAAGTAACCTGAACTTGACCCTAGCCTTTGAAATTCCCATACTGCAGAGCTGTTTCTCAGAATAAACAGCATGTAGTTACTTGGCTCATCCAGCCATAATCCAGCTTAAAAGCTGTAGAAACTCCGGAGTTCTAATGCTGGTATTCAAAACACATGTTTAGCTGGTGGAATTTAAATAAGGCTCCATAGCCTTATTTTTGTTAAGAGCAACACATAGTTTTTAATCCAACAAGCTTGGATCTGGCTTATCTTTTGTCCTACATAGCAATTCATATTCATAACTGTATAAACTGCAAATTACCACTCTGGAAACATACTCTGAAAATTCTCTCCCCTCCTCCAGACATTTCCAATCCGAAGTAAGATGGGACCACCAAACATTCTTTCTTGTAATACAGCACATTCCAAACCCCAAGCCCACCAAGTAAGCCCTGCTCTTGGGCACCTATCTCTGTGCTTGTTCATGGTTTAAACTGCACTCTGGTTGCACAGTTGGATCAACATGAGTTTCTTGGGGAGAGGTGTTCTCTCTCTTTAATTTGTCACAGCACTCCTTGGCTGTGTCCCCTTCTGATCCCTCCCTCCTCACTGTACCCTCATTTGGCATGTTCCCAGAGGATGTCATCTATCCTAAATAAAACCAACCCTGGAGGTTTCTCTGGGGAAAAATGCACAGTGCATTTTTGAAGGAAAATATGAGTGATTTAGGACATTAGTCACACCACACATTCCCTCTCTGAATGCAGGAAACTGTTAGCCCCTGCCCTGTTGGGAAGAAGAGTGGCGGAGATGGCTGCTCCCCAGAGGTGGGGCGGGAGGAATCGAGCAAGCTTCTCCGTGCAAGGAAGTCCACAGCACCTCGTGCTTGACATCATCTTGTAAGATGCTTTTATCAGCCCCGGACAAAGGGCTGGGTCAAACATCATCATTTCGTGCCTTTATAAGGTATCCATTTACATACTAAGAATCCAATTAGTACATTCATAGATGGATAAAATGTTAATAAACGGTTACCACTCTTTGCTCCTGGAAAGCTGGTAAATCTAACTCCCTACACGTACGTCTAAGCCTGAGTGCTTACCATGAACATCATGGATCCCCCTAACATCCAGCAGGGACTGTGACAGCACGCCCCCTGGGAAGTGCTGTGACGACTGAGGAAGGTCACCCGCACAGAGTGCCCGGCACAGGCAGGCAACGAAGCTTTAGTCCCAGTGTTGCCTCACCACCCCTACTCCACTGCCACCTGCTAAGGGTACGGATGGAGTTCTAGAAGCTGGAAGATCAGGGCAGGCGTTAGAGAACACAAGTTTAAGTTTGTTCTGAATGCACTGTAATATATAGATCATACAAACAGAAGACACAAACAGCTCATTTGCAAGGTCAAATCTAACCATTAAATTAACCCCCGCAAATAACCTAGCTAATAATTGCAAAGTAAAATAAAGAATTAACACTACCTGCCCATTAAATTAGCAAAGGTTTTGTAATTACAATGACTAATGGTCAAAGGGCAGGGACACATGCACTGTAATATTTTTTACCAAGTTATCTGGTATCACGAGTCATTAAATGTTTGTTACAATGGACCCAATAATTTCAACTCTAAATAATGATTCCTAAAGAAGTGAAGCAAAAGTCCAGAGACCCCTCCAGAGAACAGAGCCACCGACTTCTGCTGGGGCGAGAACAGACATGGCAGCCGTTCACAAGCTGAGGCAAGAAGGGGACCTGGAACGCCAAGCACCCTTTAAATAGACATTCAGTTGGTCCTTCTGTTTTTATCTCCACCTTCACACCAATTTTCAGAAATATTACCAAGTCTTAAATGTTTGGGGTCTTCTCTAGGACAACCAGGCTGCCTCTCAGGCCCTCCCATCATGCATTCAGCAAGCCAGCCTCCCAGAGCCAGGGTCAGGGCTAAGACCAGGGTCAGAGTTAGGGTTAGGGTCGGAGGCAGGTTAGGGGCCAGAGGTCAGGGGTCTGGGCATGGAAAATTTGATATGCATGATGATATTCCCTACATTATTTGTAGACAAGATAATGTAAATTATATACTTTATAAAATATTATGCAGCAATAGAAAGGATGGTGAGGAAAACAAGTGCAAACTGTCGAAAGAAAACAAGCTAAGATACTATACCAAATATAATCTATGATGATAACATGGGGAAAAAAATCAACACGTAGAGGAAAATGTTAAAGTAGTTGTATTAAGAAAGAAGGCTATTTTAAGTAATTTTTTGGCATCTTCGGTTTCCACTTTTGGAAATATGGGCCGATTTCTTTGCAAAGCAAACATGCACTTGACTAATGTCTTCCCAGTTACTCTGATAGCAATCAGCTCAGCCTCGAGCATTCACTTCCACTCATGGTACAGCCCCGTAAGCCAAGTCACTGCTTCTATAATGCTCCTTCCACAAAGTGCATCAGAATTAACATCCAAATACTGGCTTTTTTTTTTAAGCACAATTCTACATAGAACAACCTGTCCAATTCTCACCTTGTCCTCCTTTATATCCATTACCACTTTCAGGTTGAAGAAAAAGGAAGACAGAGCAGGAATAAAACCAGAGCCTTTCTCAATGGCCAGCTCCCGTTCCCTGGAGGTCCCCACCAGCCACTTCAGCAGGGCCTTAGTCTCCACATCTCTGCCAGCCTCACTAGCTCACCCACGACAAGGGCCAAGCTGGTCAAGTCAACGAGGCTGTGACTGATAGCCTCTCCCTGGGTTTCCCACCAAAGGAGACTAAAGTGCTTTACAATAAACTCACCACACATCTTCATCTTTAGCAGCTCAGGGCGGGTGAATTTATAAGCTATGGTGAGTCAGTAATGAAGGCAAGAACTCTGAGTTCTTCCTCCTTCTGTCATTTGCTTGTCTTTTGGACCTTTCCATCGGTAGGCAAAAAGCAGTGAAGTCTGAGCAATGTAAAGGGCCAGGAGATTGGACTCCATGATCTCACTCAGTGGCCTTTCCTTCGTGGCCAGGAGTCTGTGATGTATGGACCCCACAGCCTGCAGCTTCCGAAACCATCGCCATGAATGACAAATAGATAACCCTTTAGGCACAGGGGAACGTATCCATGAAATTAAAAGGAGCCCTACTCATCTCCTGGGTCAAAGGAAACTTGAACATCACACACTGTGAGTTTCAGATCCGACCCGTGGAGTTCAGACCACGCTGGATGTGTCCGCAGCAGGGCTGATGTGGATACAACTTTGTTGACTCTGCCAGCCCAGGGCTGCGCCGTTGGAACCATGCTGGCTAGCCATGGCCCGGCTCACAAAGGGGCCTTTTAGCTCTGGGGCCAAGCCTCAATGGCCTGCCTGTTACGTCTCCTGGGCCATGCTGATGTTCCATGTCAATCTGGCTGCCAAGCCCAGCAATTAGCTTGGATCCCTCATACATTTCTTCTTTTTGACGTCAAAACTTTGAGACAAATGACACTTTCCACAAATAACTGGGTAGCTCTCCTATTGGTGCTTCCTTTCCCCCTCACCCTGTCTCCCACCTCATATCACACCTACTTCCAGATGACAAACAGCAAAATGATCCACGTTACGCAATGCTGTAAAGCCAAAGAGAACAAGTAGACTTCCTTCGGGGATGTCCCCACTTTCTATCAATCTCTAGAGGCTGAGTCAAATGTTCAGGAAAAAATGTGAAAAAATATGATCCTGTGATAAACATCGTAGACGACTTTAAACAAAGTCTCTTGAATCAATGTGGCAGATGACAGAGATATGAAGACTTTTCCCCTCCTTCTTCAAACCCGATAGTTTTAAAGTTTAAATGTCTCCTGTGGCTTAAGGAACTATAAAAGGTAAGAAACAAGAGCCCTGTAGGCCCCACCTTGGACTCCTCAGTGGGGTCAGACTATGGCGCCTTTAGGAAGAATGAGGTCTGCAGCCTGTCAGAGGTCTCAAAGGTGCTGCCCTGCTTCCAAGCTGGCATTCCCAGTCTGATATGCGGGGAAATGTGTCAGCAGCTGCGAAGTAAAGGGCAGGTCAGCCAGCTCTCTCCCTCTGCCAAGGCCCAATCACTGCCTTTTCAGAAGATGTACAGCCAAGGTATGCCCTGCACGCAGTTGCTGGGGTCACCCAGGGAAAACGCAACTCATCTGATTTAGAAACAGACAAATAAGGCCCTTTGTGAGAATGAAGACACAGCCAATAATAGGCAGTGGTCACCTGCCTTCTCTTCTCCTGCTCCACGCTCTCCCCAAGAAGCTCAGCAACATCGAGATGCTGGTAACTCCCAGATTTGTACCTTCAGACCCAATTTCTCTCTTGAGAGCTTGATTTCCAACTGCCCTATTATTTCTCACCTTCTGTGTCTAATCGGCCATCAAAGCCTGCCAATGTTACTTCTCTGCCTCTCACAGCGCATAATGCTCCCCTACACGTCCGTCCTCCAACTTAGGCCGTGCTCACCAATTCTTAGCTGGACTACTGAAATTGCCCCTGAAGGTCCTCATGGCCTCTGGTCCCGTTCCTCTGTTCCATCCTTCACTGCCACCAAAGTCAGCCTAATAAACACCAACGGAGTCTCTCCGTGAAAATACTGGCTCTCCCAATTGCTTATGGCTAAATTCCAAACTCCACGGTAGGACTCCCAAAGACCTTCACCAGCCGGTCACAGCTCCCTGTCCGCTGGCCACTCCCTCCTAACCCACCTGTGGTACCTCGGCGCGTTCCAGACCAAACCAGTGGCATTCCCCCTTGCATAGTGCGTCCCGCTACCCCATCTCTTCGCACGCTTTCCCCCACTACTGGTCCTTCGAGACCCAACTTGGCTATCACCTCCCCTGCGGGGCTCTCTCCAGTGCCTCCGGTTGTGAGTTATAGGATCTCTCTGGTTCTGAGCACTCTGCATACTGTCTTCAAACAGCCCACTACAGAGCAGTGATGGGCTCAGGTGCTGGTCCGCCCAGGACAGTGCCTTAAGGTCCTTGAGGGGGCGGGGAGCCCTTCTTTATCTCTGAACCTGGTACAAGGCCGCACAAAGGAGACACTCGGGAAGTGTTGCTGAATCCAGCCATCATTGGAAGAGGGATTAGAATAAGGGCAGTGGAGGGAAGAGATGTGGACGGTCAGGACACTGGAACGTAGCTCCAACAGCCTCAGAGTAGCAGATTATGGAAATGTAGGAGTCTCTCCAGGCTTTAGTGTCTCATCTGCTCAATATAGAGGTGAGACTCTAAGATTTCTATGGCCCCTTTAAGTCCTCTGTTCTAGCATTCAGACTACATTTTCCTTTCAAATCTACAATGAAGAAAAGCTCCATATAAACCCCACGGTAATAATATGCTCCAGGAGTCTGGACGCTGTCCACAGAGCCAGCCAGGAAAATTACTGTTTTGCCTGGCCACTAGGCAGAGCTCCCAAGGACAGCCAACAGCTGAGGCTCCTCCCCTAAATTCATAAAGCCCCAATTGCCTTCTGTTACATTTGGAGAAAATCCTCCATTGATCTCTGTTCTGTTTCACTCTATGTAATCTGGCCCAAAAGTGGCTTATTAAGTATCATGCGCAACAACAACAAAAAAAACCCAGTGGCTAAAACCCAACACGCCTTGAAAATAACAAGTGCTGAGAACATGATCACTGAATTTCCAAAAGCCAGGGTAAACCCGTGGCTTGATAGCTAATCACCTCGTTACCCCGTACTCTGGGGGCGGCTGGTACCGTAGGACAGCCACTTCCGTTCTCGCAGGCTGAGGAGCAGGATAAGGCTTGACCATCTCATGGAGCATCCCTGGGTGCTGGTCACTGTAGAAAAGTCCATGCTCCTGGGTCTTGCTGACGGGGGACATCATCTGCTTGGTCTTGTAGGGGTACTCAGGTGGAGGACCCCGGGGGTCCAGCACTTTACCTGCAGGCTGGGCTGGGGAGGGTCCCCCTCCTGCCTTGAACCCCTTTCCATTCCCTGAGCCAGGGAGGTGCTGCTTAGCACCATTCCTCTCCAACGACAGCTGCATGATCCTCTCACTGAGAGAGCGGACGTGGCCCTGCTTGAGTTCTTTCAGCGCCTCGTCCTTATGCGCCTGTCCACTGTTGGCACGGTTCACCGTGGGCCTCCCCTCAGTCCGGGCCTTCTGACTGCTGCTCCCCGCCATGTAGTAACCATGGCCGGCAGCCCCCTGCTGCTGCTGCTGGCCCCGAAAGAACTGGGACTGCGCCTTGGCCTCCTCGTAAGTGGGCAGCTCCTCGTTGTTCTGCTGAGGCTGCGTGGACCGCACCTGTTTCTCCATCACCGTATTGTCCACCTGGTGTTCTTGACCCTGCGGTTCCTGGCGTGCCGACTGGTAGACCATTGGTGGGTCTTCTTGAGCGAGGTTTTCCGTGGAAGAAAAGCTGTTGGTGGGGTGGGCGGGTCCTGCGCTCCCTGTGGCCTGGTGCTGAATGGCCAGCAAGTTCATGTTCTCGGTCGGGGTGCCATACCGCAGTTGTTCCTGGATCAGCCGCTGTAACACTGTCCCAGCTGCCGCATCCTCGGAACCTCTCATTTCCACCTCTGAGTTCCTCAGGAGGCTCGGGGGCTGGAAGTGACACAGGGAGTCCTCAACTGGAAGGCAAACAGAGGGAAAAGGGTATCAGGAGGCACCACAGGCATACAGGTCTGTATCTACATGCTGAGTAATTAACATGGTAGCTACAGTAGCCTTTATTCTTTTTATTTTTCTTTCTTACAGATTATGTATTTATTTATTTATTTGAGAGAGAGAGAGAGCGCATGCACACGAGGGCAGGGGAGGAGCAGAGGGAGAGGGAGAAGCAGGCTCCCCACTGAGCAGAGAGCCCGATGCGGGGCTCAACCCCAGGACCCTGAGATCATGACCTGAGCTGAAGGCAGAAGCTTAACTGACAGAGCCGCCCAGACGCCCGCTACATAGCCTTTAAAGACAGCATTTCAAATACACCACTGCCTCTGTTTACCCTGTGGTTTCTCAGGGAAGTGTTTCTCCCAATCACAGCGTGTCTACTACTCTCCATTCCCTCACCTCCTGCTTCCTCCTAGACCTTGCTCTGTCCTTCACGCCCTCCCTTTCCTTCAAACTCCCTGCTGGCTCCTTCCCTTCCTCATATAAACATGCCAAGTCTTTCCCATCTTAAAAAAAAAAAAAAATGGAAGCAAAAAAACCAAGATCAAACAAAAAGGAATCGCCTTTTCTTGGCCCTACCCGTGTACCTCTAACTGCCACTGTGTATCTGTCCTCCCCTTCTCTTCTGATTGTCCCTCAGTAAGCAGTCTATACTCCCTGTCTCCACTTCCCAAACGCCCCATTCACCGCTCTCCCTAAGCTCTGATTAGCAAACAAGCCCAATGAGAATATTCCATCTCCCGTATTACACACCTCACCTCTCTGAAGCATTTGGCATGGTGATCATCTACTTCCTGAAATGCATCCAGGTCTCCCACCCCAACCCCTGCCCTGGTTCCGGCTCCTGCCTCTCTGTGCACATCTCTGGCTCCCTTTTCTCCACCTGCCCCTTAAATTCTGGTGTTTCCCACAGCTCTGAAAGCTCTCCCACCCTCACTCAACAGAATCTCCTGGGGCATCACATTGGCCACCTGTCTTCAACTACTGACTCATGACCCACATCTACCACCACCAGCAGATGGCCCATTGGCTCTCCACACTCAACATGTCTTCCTCATCCCCAACTTACCCACCCACCAAACCCCATATCCCTGCCTCATCTACGCCTTGCCAAGCCAGAAACCTGGGAGTTTTCCAAAGTTCTTTCTGTTCCCTTACCCCCAACATCTAGTATCAGCCTGCCAACTTTACCTCCTAAACACCTCTCCTAACCCTCTTCATTCCCTCCCAATCTCCAAGTTTATTATTGATAACCACAATATAACTGCAAGAACCATTTTAAGAGTGCATATGATGTATCAGGTATTGTGCTAAATTCTCTCCATATGTTATTTCGTTTATCCCGCATATAATCGTATGAGGCACATGCAATCATGAGACAGATATTAATTTCCCCTATCTCACGGATGAGGAGAGAGGTTCAGAGAAGGCAAATGACAGAGGTTACAGAGATAGGAAGAGCCAGAGTCAGGATCTGACTCATTCTACAAAAAAAAATCTGTGTTTATTCCACAACACTGCAAAGCCCTTGGTGTCTTCTACCCAGACAATTCCAGCAGCCTCCTTATCTATTTTTCTGACACTAGTCTTGTTCCCAACTCCAAACCCACCCCGTAGACCTCAACCTATCTTCCACTTTACCCTGAAAGATTGTTCACATAGGAAAACCTAACTATATCACTCCTCTGCACAAAATTCCTCAATAGTTAATTACAAGATGAAACTGACATTCTACCCTAGGATGCAGCAGGTACTGCATTACCCGATCCAGCAACATTTCAGGCCACCACCACCATCTCCCCTCCCAGGCCATCCCTCGGTGTGTAAGTCCAGGAGCACCTAAGACCACATAGCTCCCAGACAGGCCAGTTCTCTTCCGTCTCTAGGGCCTTTGCTCACGTTCTCTCATCTCTGCTAAGAGAGATGCATCTCACCACATCTTCTTGGGAGATTCCTAGACATGCGTCAAGTGAGAACTCCACAGCTACTTCTGAGTACAACCTGTCCCACTGCAGCCCAGCAGGCTTGAGCCCTCCTCCTGAGCCCCCGCTCCATTTGTACGGATCACCATTAGGGCTATTACCACAGTAGATAGCAGCGATTTATTTACACAAGACTCTTAACTTCTTAAAAGGCAAGGATCACGCCAACTCACCTGGGTCTCTCTAGCGCACAGCTCAGTGTCTGCATGTAATGGGGGATCAAACATTTAACCAAAGAATTCCTACATGAGTGCCATGAAATATAAAATTTATTCATTCCACAACAATATTAGTAAACAGTGTGTTGAGGAAATTATAGAGCATTAGGATAGTAAAAATTCTAGCACTTACTATGGGTGTGACCTCGAGCAAATCACTTACTCTCTCTGAGCTCCATCTCCTCAGGGGTAGAGTGAGGGAACGGAAATAGATCATAGCCCAGCAGCCTCACTTCTACAATTCCAGGCAACGATGACTCTGTGTTTCTATATATACATAGAATACCTCGTCTCCCCGCAAACCAGCTTTCTTTCCCAAGGTTGCCTTTTTGTTTGTCTGTGTTTTCTATAATTGGCATCCTAATCATGTGAGCCATCCAGATAGAAATTTCAGACATACTTTTGGCCCTTTGTCTCTTTTTCTCCCCATTTTTGATCAACTGCCAAGCTAGTTTTTCTCAGTCCAGTGAAATGAGAAAAAACAAAGGTGGTAGGATATGCTTACAAGATATATATGTATATTGCCCACATACACGTGTATATACACAGACACTTGTCATTAGGTTTATGCCTATCTTTTTTTTGGCAATGGCTGTGAAGGGTCACATCCCTCTTACTCTTTTTGGTATTAAAATATGAGAAAAGGTGACACTAGATGACATTTTTAGTGTCTTTGCGATAGCAAAAGACTGCAACCCTAACTTCCAGGCCCTCAGCCGCTTCCCAGGTTCTGGCTCTCCCTACCACTTGCCCAGAGGTCCCGAATAGCCTCCTAACATCTCTTGCCTCTGGCCTCTTCTTTCAATCCACACTGCATCTATGATCT
The DNA here is from genome assembly GCF_011800145.1 of Mirounga leonina. Lineage (NCBI taxonomy): Eukaryota > Metazoa > Chordata > Mammalia > Carnivora > Phocidae > Mirounga > Mirounga leonina. The sequence continues at coordinate 37,042,687 of NW_023270387.1, forward strand.
GTCCTCTTCTACTAGAATTCAAGAACCGGATGGCAGAGTTTTATCTGCTGTCTTCACTTGCTATCTCCAGTGCCTAAAACACAACCCTGATACCTAGAAGGCATTCAGAAAGTAATTGTCCAGCAAATTCAAGAACTTTACAGATTGGGTCCTGAAGCTCAACTCTGATCATACCACTCTGCCTCTTCCTCCCCCCCAGCCCCACCCCCCAAATCACACCTCCAAGACCTGAGGCAAGTTATTTGGCTTCTCTGAACCTCTCTCCTCTGTAAAATTGGCAGACTTCATATCTGCTCCGTAAGACTGCATGTGTAGTAAATTCGAACTTATTCCCTACTTTCCGAGAATGTATACTGTAACTAAGATATAAACCCAAAACTCAACAATAAAAAATTTCAAACACGAAAAACAGGTTATTGGAAGTCCACGTAAGATGAATTGCCAAAGAACTGTAATAAGCGATGAAGAACCCAAGGAAAGAGAGATCAGTGTGGGCTGAAGTGGGCCACACCCTCACTGTGCAAATCTTCCCCGCCAACCGGTTACATCTGGGCATTCAGACAGGTGCTGGGGGTAGAAGGTAAAGAGAACACAGTCCCTACCCTCAGAATAACTGCTCTGAAAGGCTTGTGGCACAAGCAAATTCAAATTATTGTGAACAACTTAAGTAAAAATTCAAATAAAAAGACAAATATATTTCCAAAAGGTAATCATTTTGGGGGGAAGGAATGGGGTCTCATCAAGCATGAAAACTACTGAATTCCCTTTTCATAAGCATGTTTGCCAAGAACCAGGAGATCCTTCTGGTTCTTTTTTTTTTTTTTTTTAAGATTTTATTTATTTATTTGACAGAGAGCAGGAGAGAAAGTGAGAGAAAGCACAAGCAGGGGGAGCAAGCAGAGGGAGAGGAAGAAGCAGACTCCCCATTGAGCAGGGAGCCCGATGCGGGGCTCGATCCCAGGACCCCGGGATCATGACCTGAGCCAAAGGCAGATGCCCAACCGACTGAGCCACCCAGGCACCCCTCCTTCAGTGGTTTTAAAGATTCCCTTCCATTTTTACCAATCTCAAAAGCCCGCAAAAATAGGCAAGAAGTTTTCACAAAGGAGGCAGCTCCCTGCCTACTATAGTTCTGAATTTCTTCCGCACTTCTCAATTATTTGCAAAAAGAGATAAAAGTGAAAGCAGAGAAGGAGAAAAAGTTCCGGGAAAGAGTACAAAAAAGTATTTAGGACTTAGAGAAAAATTAGGAATAAATGGTACACTCTCAAGTTCCTACATAAGAACTCTGTCTGTTGAGAGAGTCACATATTATTGTAAAATAGTCTATTGACACCATAGCCCAAACATTAAAAATAAGGCACCTACCAAGAAAGAGACAATCAACAATACAACTGGCTGATTTTTACAAGGCTAGAGAAAAAAGTACGCAAAAAGGCTAAAAATCAGAAACATATGATCCTCTTGTTTTTCCAACCCACATGCCAGTAAAAGCACTTACCAACTTTTTCCCTGATGCCACCACCGTTTGCCTCCACCGTCAAAGCAGATGGTTCACGCCTCCCAGAAAAGAGCTGGAAGTCTGGGAAAAAGTAGCTGGGGTCTTCTAGAATCGGGGCAGGACTACCAGGGCTGTAACCAATAGGAGGGGGACCTGGGGAAGAAGCAAAGTGCCTATTAGTGTCCACGAAGTCCTTCCCTCGCTCCTTCTTGTGTGACTCATGAGAGCCCACGAGGCATTCTCCCACATTCAACTCAGAGCTGTCTTTTTGATTCATAAAATTCCGAAGTTACCATTCATAATTATCACAAGTCCAGCCACCCACCAAAATGGCCCATGAGGTCAAAATAACAACCTTTAAGACACACTGAGTGAAGTCATGATGCTTTCACACCAACCAGTTCCCCGGGTGCCCCGCAGCAGAAATCAAGCCCCCTGCGGAACTGGACAAGTCCCCGAGTTCGGAATGGTCAAGGTGGGGGACGGAAAGGACAGGGGTGGGGAGGCCAGGAAAGGATACTAAAACGGGAAGAGCAGCTGGGTCACCGAAGACATAAAAGACACAGAGAGGGGTTGGCCGTGTTGCCATACCACGCGGGAGCAGAGGCCCGTCCGGGCCCTGGACAGAGCGCACAGCCCCACTCAAGGATGCTGGAGCTCCGTGCAGCAGTGGGAGCCGGGGACATGGGCTCTGGCTCTCTGCCGAGCACTGGCCTTTTGGCCCCGGTTTATCTGCTTCACACACAAACCGGAGTGTGCTTCCTGTTCCAATCAAACGTGACACAGTAGTCAGCCCTACAGGCACTGAACATGAGCTACCACTACAATAACACTGACATGCACATACAACATCGTGGGAACGCTCGGCAGCGCGGGCCCGGGCCCTCTGCCCTCTCTGCACGGACTTCTCTGCTTGGGCACCACATGGAAGGCTCTTTTGGGGCCAAAGCAGCTTCGTTTACTCCAGGGGAAGAATCATGCTTTTTTTTTTTTTAAGTAAAATCCTTGACCAAATGATAATTCCATTAGAACAAAAATGTTTCTCAGCTCTAAAATTTTATTTATTTATCTGAGAGAGAGGGCACGAGTGGGGGGCGGGGGAGCAGCAGAGGGAGAGGGAGAAACAGACTTCCCGCTGAGCAGGGAGCCCAACCACGACACGGAGCTTGATCTCAGGACCCTGGGATCATGACCCAAGCCGAAGGCAGACACTTAACCGACTGAGCCACCCAGGTGCCCCAAATATTTCTCAGCTCTAACTTCAAATTAATTTGAAAGTAATATGAAATTTCTTGCTAGGTTTTTTTATCTGCTCCTTTCCCACAAGGCCAAAGCTAGCAGTACCTAATTATTCTGAGGCCATAGATGGGGGTTTACTCATCAGCCTCCTCAGTTTCTTTACTTCAAAACACGAAGCAATATTTGCATGTTTGCTCACATCTATCATTGGCACGTGTGGACTAGAGAGAAAAAATATAATATTTATCTTATAAAGTTAAACTAAATAATGTAGTAGTGACTCTTATCTTAAAGATGAACATAAACCAAATCTGAATGACATATTATACGGAGATCAGTCTAAAATTGCAGTTCCAATGCCTATGACGTTATCTGTCAGGGTGCTCTTTTTGGCCCACCTGCCAGGAGTGTCTTGGAAGAAACTCACTCCTTTCTGGGCCTCACCTTCTACATCTATAAATCTAAAAGTCTCAGGCTAAAATTAGGAATCACGGATGGCCTGGATCCTAAGGCAAATCCTGACCTGGCTTCTACTTCAGCAGGTGGAAATGTTGGTGGGAAATTAGAGAAGTGCAAGGTGCAACGTTGGCAGCACATTACGGTCACCAGGGAACTTTTAAAATCCTAATACCCGGGGCGCCTGGGTGGCTCCGTCAGTTAAGCGTCTGCCTTCAGCTCAGGTCATGATCCCAAGGTCCTGGGAGCGAGCCCCGTGTCAGGGCTCCCTGCTCAGCGGGGAGCCTGCTTCTCCCTCTCCCTCTGCCCTCCCCCCTGCTGGTGCTCTCTCAAGCTCTCTCTGTGTCAAATAAACAAATAAAATCTTTAAAAAATAAATAAATAAAAAACAAAATCCTAATACCCAAGCTTCTTCCAGACCACTTCAGTTGGAATCTCCGGGGACAGGGCCCAGGCATTTGTATTTTAAAGAGCCCCTCAAATGATTCCAGCGTGCAGCCGAAGCTGGAAAGCCCTAAGCTGGAGGGAGAACAGTGCACCCAGGCAAAAATCCCCAAACATAAAAACACCTTTCTGTACCCTCAGCCCTACCCCCACCAAATCAGCGTGAGAGAGGACTTGAGGACCCATACATTTCAATAAAAGAGAGAGTGGTGTTTTCTCATAGTGGATCTGGCTCAGGAATGGCATGTGCAAGCATATGACAACTTTGGGTGACGCCATCTAGTCACGTGACTCAAAATTTTAAGTGAGAACGGAGAGCAATCTGCTAATGAAATGGAGGCCTAATTAAGGGTATATATGTACATGTGTATATGCATATAAACGAATGTGTAGGGTGTGTGTGTATGTATAGATACATGCTTTCAATATAGAACCTATTAAGAATCTCTGCACTAGCCATTCTCATCATTACAATGAGACAGTTAGGGACCATGGTAACAAGCCTCAAGTGAAAAACATTATGTACCTGAGGCGCTTTCTGTTGGGTGTAGAGTTAAAGCGCTTCTCCTGGAGAGCAGAACCAAGATGCAGCCTCACCTACAAGCTGGACTTAAAACAGAGGACCCTGGCTCCAAAAAGCACCAATGAGCTGCCTGAATTGCCGGCCAACATCAACCAATCAGGACGAGGCCTTTCCAACCAATCAAGATGAAACCTTCTTCCCCCCGCCCCTTCATTAGCATATTAAACCAGCGTGGGAACCTGAGGGGGATTTTTATAGTAGCCGGGCCTCCCTTCCGCTCTGGCGGGCCAGTCTAACTCCTCTCTGTTAGTGCTGAGTCTCCCTTAGGCTCCAGCTGTAGCCCCGGTAAAGCCTTGCCTGTGTCTTTGATTTTGGGGTCCAGCCTCGTTTCTATCCTTGCCCAGCCCAAGAACCAGTAACAACAACCCTGGTAGAAATTGATTTTCCACACCTTATCCAATGGCCCGGCAAACGAGAGCAGGTTCAAGGGCTCCAGGCCACAGAACATACGGAGAGCAATCCTTGAAAGCGCCGCTCTGTTCCCCCGTCAGCAGAGAGGGCACCAGAGATACGCCGCCTTTCACCATTTTGTCTACAGGCCTCGATATTATGAAAGCGAGAAAGCACATCTCACACATCCGCAGACGGAGCGACAGGATGTCCAACCACATATCAACAATCGTTTAAGACTTTTTTTGTACACTCGGGTGTCCCACGCATTCCCGGAGTCATGTTCCCACTGCTGCCCCACTCCTTGGAGCTGAAGAAAGAGCCCAGCAGATGACCAGACGGACCTTGCAGAAAGGCAGGCCTGGTATCATCGCTCCACTAAGCCAAGTGAACCAAGTGAACTCTCCCAGCCTGACACGCCCTACAGGAATCATGCTATTTGGAGCTTCCTCACAGGCCAGGCAAGGTAAAATGACAAGAATCTGTGTCACCGGTCTGCTGCAGCAGATTCCTGGGCTATATGGCAAAAAAGAAAGAGAGGCCTTGCCCTTAATCCCACAGATACATAATCCTTCCCTTCCTACTCTAGTTCACGATCTTCACTAGGAACTCCTATAGCACAGATTGAGTCTCTTACCTTATGCGAATGCAGGGTACACGATCTACCCCACGGTCAACGCTATCTGACATGAGAAACTGGAAGTAAACACGTGACTTATGACAACACATGAGGGGGAATGCTGTGGGCTTTGTTAGCGTTCTCCATACCCAGGAGCGAAGCTGGGAGAACCCAGGGGACACTCCCAGATACCACTCCCACCCAGTAAGCCCCTGCAAGGCCTGGCTCCCACCCAGGGGCTCAGGCACAGTAGTGGTTTTATTTTATTTTATTTTATTTTATTTTATTTTATTTTATTTTAAAGATTTTATTTATTTATTTGACAGAGAGAGCGACAGAGCACAAGCAGGGGGAGCAGGAGAAGGAGAGGGAGAAGCAGGCTCCCCGCCAAGCAGGGAGCCCGATGCGGGACTCAATCCCAGGACCCTGGGATCATGACCTGAGCCGAAGGCAGACGCTTAACCATCTGAGCCACCCAGGCGCCCCACAGTAGTGGTTTTAGGGCAGTGCACAGCCAATCAAGGATTCTGCAGGCTCAACAGTGTGGTCTGTGTCCATGTAGTTGCCCCAGGGGCTTCATAAAGACTATTTCCACACAAGGTCCTCCTGACTTACTAACTTGCAGTCACCTGCTTCTTTCAAACCAATCCTTGTCCCAGAATGACGGCTGACACAGCTTTAGTCTACAGGGGAAAGTGGCAAAGGCAATGGAAAACAAGCCAAGGCCAGCATAAAGGAGTCAGCTCTGTACAGGGTCTCCCTCTGGGAAGGGGTGCGTGCAGTTCCCAAGGCTCCTGAGGGAAAGCCAGGGATCTGTTCATGCTGCGCTCCACAAAAGGAGAAGTTCTGGGATTCTGGTTGGGGGGGGGTCAACATTTCTGCCTCATCTTGACTCTGATCCATCTCACCAAGAATGGTCCCCTTCTTCTTTACCAAATCGGCATGTCTGTGTCAACAAGAAGAATTGTTTGCTGCTCTCTATGAGCGTGACTGCTTCTGGCTTAGTTCTAAAGCCCTGAAAGCTCCCTTCCCATTATGGTTATATGCTGTTACTTTCTTTGTAACTGTCCCGAGGCTTTTAGGTAATGTGACCCTGAACAAGACTTTTTTTTTTCCCCTTACTCAAAATAGCAATAACAAAGGGTCTCACTGTTGAAGGGAAAATGAATGAAGGTAAAATGAAGTGAGTTTCCTGGGACAGGCAAGAGGCAGAAGAACCCTGGTGGCCTCATCTGCTTCACCTCTACCATAACTAGTTACTTCCCTAAGATCAGATCCCAAATCTGTAAAGAGGCTAATAGAACAGGCTCACAAGTGCCCTTTACGTTTAGACACCGGAGGACATTCCAACTGCCACCCGAGTGTCACCCAACACTCACAGAGCTGGAAAATCTCCCATCCTTAAATCCCACTTCTAAGCATGCCACTTGTTTGCACATAACTGTTTTAGCTATAGCTTCAAGTCCAAATTCTGTTTGGTTTTCAAGGCTGCCTGCTACCAGGCCCCTCCTCTGCTGTCAACAGCCTTGGTGGTCCACTTGGCCTCCGTGCGTCCCATAAACATGTCACCCCATTTTCCAAGTTCCAGCTGGGAATGCCATCCCCTGGCTTCACATTCCTCTCCCCAAGTCCTTCACAGTTCACCCCAACAAAACTCACTCGACCTTCTGTCGAACACCCCCCCACACACAAAATGGCCTTCCTTCCCTCAACTATGGCAGCGATTATGATGTGAAGCGCACAACTTAGCATTTAAACATCAACTACCTAGTATTTTAGAGCAGTCATTTAATATAGGCTGGTGCTACTGTCCTGGGGAAGCTGGAAGGCAGGTGCCATACCCGTACTTGCTACTTTCTGCAAGGAGGATGTAAAGGATATGCTCTCCTATTTACTTGCTGACTGATGCAAAACATGCCATCATCCTCAGGGATGGTCTCACTACGAGGTAAGAGTTTAAAGAAAAGGTCAAAGATCCCTCCAAAGCCAGTCTCTTCCCTAAGACAAGGGAGCATTGGCACACCACCACCCCCTGGCCTGACCGTGGTGCTTTGAGAAGCAGGCCAGAGGCCCATTCCTCAAACCCTCCAGGAACTGCAAAACAACTCCCAGGTGTTACTCCGCCAAGGCCCAAAACTTTCTGCCAGCCACAGATAATCCAAAACCTCTTAATGCATTTAAAAACAATTTCACCATCTAGATTAGAATAACCTCCTATAACTTTGTAACAGAGATTTTAAACACAGCAACAAACAATTCTGTGGGCTTCTACCTTCCCTTTCAAAGAGCTAAGGAATTTGCTGAGTGTGCCCCTGGCCTCAAAGTTAAATGTAAGCAACCACGCCTGATTCGGGCAGATCTGGAGGCTTTTCCGGAGGAGTGGAATACTCTGCTCAGGGAGACAGATGCCCTAGAAACAAGAAGCGGCCTCCAGAACCCATGACTAGGGCCTGAAAAATAAAGGCAAGTCTGTTCACAGGCCCTCATGCGAGACCAAGCTAGCTCATCTGAGTTAGCCAACTTGCACTCCAGGAGCCTGAGATCTAAGTGAAGCATAGACAGGTGACAGCGCCCTGCTCCAGAACACTTGCATGAAACACACATGGTTTTAACCAGGAAACAGAATCTCTATGCACTGGAAGAGCTCTTTGCCCAAGGAACCATTAGCTGAAACCCAGGAGGGGATGGAGAGGGGTGGGAGGGAGGAAGGTTTCCAAGATTTCCAACCCCTGTATAATACCGTCTTTCTCGGCACCAAATGTGGATCCTAATCCCTGGACCCATCTGTCTGTTGTACAATACAAGGAAAAGCATAAATACGCCAATAGTTATTTAATTTAGACTTTCTCAAAGTGGAATTTGTGATTAATAACTTTAAAGCCGTGCGAAGTTTAACTTTGTAATGCTTATTGTGAAATATCTGAGAAGTTGTCAGTGTGAGCCAAAATGCAGAATGTATGCTTAACCTTTAAAGTAAAAATTGAGTTCAACAGGGCACCGTGCTAGGAGCTATAAACACCAAAAAATGAGTAAGAACATCCTTGGTCTCAGGATATTATGACCTAGCTCTGGAGACCAACGTGCACAAAACTAGCCAAATTTCACTGCAGATTAAGCACTCTATTAAAGGGACACAAAGTGTTGGAGGCCCAGAAGTAATTCATCACTATCTGTTGACTAGGGAGGTGAGACTGAGCTGAAATGACAGGGAGAAAAAGACAGGTGAGCAGAATGGGGAAAAATGAGGAAGATATTAATCCGCCTGCCGCCTTGGGGTGAGGAGAGGGTGCTAAGGAGGAGCGATCAACACAGCGTGGTTCAAGGAGAAGCACAGGGACTGAATCACAAAAGCCTTTCATCTCTTTAAGGAATGGAGAGTTCAGTATCACTCGGGTATGGGTAGGGAGGAGGATGACTCAGAATCCGGTATTTAAGGGACATTTTAAAAGCTTTTTAAATTTTAGTACATTATTTTCATAACACTACAGAAACGCAAAATAATTTTGAGATTAGGTGATTCAACTGCCAACTGCTACCTACCTTATTCCTGAGAGTCAATCACCTCTAATTAAATACTTCTAGTGTTCAGAAACCCTGAACTCACTGTGTAAACCCTGGGGGTAGGTTCTCTCTTCCATTACAGAAGCCAGAAGGTCCCCTCTCTGTTCTAGCAGCTAGGACAACCTGGGCTCAGTTAACTGGATATTCCATCCAAAGACTTTGAATCTTGACGAAATGACACAAAGACAAAGGGTGTTGATAAAATACCTGCGGTAAACTTACCACAGGAGTCCAGGGGCAGCAGGGGTGGCTATGGTGGCCCATCCTCATAAGACAAATGGCATATCCCTGGCTGGGTTCCCGGTGAATTTTCACCTCGGTTCCTGCCCATTTTCTGGGCCTTCCTGTCAACTTGTGAGCTGCCTAATATACTTCCAATAAATTCCTCTTTTGCTTACATTAGCCAAAATCACTTTGTGCTTACAATCAAGAACTTCTGAGAGAGACTTACATTTAAAAAAATGAATTGTTCTGACCCCGCTCATAATAACTGAGCATTGTTTGTATCCTACGTCCTACATGATTTAGCACGATCTGCCTTGATTTATAGTAACTCGCCTCTATTGCCCCAAATACCCTTTGCACAAACCCTAAAGAAATTTGAGTTCCCCCCAAAAATCCTTCATCTGGAGGGCCTTACTTTCCGAGTAAGTCAGAAAACTCTTACTTGGGCACATACTAAATGCCCAGATATACATGCTGACTATCCAGAAGTCTTCTGGAGCTCTACTCTAGGGCCACTTCCTCTGGGAAATCATCTACCCCATCCCCCCAAATGTTTATAGGCTGTTCATCTGTGCTCCCATCACGTTCCATGCATATTTATGCCACTATTAAACTACCTGCATATTTGGCTTATATTTTTCTCCCCCTTGTTAACTCATAAGCTGATTAAAAGCAGGGATGATGTCTTATTCGCCTTTTTATCTCCAGTTTCTAGCAAAAACAAAATCATAGTAAATGCTCAATACGCCATCTATTGAATCAATGAATCACCTGCGTATGTTTACAGTACCTGGTAGTTTCTAGCACATAGGGAGCACTCGATAAATATATATTAATGGAATTAGGGTACATTTTAAAATAACCAGTTATAAACATATTCTTAATTCTATAGACTTTAGCTCAAAGATGATTTTGTCTTTTTCAAACTAATCAGGAGACCAAAGCTTAGTAAAAGCTACTGGGGAACAAAAAATGAGAGAAAGCCATCTAGTGCTACAACAGGTTAATTACAAGTATACATGGATACAAGTATCCAGTTCCTGCAGGGGCTCTGTACAGGATTTTGGAAGTAACAGCACCAAGGGGATTCTGCAGCTGGAACACAAACCCGCACTCAGAGGAAGGTGCTCCTTCATCCCACTCACCCTTGCAGGTTAGCCCTGTGTCCTGGGACGGTGCCCCAAATGCAGCCTTTGGCTTGTGTTTCTTCCACAGGTCTGGGAGCACGAACAGAATCAGGAGGCCCCTGAGGGTGCCCGGTCCCTCCCCATAAGAAAAAGGAATCAGCCCAGTCCTACCTATCCCACAGAGTCACCACAGGTACATGAGAGCAGCCCATAATAAAAAGATTGTAACTACAAAGAAAAAATCATTTTTAAATTTTGGACTTTAACAGAAAATCCAAAGGCTATTTAAATATCTTGACTCAAACTGTACATAATATCATAATGCGTATTTCATGTTGATATATTTGGTGTTTAATCTATCTAAAACTACAAGTACCTGGAGTCCAGAAATTCTTTTCTTCAGATAAGTTAAAAAAAAACAACACTTTATTAAGGTATGATTGACACTTAAAAAGATGTACATATCTAACGTATACAACTTGACAAGTTTGGGGATAAGTATACATCCACAAAGCCATCACCATCATCAAGGCCACAGACATATCCATCACCTAAGTCCCCTCCTACCCCCTTTATTAATTTGTGTGTGTGTTAAGAACATTTCACGTATGATCTCCTAGCAAGTGTTAAGTATAAAATACAGTATTGTGAGCTATAAGCACTGCGCTGTACAGGAGATCTCTAGAACTATGTACTCTGATTAGTTTTAATAAATAAGCCCTGTATTTAATTAAATAACTGAAATTTAAATAATCTCTCATCAATCTCAGGACGATAATAAAGGTATTCTTGTGGGTGGTCCTGGCACACATTATGTTTCCACTGAGGAAAAAAAATCACTAGCATGTGAGCACCATTGCTTCCGTGTGTTTCTACCACTAAGGAGAGGAGCAGCTCAGACACCTCTGGCCTGCCCCCAGGTTTATCCAGCTCTCGGGGTCCTATTCGAGAAGCCACTGAAGCTGTGGGACACGATGTGTCCATTGGGCAGCATCTCTCCTGGTGACTGGGACTTCTTACACTCACTCCCCTCAAAAGTCAATATTGGTTCATAAATGGACTTCATAATTTAAAGCAACCAATGTTCCCCAAGAAACAAAACATCCCTCCAGTATTAAGAGTATAATCAACAGTAGCAGGAGCTCCCACTTATTGAGGGCCTAGTGAGTATAGGGGTGATACAAAAATCATCATGTTTAATTATCACTGCCCTATTCCCATTTTGTAGCTAGGGAGACCAGGCTCATGGTGGCTAAGTAATGCCCAGGGTCACAGAGCTAGCTAGCAGCACGGACAAAATCAGAGCTCTTTTTGCAAGGAATGCCATTCTGCCTCCCCAAATCCCTGAACAAGGCACGCTTAATTCTGAGTCCTTTACTCCTGACTAATTTCTTACATTAAAATGAGCAGAGTTTTTGTGGAAAGAGCCAAGATGTCCATCGACAGATGAATGGATAAAGAAGATGTGGTATATATATACAATGGAATATTATGCAGCCATCAAAAGGAATGAGATCTTGCCATCTGTAACAACGTGGATGGAACTGGAGGGTATTATGTTGAGGGAAATAAGTCAAACAGAGAAATACATGTATCATATGACCTCACTGATATGTCCTCATATTCTTAATCCCAGGATTAAGAATTCTTAATCGCAGGAAACAACCTGAGGGTTGCTGGAGTGGGCGGTGGGGTGGTAGGGATGGGGTGACTGGGTGATAGACACTGGGGAGGGTATGTGCTCTGGTAAGTGCTGTGAATTGTGCAAGACTGTTGAATCTCAGATCTGTACCTCTGAAACAAATAATGCAATATATGTTAAGAAAAAAAAAAAGAAGAAGAAGGTAGCAGGAGGGGAAGAATGAAGCGGGGGAAATCGGAGGGGTAGACGAACCATGAGAGACAATGGACTCTGAAAAACAAACTGAGGGTTCTAGAGGGGAGGGGGGTGGGAGGATGGGTTAGCCTGGTGGTGGGTATTGAGGAGGGCACATTCTGCATGGAGCACTGGGTGTTATGCACAAACAATGAATCATGGAACACTACATCTAAAACTAATGATGTAATGTATGAGGATTAACATAAGAATTAAAAAAAATTAAAAAATAAAAATAAAATGAGCAGAGTTTTAATGATATGCTCTTGCTTGTGGATAATGGGGAAAGGTACTGGGAAAGTTGCTTTCCCTGAATATATGAGGCAGAGAAGGAACCAGAGCTATTTTATTTGTGCTATTTTTCATAAAAGCTTAGAATAGTAATAGCAACCTCCCTGCCAATCACCAGAACACCGAGGCAATTCATGAAGCCACCGTCCTCAGTCCTTCCACTTGGCCTCATACTATTTTCACCATGGTGTCTCCACTTTAACGATGAATCCCAAACCTGTGCTGTGTCCACATCAGCCTTGGTACATGTTAAGAATGTCACTTCCAAGCCCCCATGTCACACCTGTAAATCAAGATCTCCACAAGTGCAGACCAGAAATGAATTCTTCGCAGAGTCAGGTTTAGGAAGCTGATACTTCTCGGCCATACATGTGCTGATATAAGACATGCACTCTGGAAAAGCGGTGATAAACTGAAATTTCGTAATCGATCACATGTGAAGCCAAAACATGATGGATCTGATGAACCCAAATGAGTAAGTAAAGGCAGCGACTCTTTCTAAAACAAGCCAACCAATCAACCTGCACTGACTCCTTTGGTAAAGAATTCTGTGTGTAAATTTGTGACTTTTTAATAAGTTCAGATTTGAAGTCAACAATTTTAGTGCCCCTGTATTTCATAACTGCTAACCTGAAAGACTGGGTATGACTATGTCAGTTACATCTAAACTGCTGTTATAAAAGATACAATAAAGTGACTGTGACCAAAAATATAAGGCCTGTGAAAATGCCTACCATATTATATGACAAATGCTTGCTAAATCTGAAACTCAAAAATCACACAGCCAACTACCCCATGGAGTCATGTGATGTAAGCAGCTGCCTAATTTTATATGGAAGGAAGGCACAGAACATAACATTATGGAGCAGGCCATGATACACACATTATCTCAGGTAATTATCACATCTCTGAGAATCAGGTCTCGTTATCTCCTCTTGACCTAAACAAAAACATAAATGACATGCTCTGGGTCACAGAGCTCACAGCCCCAGGGCTGAGATGCAAATTGAAACCGTGACTGTTCCAAAGCATTCCACAGAACTTAATGGTATTTTAAAGCACGTAGATATCTGTGATAGTATTTGGTTTCCTTATAATTCCTATCCATTACAAAAGACTGTGGGTCTGTGGACTTTATGAGCAGCAAAATGCAGAATTCACTCACTCACTCACTCACTCACTCATTCATTCATTCATTCATTCCACAAGATCTGTGACACTGAGCATCTGCCACGGGTGAGACAGTGCCCGGTATGGGGACCCAGCTATGGCAGCCTAGTGAGAGAGGCAGACAGAAGGCAGTAACACAGGCAGGCTCAAGGTAGCACAGAGTGGTAAGCAGATACCAGTGTCCAGGTCCATCTCAGGGCACACACGCTGGATTCTAGAACTGTCCTTAGGAGCTACACTTATCTCTTTCTTCTCGTTGGCCTGGTGGTTTGGGATCATGGACACCCCTCTAAAACAATCTGTCAAGAGCTACGGTTTCTCTCTAGGTCTACAAGAATGCACACACACACTAATTTCACAGACTCCACAACTCCTTGAGGATTATCCTTATTTCTCAGATGCAGAGACTAAAGCACTGGGAATAACTTGCCTAAAGACACAGTAAAGGGCAAAACCAGGATTCAGGCCCAGGTGGTCTGGCTCAGAATGTATACTGTGTTTACTCCTATACCAACAGTGCTCAAACTTTTTGGTTTTAGGATCTCTTTTATACTCTTAAAAATTATTGAGGACCCAATAAGCTAAAAAACAATAATAATAAACCCATTCTAAGTTACACGAAGTATTTTTCATGAAAACTCATTTCAAAAAAAACCCAATTCATTTCTAAAACAAAAAGCAGTGAGAGCGGTATTATTTTATAATTTTGCAAACTTCTTTAATGTTAGGCTTAATAGACTGCTGGATTCTCATATCTGCTTCTGCTGTCACTCTATTGTTGTGTGATTTTTAGTTGAAGCAGATGAAGGAAATCTGGCCTCATTCAAATATGTAATTGGAAAAAGAAGGAGTATTATGATAATCTTTCCAGATAATTGTGACTATTCTTTGAAACAATGCCAAAACTCAACAAGTGCTAATTTATTAAAGGTGGTTGCAATATGAAGTATAAAACTGTATCAGTGACCTCGTCTTGGATATTCCTCTAACTTCTGTTACATTAAAATCCATTGGTCACTTTGGAGGGAGATTTCTTTATCGATAATTTCATAATTTCATACATTAGTCATTTGGAAAATAATGGTTCACTGAACCATGCAAATATTCCATATATGGAAATATTTCAAGAATGTAACATCAACAAAATCACATTTGTTAATATACCATGGATTGTGATCATCAGAAAAGTCTTTTGTGTATAGGAAGCTGTCAAGCTCATAGTGGCAAATCCAAATTTTCCAAAATTCTAATTTTCACTTGAAAGCTTGAGTTTTATCATTGACAACAAAGAGTGTCCACTGATTTTCTTGAAGCAACAGGCTCCCTTCATTCATTTTTGGGAAAACATCTACCAAATACCCAATAAACCAAGAAATCAGAATTACCATAGTTCGTCAGCTGTTCTCTCAACTATAAATGGCGTCCCATGAGAAGAGCCTCTAGTTAAGCTCCCCACCTAGTCACATGAGAGCTCTCCCCCGTTTGCAGCATTAGTACTTTATGCATACTTTCCATTTCACCACATAAGGCATTAAAAAGATATAGCTGAGGTCGGAGAGTTAATAAAATTAATATTTGTACTGCTTCTACAAGAACGGTCTTAAGTGAAGTGGGCTTTTTACAGTGTGTGCTGGTCAGGGACAGGCAGACTACGTAATCAGTGCCACAGCCTTGAGCCATGCAAAGGCCCTCGGAGTTTCACCCAGCATTTCTTCTATACCATCAGTACGAATGCCCCTACAGTGAAAGAGGCACATGTGTGTAACTGTTACTATGAAGGTGGTTTTTAGGTCTCAGGAACCCCCCAGGGTTCCACAGAGCACACTCTGAGAAACATGGCTCTGCGTGCTATAGCCTCTTCTATGGGGAAGGGACCAAAAGACGTAAAACTTATAGAGACCTTTAAGATGAAAATGGCTGCAAACCAGTTATAACTGGGAGTGAATTACCTCCCTGCCCAAGCCAAGAAAGGTGCCCACAGCCCCCGAAAGTGGTAAAGCTTGAAGACACACAGAGGACCTTTGATGTAAAGCACTGCTTGAACTCTACTTGTCACTCTACTTGTCAGACGAACAGCCTCTAATGACTAAAGAAAGTGTATCTGAGGAGAGGTAGCAGCCTCTCTAGAAAACACCTGCATGTGAATGCATCTTCTTGCCCTTGAGGGATTTTCATAAAAGGGACTACAAATCAACAATGATTCACTAGAAAAAAAGGCTCCATGAGAATTATTTTAGGAGGTGGGGAGAAAAGAAACTGTAATAACTTGCCCAACAGGAAGTCAGGCAGTCCTGGGACAAAGGGAAGGATGTTAAGACATGATGAGTGAAGAGAAAAGAGAATGATGCTGTCAAGCCAGAAGACCGGAGTATTAAAAGATTTAAAGAATAACAGAGATAGAGGAGAAAATATCCACCAAAATGGAAAGAAAAGAAAAAGGGGCCATTTTTTTTTTGGTTTTGTTTTGGCAAATCTGCTCCTAAAGCAGTGTAAGAATCCAGGCTCTATGATTATTACCTTCGTGAACTGAGCAAATGAGTTAACTTCTTGGGGCCCATTACCTTATCAGTGAATGGAGACAGCACCTGGACCTACTACACGGGGCCGTCACACAGATTAAATAAGACAGTGCAATGAACAGTGTTCTAGCACATGATAAGTGCTCAGCACATTTTAGCTTCCTTTTATGAGAATGGGGAAATGGAACAGGAATCAATGATAGAAATTTCACTTTCAAGAAATGATCAAATCAGGGAACTTTTTAAAAACAGCAAGATGCTCAAGCAGATCAAAGATGAAGACATTTAGGGCAGCCCTCTTGGGGGACGTCCCTCCCTCTTTGGGAGCTTTGTACTATCACTTGACTATTGCTCAATAAACTTTGCTTTGCTGCCCACCAAAAAACAAACAAACAAACAAAAAACAACACACACACACACACACACAAAGATGAAGACATTTAAAGTTTTAGGTCAGACTGTTCAGCAAATTGACAAACTAGACTAAAATTACATTTTCACTTTTCCAAGCACTTGGGTTGAAAGATCTTAAAATATACAGTTTCTCTGATAATAAGCTTAATGGTGCAGTCCTACTATCAGAGACTGAAATGAAAGAATACATGGTGTCATCCAAAGGCTCTTCAAAACTCCTCTAACTTGTCTGTCACCTTGGCATGCCAGTCAAGGGCTAGTTGGACCTGGAGAAGATATCAGGAACCAGGCTCTAACTTGAACACCCTCAGCTGCCTAGGAAACTCCTCTTCAGACAGAAGGACAATAGGATAGGTAGGGGGGCAGGATTTGTCCTCTCTCCTAAGCATTACAAATAAGAAGGAAAAAAAACTCTCATTCCACAGTGAAGGTCCATAATGAACATTTCTGGAAATTGTGAATCTCAGGTCTGAATCAAACACAAAGGTCATCAATGTGAGCATCGATTTCACTGCTGCATCGATGAGCTTTAAGCTTTGTTTAAAGGAGATGTATAGTTAATTTTTTGGAGATATAGTTATTGATAAACACATCATACTCAATGGTGAAAAACTGACAGCTTCTCTTCTAAGATCAGGAAAAAGACAAGGATGTCCTCTCTTACCACTTTTATTCAACACAGTACTGGAAGTCCTAGTCGCAGCAATCAGACAAGGAAAAGAAATAAAAGGCATCCAAATGGGTAAGTAAGAAGTAAAACTGTTACTGTGTGCAGGTGACATGATACTATGTAGAGAAAACCCTGAAGACTCCACCAAAAAACTATTATTACTGGTAAGTGAATTCAGTAAAGTTGCAGGCTAAACAGAATTAAGAGTGCGGGGGCTGTTTTCTGTTGTTTCTTTTTTAACTTCTTAAACTATAAGAGTAAACAACACATCATAGATTCTTAAATGCTTTTTCAACACGATTAAACAAACTTTGCAAACAAATCATGATGCATAATTAGCACTAATTTTCCACTCTTCTTCCCAGATTGTACAACTCACTCAAATCAAAGAGGAAGCTGAAAGGCCAATGTAGACACAATCCATGCTGCTGCCATAGAACAATACATGTCTCATAGGACCCCCTGACACAGCCCCACCTGATGGTTTTCCAAGGGCTCCCCTCCGTCATCTGGGAGGACGTACTGAATCTGATCTGGTCTTGCTGTGCACATCAGTCACAATTCCAGCCACACGAGCTTCCTCAAGTTCCTCAAAAGCTCCACAGATGAACACATCAAAACCAGCCATTAGACCCACCTCCCACATTCATACAGGACATTCAGTCACACTCAATCTAAAGAGACTTCTAGAATGAGACAGCCCGACACTTCTAGTAATTCTTTGGCTGCATCTGTAACCTCCATTTCCTCCCAAGCTCCTTGGCACAGAACTCTTCCCGTGCTTCTAGAAGTCGTGATATCTGTAACTGAAACCCATTCCCTCTTAATCAGTTCACAGGGAAGATAAAATACTTGAAAGGCAGTTCTAAATTGTTCCTCGTCCTCTTCTCAGAACAGAATAAACCCAGTTTGTTTGCCTTCTATTTTCTAATGACTTCCTCCATTACATCCCTTTTAGAATCTAAATTCCACGGGAGCAAAGGACATATTTCCCACACTTAGTCCAGTTCCACGCATGTGACAGACCCTACGATGTTGGACGGAGGACTGCATCCTTTTATCGTGTCCTTATCAAATCCTCCACCTCAGTATTGACTTGCACAGTCCAGAGTTCCTCGCTCAACAGATATTCACTGAGCGGTGAATGCTTCTGTATCCCAGTTGTTGCCTAATTTATAGCCTGTCCAAAAAATGAGAAATGTCATGCTTCCTAATGTTCAACATGTTCCTTCCTGAAGAGGAGTTGAAAATATTTCGAAGTAAATTCAATTAGGATATTTGTGATTACTGCCTAACTACTAAATTTAATACTACAAAATCTGTCCACTTTTTGAGCAAGTTTAATTACACATAACACATGTTATGTCCTAAACTAATAAGGTGATCTTAGTCACTTAATAACTGCCATTAAAATATAAATATTCGTATTCATTTCAATTTGTTTCTCCAAATTCCTGGAATCTATTTTGGGGAAAGTTGAAGGTAAAAAACTTCAGAATTTCAGAAAATTTTATTTCGAAACTCAGGACTAAGATAATCCGTATCTCAGACATTTTTAGATCTTACATTCTTGGGTTTTTTTGGATGAATACTTTACAGGATCAAATCTCAAAGTTAGAGAGAAAGACATGTATCATATGATCTCACTGATATGAGGAATTCTTAATCGCAGGAAACAAACTGAGTGTTGTTGGAGTGGGGGGTGGGGTGGGAGGGATGGGGTGACTGGGTGATAGACACTGGGGAGGGTATGTGCTCTGGTAAGCGCTGTGAATTGTGCAAGACTGTTGAATCTCAGATCTGTACCTCTGAAACAATTAATGCAATATATGTTAAGAAAAAAAAAAAGAAGAAGGTAGCGGGAGGGGAAGAATGAAGCGGGGGAAATCGAAGGGGTAGACGAACCATGAGAGACGATGGACTCTGAAAAACAAACTGAGGGTTCTAGAGGGGAGGGGGATGGGAGGATGGGTTAGCCTGGGGATGGGTATTGAGGAGGGCACGTGTTCTGCATGGAGCACTGGGTGTTATGCACAAACAATGAATCATGGAACACTTCATCTAAAACTAATGATGTAATGTATGGGGATTAACATAAGAATAAAAAATAAAAAAAAAATCTCAAAGTTAGCTAAAGTAAATGTATCCCCACTTTTCACGCCACGACTGCTCGCTTATCATCTGTCAGGCCAGTCATGACCACAGGAAGGAAGTCTGTCGGGATTATGCCCTTTCGCAAACCACCTGCTTATTATCTGACAGCCCCAGAATATTTAAGGTTTGTGTAAGTGGTTTTGTGGTGCTGTTTACATTACTTTCCCAGGTGTCTTAATTTAAGCTATTTTGATTTCAGAAGACGTTTTCTTTCACTCTTCTGGATACACGAACTAAACTGGTGTTACACGTGTTCTGCAGTGAATTAACGCTGTCCCCTCAGTACCGCATCTACTGGTCTCCGTAATTCTGAAACAGCATACTCCCTAGCCACTTTTTCCATTTTTCCTCCTCTTTGACCCCCCATTGCTCAAAAAAGATCCCAGACAGGCAATCTCAACTGCCCTTATATCTTTCAACCTTTTCCCACATTAGCCAGGATGAGCAATCAACCTAGCTGCCATGATATTTAGAGACTGGTCCCTCAGGAAACAGGGCCTTGCCAGAGAATTTCATATTTACCCCTTTCCCCCCAGCCCCGTAGAGAGAGGGGGCTTACTTTTCAGAAACTTGGTTCTCAGAGTCCTTCAGAGCACAGTTCATGTCAGGAAGGGAAAGGCCTGCCTCACAGCTGTCTTTGGGGGTCACACTACCCAGAGCAGCCCTTCCACCTGAGAAGCAGCAGCTAAATGTGAGGTGCCTCCTTCCTCCCTGGCTCAGGGCCACAGGGCGCAGGCAAAGCCTCACCTAATGCAGGAAGCAAAGCGAGCCTGGAAGACAAGATACCTATCATCCTTGTCTTGCTCGGCCTGTTCTGAGAAGGGTGGAGGAAAGAAGGAAGGACAGAGCAGATCAGAAGACATGCGGAAGAACAGAAGTGGGAAGACCTGTCGTGTGCCTAGTGTGGACGCCGGAGCCAGGTAATGCGTGCCTAACCACCTGGCGGGTGTACATGCAAAGGGAGGAGAAGTATGCAAGAAGTATTGGGGAAGTCAGTGCAAGGAGCTGGATGTGGGGAAGGGAAAGGAACCTTACAGTTTACAGAACACTTTCAAAGGAGGCAACCGTCAGGATGATGCAGTGTGGAACAGTATCTGAGCAAGTCCAGACACCGGCCAAAGGCCCACCCCCTGCCTTGCACTGACAAAGGCTGGTTCAACAGTGGAACAGACCCAAGGTGGAGGAGTCCAGGCTGGCCCTAGATCTTCCCGGGGAGAAGGACCTCTTGGTGCTAACTCCACACTAGCATTTCTATTTGCTTCTCTCAGGGACCACAGCCCCCAGGAGAACCCCGGGAACGGAACCAAAGCCACAAACATCCCTAGGAACAGTAGATTCCTCTTGATAACAGCCTGCTAACCTGGTAAGAGCTGCTCCCAGCATAACCCAAATGCCTTGCTGACCCACCTTCCAAATGAGATGAGTCTCCAAAAACGAGGTTCATGTTGACAGAGGAGGGGCCTGTGGTATTTTCTCCCAATCGGTCCACACAGGACTTCAAGGGAGAAGTGATTCATGTCAGTCAAAAATGTGTCCCTGTCCCATCTTACGAAGCCCGACAATGGTGCCATCCATCAAACTGGGCTAACATCTCTCTAGAAGAGCATTAGCCAATGGAACTTGCTGCACCGATGCACATGGCTATTAGGCATTTGAACTGCGGCTCGTATGACTTGAATTTTTAGTTCATTGACTTCTGACTGATGTAGATAGCCACATGTGGCTAGTGGTTGCTGTGGACA
>NW_023270387.1:37063696-37252272 GCF_011800145.1 Mirounga leonina
AAAAAAGGCCAGAAATAAATTCAGTTCCAAAGAGTTAGGCACTCAGTCCAGAGCCAGTTAAAGGGAGATTATGCTCTCAAATAGTGGTTCTCAAAGTGTGATCCCTGGACCAGCAGGGCCAGCATCATTTGGAAACTTGTTAGAAATGCAAATTCTCAGGCCCCTCCAGGAGCTAACTGAAACTAAACTGGGGTTGGGGGGGTTGCTCACGGTCTGTTTTGTTAGAACATAGGCCCTCTTGGTGACTCTGATGTCCACCCGCATTTGAGAACCACTGTTCTAACCACTGCTCTAGAACTGAACGTCTGGAGTTCATTCCACTTCCTCTGGGAAACAAACACCTTTAGTCAGCGAGGGAAAGGAAAGGGAGCTGCTGGTTGTGAAGTTTGGGACACATCCTGGTGACATCAGCCCTGACTTACTGTACCTAGGGTGACAAGCACTGTAAACTCCGAACTAGCTTTGAGAACACACAGACCTCCTGCAGTTGGGGCAGAGAGGAAACTGTTCTTTACTCAGAAAACCTTGGCTGATAGGTGGGGAAAACGTCTATTTTATAGCCAGTACTAGCTTGTGAATAGAGTGTCCTAACTTCTAACTTCATGCAATAAATAACATTTGGTACACGATACAGTGTCCCCAACTGTCAAAAGCTCAGTTTCTATAAGAACTGGAATTCCAGTTTCTCAGAGACAGGACATACATGAGAATACACATAACATTCTAAAACCATTGGTCTCTCTGTTATTTTAATAATAATAATAATAATAGCAGCAGGTATTTACTGAGTGCTTTCAATGTGTCCAGCACTGTACATATGCACTATTTCTTTTTACCCTCATGCAATTCCAAGACGTAAAGAACTATTACTGTCTTCGTTTTTATCCATGATGCTTCGGCAGGTCAAATTCCCTGAGATTATACAGCAAGGAGGCAGCAGGGCCAGGAAGCAAACCAGGTCCACTGTTCTTAAACAACCTAGAGTATTACCTCCTTTTTCCCTTTAACACACATTCTCATCTTAAGGCTATCTAACTTTCTTCATACTCTGTATGTTATTGAGTTTTTATTATTATACTGCATTTTTATTATTTTTTTAAGCTATTACGCCATGTGCAGTTCCAAAAAAGCCCTCAACCACACTCAGTTTACCCCAAGTCCCTCAGCATGTGCTCAAGAACCAGGATAACCCACACTGAAGAATTCATGGCAATACAGATATCCAAAACCTGCATCAAAGGCAAGAACTGATTTTATTCCCACCATGCATGGGCAGCCTGCCCAGGGAAGCCCCAACTGCCTCCATCAAAGTGAGCCCTCTCTGCTCAGTGTTCCCACAGCACATCATGTTTGTCTCTTTTACTCTTCTTCACACACCAAAACGTCCATACAACACTCCCACTAAGGGGTGAGCTCTTGAGAGTGGGAACATGCCTGGGTCAACAGTGTGCTTCCAAAGCACTAAAAACATAATAAACACCTAAGAGATGGTTTTTAAGATCGGTAGCCAGACATACAAATTCTTAAAAGAGGGCAAAAATGAACTAATTTCAACATAAAATGTAAAACTATGGGGGTCCTGGGTGGCACAGTCGGTTGAGCGTCCAACTCTTGGTTTCGGGTCAGGTCGTGATCTCAGGGTCACGAGATAGCATCCCACATTGGACTCCTCACTCGGCACAAGGTCTCCTTAAGTTTCCCTCACCTTCTGCCCCTCCCTGCCTCTCTCTCTCTAAAATACATAAATAAATAAATAAATCTTTTTAAAAAAATGTAAAACTATGAAACTTTAAAAAGAAAACATAGGAGAAAATCTTTGGGATGTAGGCCTAGGTAAAGCACTCTTAGATGTGACACCAAAAACACAATCCATAAAAGGGGAAAATAATCAATAAACTGGACTTCATCAAAATTAAAAACTTTTGCCCTGCAAAAGATCCAGTAAAAAAGATAAAAAGGCAAACTACATACTGGAAAAATATATATGCAAGCCATATATCTGACAAAGGACTCATATTTAGAATATATGAAGAACTCTCAAAGCTTAAGAGTAATAAAAAACCCAATCCAGGGGGCGCCTGGGTGGCTCAGTTGGTTAAGCAACTGCCTTCAGCTCAGGTTGTGATCCTGGAATCCCGGGATCGAGTCCCACATCAGGCTCCCCGCTCAGTGGGGAGTCTGCTTCTCCCTCTGACCCTCTCCCCTCTCATGCTCTCTCTCACTCTCTCTCTCTCAAATAAATAAATAAATAAATCTTAAAAAAAAAAAAAAAAACCAATCCAGTTAGAACATGAGCAGGCCATGAGCAGACATTTCACCAAAGAGGATATATGGATGGCAAACATGAAAAGATGCTCAACATCATCATCAACAACACCATTAAGGAATGCAAATTAAAATCAGGCTGAGACTAGAACACTTATTGGGGCAGCTAAAATAATAAACAAGTGCAGGGGAGGATGCAGAGAAAAACCAGATCTCTCATACGTGGCTGGTGGGAATGCAAAATTGTACAGCCACTCTAGAAAGCAGTTTGGCAATTTCTTAAAAAAACAAAACGTACCCCTACCATTCAAAACCCAGCAATCACACTCCTGCGCATTCATCCTGGAGAAATGAAAACATGTCTGTACAAAACCCCGTGCACAAATGTTCACAGCAACTTAAATTATAAGAGCCAAAAACTGGAAACAATCCAAGTGTTCTTCAGTAGGGGAATGGTTAAACAAGCTGTGGTATATCCATACCATGGACTACTACTCAGCAATAAAAAAGAACAGACTGTTGATAATGTGACAGCCTGGGTGGATCTCAAGGGTATCATGCTGAGTGAAAAAGTGAATCTGAAAAGGTTACATACCACATGATTTTATTTTTGTAACATTCTCAAAATGACAGAGGGATAAGAGATTAGTGGTTACTAGGGTTTACAGCTGGGTGCGGGAAAGGGAGAGAGTGGATGTGACTGTGAGGGGTGGCATAAGGGACATCCTTGACCTGATGGAATAGTTCTATATCTTGGCTGTGCTGGTGGTTACCAGAATCCACAAGTGTGAAAAAAATGCAAAGTATATATACACACAAACACAGATGTGTGCATGCAGAACCAGTGAAATCTGACTATGCTCTATGGACTGCACCCATGTCAGTTTCCTGGTTCTATTGTACTTTGGTTACGTAAGATGTTACCAATGGGGGGAAATGGGTGAAGAGTACACAGGACCTCTCTACTATTTTTGCAACTTTCCATAAAGCTATAATCATTTCAAAATAAAAAGTTTTTTAAAAAGTGAACTACAGGCCTTTTACTTAAAAGCAAAACAAAATGAACAAAAAAGAGGTATATATAGCTGCACTACTGGTCAGTGAGGTCCCAAACACAGATTTAAAGTCACACAGTAGGTCTATGTGACTTCATTTTTTTTAAAAGTTAAATCCAATTCTCCCAGTCTTAATAGGGATACATTTCCTAACATCTTAGAGCTACTTCCCCATCCCCCTCATAAAATGGAAAAAAAAAAAAGGCCTGATGTGTAAACCCCTTTGGGAATCCAGGAGTCCTATCCTCAGTGCCTGGAATGAATAGATCCTGTTTCACAAGAACAGAGGCCAAGGGCCTCACAATTTAGAGAACGGGGAATGTGCCAACGCACAAGCCCAGGCGTGGCTTCCTTTGGCAAAAGTAGTGTATTGACCTACCCACAATGGCCAAGATTTAAATTTTGCCTTTCTCCCAAAACAAAACAAAGTCAAACCAACAAAATAAAAATTCAAAAAAATCGATAAGCAAACAAACAAAAACTTCAACAACCTCTGATTATTTCCAACAAACCTTATAATCAAATATGTCCTCTTAGTTGACCTCCAAGTTACCCCTTGGCTTTTCAAGTATTCCATTGCCTAGTGAATTCTGGGACACAAGAGCCTACCAAAATTAATGAAAAAATAGGAGGAGAAAAATTATTCAAAACGCTAGAGGATTTCCTGACCTGAGCTGCTTCCACATGCATTTGAAATGCAGATAGCCACATGGGGGTTGGGGGGGGGCGGTGCGGGATGCTACTTTGGGAGAATTTTGCATATCAGAACTACTAACAGGTCTTACAAAGTTACTTCCTTTTATTTCACTGGCCTGGAAAATCAGATTTTTACAGTTTTCACTAGCAATTCCCTTGTTTCAGAAGTCATTAATTATTTTTTTTTTAAAAAGCCTTACGTTATACAGTACTTAATCATTTTCAAAGCAGTTTCACAAATTACTATGAAGAAAAACAGCCCTGGTACCTAGGGGCTGCACTTTTCCCTGCAACTCTCACCAGCCAGGCTGCCTTCTTATTTCAATTAGTTCAGCCATTTCTCCCCCAAGCCCTGGGTCCGCTCTTCTCCATAGAGGTAGACTTCAAAAAAAAAAAAAAGCACAGCTCTACCCACAGAAGCCTCCAGACTCACTGGCCAAGGGCAGACACTCTCAAGTCTAATCAGCAGAGTGCCTTCCCATAAAATTACTCACTCACATTTCTGCATTCATGTGCTTTTCTTAAGGACAGCACTTTTAAATCCCATTTAAACTGAAAGTCCTCCATTAGCTTCCATGAAAAGATGTATTTTTAAATGCTTTGATCTCCACATGCCCTTTGGTACATTAGTATTCTTCACCCTCCACCATCAGCACAGAACCTAAAAAAAACAAGACTTCTGTGCATTTCAAAAAGAAGAGGGAGGGTGAATTAAAAGTGTGGCACCTTCTCTCCCTCCTAACCATTTGCAGAGTTTACCAGGGTTTCCTTATTTATCTTGAGAAATGTATCTCACAAAAGTCAAACTAAACCTATCCAAAAACTAAATATTCCCCCAGACCCCATGAGGAGACTAGAGGCATCTCTAAAACTTTTACTCTGTATCTTCCTCCTTTTCATTCGGTCAAATAAGTGGTTTCCAACCCTTTACTCCTCTGCAAAACAGTTCAAAGTGTATTCAAATATTGTTCCCACACAATTCCCATAAAGAATGGTCATGGTAGATGCACTATGAACAGGCTCAGAACACCATCCTGGGAAATAAATTTCAAATTGGTCTAGATTCTTCAAGAACTTGCAATCTAGAGAGTCCCCTTAACGCTTACCCTGGGTCTGCCACCTACAGGGTCCAGCAGTGGTGGGCAGCCAGGAGCAGTGGGTAGTCAGCAATGTGGGCAGCCAGGGGAAATCTTAAGTCAGTTTGGCAGGGACCCACAGGCCCTGCAGAGAGCCATAATTGTTCAACATTTCAAGGCTTGACTTTTCACTTCCCGAAAAGGAAGGAAGTTTTTTGGGATAGCAGCTATTAATATCTCTCTATTCTGGTTTTACTCGCTTATGGCAAGTAACGTCATTGTCTGGGGTAGTCCAGAGCATCTTTGGGGATGATAATTGGCCCTCTTGACCCCCTACCTACGCTACCAACCAACGACTTTGTAAGGAGTACAAAAACTCGCCTCTCATAACATGCCTTGAAAGAAGGAAATGGGCAACCATGTCCGCACTTTCTCAGGACAGAGCAAAGGAGTTGAGGGACCAAGGGCACAAAATGTTCGGTCCCAACCGCAAAAGCCACAGGATCAGGGCGCCCCTCTACTGAAGCCCCAGTCCAGGTGGTCCATGCAGTAGCTGGGCACTTTCCAAAGCACTGCCATTTGAAGACAGTAAACCAACACCCAAGCCAAAATAGCAAAACCTTCAAACAAAAATGGAAAGGGAAAGTCTCCCCAGCCACCAATCAAGACCCTACGGAGTAGGGCGTGGCGCGGCGCGGGAGCTGCGGGTAGGGAGCCGGGATTCACAGCCTGGGCTCCTAAGGGGGAAACTTGGAAACGTCGCCGCGAGCTCAGGGCAGGAGGCAGAGGCCCTCGAGGTGGGTGCGCGCGCGGCGTCGTGGGTTCGCCGCCTCTTCCTCCAGCCCTGCAGCCTCCGGGGCACGTTCGGCCCCTGCCCCGGCGCAGGGCCCCCGGCTCCGCAGGGCTGTCAGGGGCCGACGTGCCAATCTCCCTCCTGCCACAAATGTCACATTCCAAGAAAAACCAGTTCCACTTGGAAAGTTTAATTTTCCCCCCTTGAAACCAGATTCTTTTAAAGGCAGCACTAACAGCAAGGGAGAGCTAAGTCTAACTCCCCAGTTTCTGTCTAAGAAACTTGTCTGGGCAGAACAAAGGAGCAGCAGCTAACGCGATCCGAGCCCCCGGGTCTGGAGCGCGACCCCCTGGCCGGCCCCGCCCGCCACAGCCGAGACTCCCCCGCGCGGCAGGAAGGGTCCGGCCGGGGCGCCGCATCCCGTCGGGCGGGCCCGTGTGCGCGCCTTTGTCTCGCGCGGAGGGCAGTGGCCACCGGCCACTCGCTTCCGCCCCCTCCCTCGGCCCCCGGGAGACCCGCGCGCGGGCGCGTCTCGGAGAGTGCAGCCATATGGCAGCGCCCCTCCGGAAAGGCCAGCCCCGCGTCGGGGGCGCGCCCGCACCCCGGGGCCCTAGCCCCGCCGGCCCACACGACGTCCCAGGCTCGGATGGGGCGCGGGGCGGCGCGGCGGTCCAACCCGCCGGCACCGGGGGGCCTGCAGGGTGGCGCGGGAACAGAGTTCTGCTTTTTTTTTTTTTTTTATCCATTCACCAATCTGGGTAAGGGAAGGCAAGATTGCGGTGGCTGACACTCCCGGCCACCCGCGCCGAATCGGCTGCCCAAGTCGCTGGGGAGCCCGGCCGATCTCAGCCCCGGGTCCCCCGAGGAGGAGCTCCGTGCCGGGAGCAGCAAGGGGTGGAGGAGCAGCGGTCGGCTGGGTCCCTCGCGTGGGAGACTCGGAGGCGCCCTCCCCGCACCCTGAGCGGGGACTGGTTACCTTTCACCGCAGACTCGCAAGTTCCCCGGCGCAACTTTGCCCGCCACATGAGGCGACCATGGCTAGCTCAGTGGCGCGGCTGGGGAAGGCGGCCGCCGGGCAGCGTGCAGGGCATGGCGTGGGGCAGCGCGGGGAAGCGGCGCCCGACAGTCAGCCCCATTCACACAGGAAGGAGAGAAACGCCAGGGCTTCACCTCCAGCCCCGAAGCCGTCCGCCGCTGCTGGGTCCTAGAGCGTCCCGCGCGCCCCGCCGCCGCCCGCACTCCCCGCCCCGGGCTCCCCGCTCCCCGCGCTCGGGCCGGGGAGGGTCGTCGGGCTCGTCACTGTAACCCTACACTCCACCCCCGCCCCAGCGCCGGGCCGCTGGGCCCTAGAGCCCGCCTGCAGCCGCCCGCCACCCCTCCCGGGCCGGGACGTCGCCCGCTGAAATTGCCCCGAGCTCCGGCTGACGTGTCTCCCTGAGAGTTTAGGAGGGCGACAGCCTCCGCCGTTTGCTTCCCTGCCGCGGCTTAATTAACGTCAGACTCAACAGTTCTCCCTCCTTTGAGTTTCTCTTCCTTCCCACCGGGCCAACTCGGGCAGAAATCGGTTTCCCGGTCTGCCCTCAAAGTCCAGATTAGGTTATGTTTCGGATCTTTTCTTCTTAAGTGGAATTTCCAGGTGAAAAGCGGCTACACTGCTCTTTGCATTCCTCAGGCCCTGGTACGTCTATCACACACTGGGATTGGGCGCTGAGCTGCTACGTTTGACTCCGTTGACAAGCAGAAGGGCCCAAACAGGTCTTATAGCCTTAGGTAGTAAATGTGTTGGCAGAACCGTACATCCTGTGGTCACAACCCCACAGGCTGTTATCTGCCCTGGTGGAAGCACAGAAAGTGACTCTGGAAAAATGTTGCCTATTCTGCCCCACCTCTTAAATCGGGCTGTATTAAGAAACACTATTCACCCATCCCATTATACGCAATTATACTGGGCAGACCTCTGGAGCCTTGATCTGGGACCTGGAACCATGCAACCATAACATTTCTCCCTAGCTTTCAGAGGCCTGCTCTGCTGCTGCCAGGTGGACAGACCAGGGAATAGAATAGTTGCTGTGGAAGACGTTACCAGGAGTCAGTGCATACCACACCTCTTATCTGGTGCTCCTCTCCTCTCTTTGCCTTCTCACGAGATCAGGATTTCTTCTGGGATTCCTGCCTGGACTGGGGCAATTCCCCAAGTAGTCCGCCAGCGGTTGTACCCTTCTTGTCAATTCTGGTGGATTGTGTATCCTGATTCCAGTCTATTCTTCTGATTCCTCTGATGGCTCAGTAACCTCGGCTCTCAAGATAAAACCCAAAGGCAGTAATTTACCAATCATTTACCAAATACCTAACTCCATTTAAAGTCAGCTACCCTAGGACTTGATAATACATAAAAGAAACAAAAGAAACAGCAGCTAACCAGCCTTTCTAGGATTTAAGTAGAAAAGATATGCAACCAGAAAACAGGAAAGCGCTGGTGGTGCCTGAAAAATGTGGAGTAAAGGACTGACTCTGTGCAGAAGAAAGGGGAGCCTTGAAGGGTGGTGGGGCTCAGATGCAGGTAGCATTTGTAGGAAATTAGTCTAGAGTGGGGAAAAGATAATGGATAGAAAAAGGAGGGAAAGAAGGAAGGAAACCAACATTTATTAATTGCCCCCATTAGATAACACACTATATCCTAGGAGGCAGCAAAATTTAATAGTTACAAGCAAGCATCCACTGGAACAAAACAGGTATGGGTTGAGTGACAGCTCACCCACTCACTCACTGTGTGACCTTGGGCAAGTCACCTAACTTTTCTAAACTGCTGTTTCATTTGCAAGGTGATGGAAATAGCCATGGCAAGGTGGTTGTAAGGATGGAATGAAGTAACAAATAAAATACTTAGCATAATGCATGTAAGTGCTGAATGTATACTTGCTATTATTATTTCAATCAACCCTTCAATAGCCTTGTGAGGTAGGGAGCTGATCTGGGAAACAGTCTCAGGAAGCAATGACATGTGAAGTCCAGGCAAAGGAGATGGGAAAGAAAGAGCGAGAGACCATACAAATACCAAATCTTTGAAGATACCAAATACAGTGAAGATACCAACTCTTTGAGGCAAGATTTTACTTTTCCCAGTGACTTAGCTAGGAGGACGAACAAGGTAATCAAGTCAAGCCAGTTTGGAACCTGGGTCATAGGCAGAATGGACCATTCCTGTAAGTATGTGTCATGGGACCAATGCTGGGAGAAGCTGAGTGAAGAGGGGGAACTGGTTTGAGGAAGTTGCTGAAAGACTTTACTGTCCTCTGGGCAAGAGGAAAGAAGGAACAAGAACCTGGGTGAGAAGTGGAGAACAGACATGTAGAGAAAAATAGAAATGAAGCTATGAAGGTCGGTTTACTTGGAGAAGGCCCAGGACAAAAAAATTAGGGAAAGGAGGAGGAAGAAGAGTGAAGGTTGGAGAAGTAGAAGAGTGGGGAGGTTTAAAGGCATGGAGGCCAGAGGAAGTTTTGAGAAGGTCCCTCCAGCAAGGGCTCCGGATTCCTAGACTTCCCATGATGTGGTACTGCTTGTGGGCTCCACAGTCAGCTGACCCCAGCAGGTGGACCTAGCCTGAGCTCTTCAAATTGTACCAAGTAATAATACAAGGGTCACGTACATGGCAGGCCAATTTTTCCCCTCCATGCACCTGAATTTCTTCAACTATTAATAATCACCACATCAAATATAGAAAATGAATAATCTTGCACATCAAATATATCTGAAAAAATATATATATATATATGAGAATTTATTGTTCAGGAACACAGGCTTGAGAAAAAGACATCAGATTTGACTAGCAACAGGTCATCAATAATGTTTTACAGTATATTTGGTTCCAGATTCCAACATGTGGTTGGGGCCAAATAGAAACAAGGTATGTCGACAACATAAACTGAAATCTGCTTTACTAGCAGGAAGGTAGCTCACCAGTCAGCATCTGTGTTTTCTTTGGATCTAGATACTCTAAATGTCAGCATTCTTTCCAAAGTGACCCAGTTGTCTTTTACTCACTCCCAGGAAGGTTAAGAAGGTGATGGAACAATTTCAGCACTCTTAGGGACAACTCAAAGAACAGTCTTTAACTCCAAACAAGGCACGTACTAGGATGTTCCAGACCAGATGACAGAGGCATCCAGGTGGAGGAGAATGAATGTGGTCTTTAGAGCTAGTCCTGAGTTCTAATCCTGGGTCCACTTATTTCCTGCTATGAAGAGTAACATAACATGAACCTCAGCCTCCTCCTCTGTAAAATGGGAATAATTACACTCACCTCATTGGCTTATCAAGTGCTGGACACACAATAGAAATCCAGTAAAAGAAACCCTGTTTCTCCTCTAGTGATTTGAAATACCAAGGAATTGAAATTCCCTAATAAAATGCAAACCTCCTTTCCCCTCACTCTTCTTCTCTGCACCCTCCAAACACATCCCTTAAAGTCCTTATCAACTACTACTTTGACTAGGATGGGCCTGGACTTACTAGGAGGGAAACAACTGATGGCAAGAAGAGAGTGGTCATGATTCTAAATCAAAAGATTCAGAATCTCTAAGGGTGACGTCCTAGAATCCATTCTGACTCCTGGCACATTGCAGTTTGAGGGGCACAAACTAAGGTCTCTGACTGGCTCCTTGGGGTCACGGAGCTCTTGTGATTCTCTTTCAGAAGCATTCACTACATCAGAGCTTAGTATGATCAAGGTAAAGGATGATGGGTGACATATTAGAAGTTAAAAATAAAGCATTATGGGAGCAGACTGGAGTGACTGATGCTGTACGGCAGGCAAACGGCACGTTCCAAGAAATCCGAGTGCTGAGAGGAGGAGGATACTACTAGCAAAGACATGGACACAGGAAGAGAAAGCACACACTGTCGTGCTTCTCAGCACTTTTCCTTTGAGCCCCTTTTCATAAATATACAACGGTCACGCCCACTGTAGATATGATCATTGCCATATTATTGCCAGGCAAGACAGTTTCTCCCAAGCTTTTCTTTCAGTTCTTGGTTTTACAATGATGATAGTTGTGATTTTTTCCTGCTTGTTTCCAAATACAAAATCATGTTCTCAAATAAGCTTTCTCACATGGCACATGCTTCCTCTGACACATGCCCTGCCCCCATCTTGCAAGCTGTTGACAGGAGCAAAATTCAGGGAATACTGGGAGAGCCTTGAGTAGATGGGGGGCCAGGGAATATAGTGTGCAGAGAGGGAGGAGCAAGGGGTGAGCCTTTGCCAGGCCAGACTGACTAAGAATGGAACAGTAAAAAACAAGAGAAAGCTGTCAAGAGCAAGTGGAAATACACAAGGTGAGGCACCTCTGAACTTCTGGAAATACCAGGTGCTGCTTTTAGGAGGAACTCAATGTTATATAACAGAATAGGACATTTGAAAACCCTGCTCCATTTGAAGCTTACCAAGGACTTTGTTGATTATGAAAAAATTTCCCAACAAATATTTATTAAGTACCTACTAAAGGCTACTTTAGTAGATACTTAATACGCTACCATCCTACATAGGCATTAGACTCATCTAGTAAGTTATAGATCTGAGGCCTGTTTGTCTGGATGTTTTAGCTTCACCACCCATAGCGACACACCGGTCTCTTCTTGCCCGTGGCTTTCTCCTGTGAGTGTATTACCTAGGATGCACTCAACACCTAACTTGATCTATAGAAAACACAATCAGCAGAGGGTAGACACGATCATGTCCAGGGAAAATGCACACATACAAAAATGCTAAGGAAGGAGAATACAGACAATGTCCCCGAACAAACCTGGGGTCAGATCCTGACTCAGTAGCTAGGAATTCTTTACAAAGAGGCTGGCAAGTAGCAGGTATTTAATAAGTAATAATCATTTCAATTATTAATTGCTACTGTTACTATAGAAATCTTGGGAGTATTGAAAGCTCATACTTTTTGATTGATTGGTTTTCTCAAGGTTTCTCAGTAGCAGCACTACTAACATTTTGGACCAAATGAGTCTCCATTATGAAGGACTGTCCTGGGCATTGGAGGGAGGTTTTAGCAGCACCCCGTAGATGCCAGGAGCAACTCCATCCCAAGTGGTGGCAACTAATAATGTCTCCAGATGTTGCCAAATGTCTCCTATGGGGTAAAATTGCCCCCCCGCTGAGAACCACTGGGTTAGCTAAGTAATTAATGGTGCCCGTTTACAGGCTCCCAAGCTTCTGACCATATTGATCATTCCGTTGAGTTGCTGGGTGAATCCAATTGCAAACTAGCAGGAGGCAGCCTCAGTTTTGCTCATCCTACAGTATATCATGATATGGTTATTTCTTCCTTTTCCTTTTTTCATGAACAAAAAACTAATTATGTTTTTCTCTATTTCCAAGGATGATGTAGACAAATTTGGGTTTTTTTCCCCCTAAAGCTGGAATCATACTGAGTTTCTAAAACAATAGCAACATAAAATCACTATTAAAAACAAGGATTGTCACAGTAACTGGCGATAACTCAGGTCAAAATGTTCGTACTTAAGAGCCCTTGTCGCCGCCATTCTGAAAAGGACGCTCGGGTATTTTATTCTGAAAACGTGTCCTTTCTTTTCTTAGCTACAAACAACAGTGAGAAGGAAGACCCCTCCACAACCTGTATAGCAGTTCTGGTTCCTTCTGGAATATGCACTAAAGATGACATGTCTTGTAATTTAGATGCCAAAGACAGAGAAGTGGGGAAACTCTCACCATTCTTAATGGCTCTAGCCACTCCGGGTGGTTCAATTCAGGAGAAAAGAAATTCTTTTACAGCATAGAGTCGGGGCGGGAGGGGGAAGAGTTCAAATTCACATCTTAACTGATAAGTTATCCATCCAGAAATCAGAAAGTATTTATTGTGTGTCAGCGACAAAGCCAGGATCACGCTAAGCAGAACAAGAGCCTTCAGAAAAGTTCGAGGTAGAGGGGGGAATAATTAGAAATAACTAGAAAAAATTAAGACCAAAAAACAGAAGGACTAACTGAAAGGATTAACTGAAAGCACAATAGAGTTTGAAAGCAAGCAGAACCATAGGAGAGCTACAATGACGCATGCATTCATTCGTTCCTTCAAAACGTATTATTGGTTACATTGACTAATAAGCCACACACTCCGCCAGGTGCGTGAGTACTGTCGTATGGGCTCTAACTAACATGTATATAAATAAGCCTATAATTCGTTGGTCTATGTGTGATGAAGAACAGGAGCAGGGCGCAGTAACAGAGACTAAGGAGGGAGAAAGGGGCTGGAAAGGGAAGGTGTCTCCAAGATGGTGCTGGAGAGGGCCAGAGTGTTCCAGCTGGGCAAACAGCATGTGCAAAGATTCTGAAGCAGAGAAGAGCCCAATGAGAGGGGAGAACTTAAAGGAGACAAAGGGAGGAGAGGGCTTGCAGGGATGGGCCCTGGAAGAGTTCCACAGGAATGTTACCAGTCTCCTCTCCCAGTGTCTGTGAATGGTCCCTTTTCAGTCTACCTTTGTGATAAAGGGTACATAGAAGATGAGTTTCAAATTAAGTGGGAGAGAGATAAGGAACGTCAGAAAATGAACAACTTGGGATAAACAATAACAAGAGGACCAAATGGAAACAACCTGAAAGTGAACTCTACAGTCTATGTATTTGGTCACAGTCTCTACACGAAAGATGCAGTCTCTCCAGAGGCTTCAACTGAGTCCTCCTGAAAACGGGGAAAGACCCCAGATCCTCAGTGCCAGTAGGGCAGTGGTTCTGAAACTTTACCTGCATCATAGTCACCTGAAGAGCTTGTTAGAAGAGACAGCAGTTGGGGGAGGAGGGGGGTTACCCTCCCACCCCAGATTTTCTGATTCAGGAGGTCAGGGTGGTACCCCAGAATTGCATTTCTATCAAGTTTCCAGACGATGCTGATGCTGCTGGTCCATGGACCACACTTTGAGAACCACTGGTATAAGACATTTGGGGACCTACGTTTCCATGTACTCCGAATCTCAGTCTAAATGAAGGAATAGGTCTCTTGCTTGTTGTAGAAGAATGATCAGAACGCAGTGTTCCGTCTTGAACCAGCATGCACAGAGTGGTATCTCTTCTGTGCCAGGTGATTTCGTACATGATCCCATTTTATCCGTACCCAACGCCCTGCACAGTAGGTGCTATTATCCATGTTTTACACATGTGGAAAAGGGGCGAGGTGAGATTAGGTGAATTTCCAGAGATCACATGGTGTGTCAGTGAGAGTCAGGATTCCAGCCTATGTTCAGAGCAGAGCTGTGTTGTTTCCCAAGCACTCAATTCTTCCTCCCAGGTCTCCTGGACAGGAGAGATGCCTCCCCATCCTCCAGGCAGCACCGCACCACTAGAAAGCACCATGAGGCCTGACCCTAGTGCCGTTAGTGATGAATCTAGACGGTCTCCATAGACTCCTGGGGGCTGCTAGGAACCTCAACTTGCTACTAAGTTCTTCCGTTTCCTTATGGGAGGGAGCAAGATCTATGAAGCCCCCCCAAAAAAGCACCATGCTAGATATGTGACATACCAAAGGTAGCTTCCCATATGTGGACTCAATATTGAGTTAAGTGTTCTAGAGCACAGGCTGAGGAGTCAGATGGGCCTGGGACCAGCTTCCCCTCTGCCACTTATTGATTACATGACTGGTTAAAGGACCTGACTTTATTAAAGTTCAGTTTTTCTTCTTTCAGTAAGTGGTAATTACAGTAGCATCCACCTCAAAGTGTTGTGAGAAATGCATGAGTCAGTTGCATGTAAAGTATAAAGCTCTCAGCTCTGTGCTTAGCAAGCAGCACACACTCCGTAATTATTAGCTGTTATTACTAACCTGTTATCCATTTTCTTTCAAAATATGGTCATTGTAAGAGGAGATTTAATTGTTGTTGTGCTAGATACACAGTTTCTTTTTGTTTACATTTCTTGAGTCTGGGAATATTTCATTGGTAGATCCAGGATACATGAATGATGGGCATCGTGATTTGAGCCCCTCCCCTCCCCAATTAGGAAAAATATCTCCAGATACCCGTATAGACAAAACAGGAAAAAAACGGGTTAGGTATTTTAGGTAAATTTAAAATATTAAGTAACCATTCCCAATGAGTATTGATTGATGGAGTGATAGTAATTTGGATGGGAGGTTGAGATCAAGGGGTCTGATGATCCCACTATGCCAAGTATTGGTCAAGCTGTATGTGAGGCCATGTGCTCAGTTCTCTGAGTTCTTCCTCACCTAGACAGCACTCTGCAGATGTTGAGCATGATGGAATGGAGAAAGCAGAGCGTATTAGCTCTGGTCCATTGTGTGGAGAAGATTAAGATACAATTTGATAGCTATCTTCAAATATTTTGGCAGCTTTCAGAAAGAAAGGAAGAACAGACTGATTCTCCATTTGCCATATAACACTCTAGAGCATTGTTTTTTAAATGGCAGTTGGCAACCCATTAGTAGAAATCAACTGAACAGGCTAAGCAGCATTTTAAATAAGTAAAAGAAAACATAATGGAAAATACCAGATGCAGCCAATCTAATAAGGGTAATTACTATCCCATACAACTTCTGTCTTAGTTATATTTATATTAAAATTTGTATGTGTGAGTGTCGATGTAAAGTGTATCCTGATACTGGATCGCAGTAAGAAAAAATGTTGAAAGCTCTAGAAGACACAAACACGGACGACTGGGAGCAAGAAACAGGAAGTCAGGTTTTCGTTCCCTCCCTATAAAGAAACTGTTATAATAATGATCACCACTTAGCAAAACCAGGTTTACTCAGGTAGGGGGACCCCCACACATATGTCACCCCTCTGGTGATGATCTAGCTACAGGCTGAGTGCTGATGCATTACAGAAGGAGGGCACTGGTTATCCACTCCTAGGAGGATGTGAAGATGTTCTGACTCCCCAAAAGAGAAAAGACTGGACCTGCGCTTCTGTTACAAGAGAGAATGGAAAAGAACAAAACCTTAATATCCGGACTCCAGAAGCCATGCGGCCTATCCAGGAGAAGGAGTTGCTCTGTGTTTATATGTTATACAAATGGAGCATGCATCAAATCCCTGAAGTTGTTTAGGATTTCTACTCTAGGAAGGATTAACTTCCAACATCCTTTTCTAATTGAGGTGATAAAAGAACTCAGACATCAGCAATCAGGTCTCATTGATAGAAGCACCTAAATGGAGTCCCATGCAGATTGAATACCTGGTGATAGGGACAGAGCTGTGTTTTATCACGCCTCCTAACAGAGCAAACTAAAATCCGGTGCAAAGAACAGAGCATCCCCAGACGCTGCTCCTACACCTAGGGCTGCCAGGTAAAACACATGACACCAGCTGCATTTGAATTTCAGAAAAGCAACAATATTTCTTTAGTATAGTATGTTTCAAATATTGCAGAGGACATGCATATACTAAAAAAAAAAAATCATCTGCTGTTCATCTAAAATTAAACTTACTGGGTATCCTGTATTTTTGTTTGCTAATTCTGACAAATACCTGCCCACCCAGGGTTATGTCCCTATACCCACCTTAGAGGATTCCTCAGTCTCTCATTTAGCAAACAATGTGGAATGTCAGCACCAAGGAGATGATAGTCCTAAAAAGCAACAATGATGCTAATAATGGAAAAAAGGAGTAAAATTCGAATGAACATGGTGTTAACAGCTTTGTCCCACTGAACCCCCCCCCCCCAAGCCAAATGTTAAGGACCTTCTGAGAGCAGGACAGACTCCATGAGGTATCAGGCCTGGCCCAGCATTTAAGGAAGGAGTTAATGGGGTTACATTCCCACTTTGTAGAGTTTCCATGCTAAACCCCAGGCGCGGATGCGGGAGAAGATTCAGCTTCATCCACCTGTTCTCTGTTATTCAGCACTCAGTGACGCGACCCCTTGAGGAGGAGCTCACTGTGGTTCTGGGACTGCCACAGCTATTCTAAGACAGATATGATGCTGTTCCTGCCTGGTACCCTTGCTCTCTTGCAGGTCATGCTGGGAAGAATGGATCTCCTCCAGAAAGGCTGCCTGGCCTCCCCTTGACCTCCATGATTGAGTCAGGTTCCTTTTCTCTGGGGTCCCAGGCCCTTCTTAAGTACTTCCCTGATTGCGCTTGCCATGATAATAATGATTACAACCACACATGGAATGCCAACTATGTGCTAAGTACTTTGTATGTATTATCTTATTTAATCCCTCCCAATTACCCTATGAAGTAGGTATTTGCATTCCCATATCACAGATGAGTAAACTGAGGTCTAGAAAATTTAGATAACCCACTCAAGGTCCCCGGTCAGTAAGTGCCCATCAGCTTGGAGGAGCCAGAGCTCCACCTTGTAAATTTTCTGTTACTGGATCTTTCTCCCTGCCTTAGGTCAACGCTTCTTTGAGGAAAGGATTGTGTCTCTTCACCCTTGTGCCCCCAAGCCTAGCCTGCAGTGCGTGGCAAGTTGTATGCAGGATTGTAAACGGTCAGCCCATATTTTTACGGTCAGATAGACCTGATTGCAAATCGCGGTTCTGCCAAGAATCTGCCGCTGAGGATCTGGAGTTTGCGTTCTCATAACTTACCCTGGAATTGGGATGGTGGGTTAAGAACCTTCGCAGTGAAGAACAGAGCTGAGCTCAAGCCCTGGCTCTACCACCCACCAGGTGGGACTTGGCAAGTTATTTAACTTGTTCAAGCTTCAGTTCCCCATCCGTAAAATGAAGGAAATAATAGTATCTGCCTCACAGGATTGTTTCAAGATGACTGACATAAATTTCTTAGCAAGATACTTAATACATGGAAAGCACTCAACAAATATCAGCTCTTTTTATTACAGTGCATTTAAAACTGCCATTTGAACTGGAGTAAATAAATTTTGGTTAACTACTGGCATATGTACGGCAAGTTTTAAACATAGTTTTATTCAGGGGATCAGAACTTGGGGAAAATAAACCCCATCAGGTAAATAATTTAGGGGAAACTTATTTTAAAAGAATTAATCAAAGGAGAATTTAGTCTTTTTATTATGTACACAACACTGAAAGAGTTCCCAGAAAAGGAAAGAAATATCCATGAGAATGTCACCCAGGGAGTGTGGGATCAGGGCTACCATGTTCAGTTGTGTAAGCTGTTCACTGCACAAGAGTGCCAGGCTGAGGGAGTGAACGAGGCAGAGGTGGGGGGCTGAAATCTAGCTTGCACTCCACCCAATAAACTGGCAACCCTGTCTCTGCTCTTCATCCACTTGGAGAGGATGATTTTTTCCAATTTGTTCAAAGGCACTGTTTGAGCTTGTGGTGGCTCTGGCTTTATACTTTTGTGGTTAATCCTTTTTCCCTATTCTCTTCTTTCAGTGTCACTAGATGACCAGAAAAGGAGAGGAGAAATGGGATGGAGTTCAAGGAAGGAAGACATACCTGAAAATGATGAGGGAGTGGGGGGCAGGGAAGAGGCAGCAAAAAATGGACAGCATTTACTAAACCCTGGCCATTTGTCAGGCACTGTCCTAAGTGCTTTAGATGCGCTAACTCATTTGATCCTATACGACATGGGGAGCCACTGGAGGTGAAGGCAGCGGGTGGTCACATGAGCTTAACCCACACGAGGGTCGCACAGGACAGAAAACAGCCTGGCAAACCCTAGTCCATAGCAAATGTTCAGAATCTGGAATCTCTCTTCTGAGTTTGGGGGGAAAATGGCTTTTCGAGCCAAAAGGGAAATATGTTGCGTTAAGGACACAGTCTTAAGTTGCTGGCTGGACAACCACCAAAGCTACAATAACGGACTTTTCTTTTTGGTCAACAGCCAGTGAATAGCAAACCTCTGGGAGACAGAAAGCCAATGCCCCGGCAGGTTACACATCCCAGCAGTAGACCTTCATCATTCAGCTCCCCTTCAGCCCCGAACTTTCTGTAGGGTTCATTTCAGACCAGATTCTGCATCCACAGGTCCCTTCTCTATTCTCTTAAAAACCTGAAGTCTCCATAAAATATTTACTGTTAAACAGTGCCCGGAAAGCAGCTATGGTGCCCACTGTTCAAAAAAAAAAAAAAAAAACCACACACACACACACACAAAACCTCTGAGTTTGAAAATAAATCTTGCTACCAGGTGGTCAGTAATGTTGCCAACTCTGGATTTGGGGGTACAAAGGTCACGGGGAGAGGCGAATTAGGCAGAGATAAATATATATACATATTTGACATTAAAATAACCACACATGTGTGCCATGATGATGAATGTCTGTAACTAGCGAGCCTGTAAGAAGAGCGTTTCAGCAGCCAGCACATAGCGAGAGACAGCAAAACCACCCCTGAACATCTGTTTCCCCCATTTTGCCAAAGAGCAGTCTTTTTTTATCCTTTTTTATAATTTGACCTGTTCCATTTTCTGGCAGAGGGCCCTAGGAAGGCAAGCACTGCTTTTTCTGTCCATATTCCAACTTAAGATGGGAAAAGGGAGGAGGGAACCAGAGCAGGAAGGGGGAGGACACAGACATAGAGAAACAGAGGCACAGAGGAGGCCAGGGAGGGAGACAGAGAGCAAGGGGGGGGGGGGGAGAGAAGAGGAGGAACAGAGAGAGAGCACACAAAAGATACCAAATCATTTTAATGTGCCCACCCTGAGCAAAACTGATTTGAGAAAAATACAAACAAAGAAGACATATTCCAGAATGATCATCCAGTAAGAACGTGACCCAGAAATCATAACCACAGTACTCCTGAACAGATCAAGCTGGTGACTTAACGCTCTCTAGATTCCAGTAGTTCTCAAAACCGACGAAATATTATTGTTCATAGGTAGTCACATTGTGTTTAATAGTCAGGAGTAATTGGACACGGCCTATGTAAAAACATCTCTCTGGCGAGGAAAATGCCCTTCCCATTTTCCTGTGTAGTGTGTGTGTGTGTGTGTGTGTGTGTTTTATCCCATTATTCCGTATCTGCTTCCTTGCTCTTTCTTTTGTTTAGCCAAGATAAATAACCATTTATCCCCCAGAATTTATTGTCATTTCCCTTTCCTGCTCCCTTCTCTCTCCCAACCAGAACACCCTGAAATAAAGCTTCATCTCCTGGGCCACGCACGGCATCATTTCGCAAACAAACATCAGGAGCATGGCGGTGAATTTTATACCTGAACCTGAGCCCACCTGTCCTTAGTTACGTTTTCAGATTCCTCTCTGAGCTCCTACCACTCTGCTCCAAATCACGCTGCTGCCACGGTTTCATTTCCTTTAGAAATAGCACAAGCACCATCACCACCGGGAAACCATCAGAGGTCTCCTGTCGCAGGGACTCTAGGCTGTAACACGGGGCAGGGAGAGCTGGAAGTGAATGAAGGAAGAAGCTAGAAGGAGTTTTTCTGGTTGTTGCTTCAGATCCCATTATGGAAAATTCCTTTGGAGCCTATTGGTCATTATTTGTTGGTCTAAAAACAAACAAAAATACATATATATAGCTTTGAGCACCCACCTTTCATGCATATATGCAGCAAATATGTATAGAACCGTCATGTACTGTACCGTCAGGCCCTGTGCTAGTTCCTTCTACATAACTTATTGCATTCAATCCGCAACCAAATACCCCTGGGAGGAGGGCAACTTGTATAGTCTCCTCCCCAGGAAACAGATTGGCTCTGGAGACAGAGATTATATTTTTTAAAATTTACTTACTTATTTATTTACTTGAGAGACAGTATAGAGGGAGAGGGAGAAGCAGACTCCCCGCTGAGCAGGCGGCCCAACCCTGGGATCGTGACTCCAGCCGAAGGCAGCCACTTAACCGACTGAGCCACCCAGGTGCCCTGGAGATTATATTTTTAATCAAGGTTTGCCTCTAACTAGCTGTGTGATTTGAGAACGATCATTTTAACCAGTGTGAGCCTCTGTTTCCTCCTCCATAATGTGAAAATAATTCCTTCTGCTCCCCGGAGTTGTTCTGAGGCTGAAATGAGCTGATATCCCCAATCAGATCCATCATGGAAGAGACTGAGTTGCCCAGATTTAGGCAACGACACCAATGGTGGACTCTTCTGTGGCTGTTCTGTGGGAGCCCAGGAGGCCGGCCCACACCCTGCGGCAGGGTGAGGTTTCCTGTGCAGGGAATTGAATTTCCCGCTGTCAGTCATCCTGAGAGAAAGCTAAAGGGGGGTGAACACTCCCTCCCTCTCAGAAGCTATGCTTGGGGTTGGGGGAGGAGGAAGGCAGATAGACAGGTTTCCAAGGGTGGAGCGATCTGGGGCAGGTCCCACGCAGGGGTGACTGGCCCTGGCTGTTGGGAGGCCAGCCAGCACAGAGCAGGTAGCCAGCCTGATCCCAGACCCTTGGTGGGTCTGGGCTTGTGTAGTAATGAGAAGGCCCCGGACCCACTCTGAGGCTGAAAGAGCACAGAGAAGAGTGGTATCCTCACCCCTGCAGCCAGCAGAGGGTAGGACACCGGGAAGCCAGCCAGGCTTGCAAGTGAATGTCAAGCCTCCAGGTTCTGGTATGAGCAGGGACAGCAGCAGCCATGGCCAGCATTGTGTGGCCACCCGTTTCTAAAGAACAGAGGACACGGAGCAGTTAACACGGTGTCCACGGGTCTGGATTCTAGCTCCCCTGGCAAAAAGCTTAGAGCATCCAGAACTGACTGTGGAT
Source organism: Mirounga leonina (assembly GCF_011800145.1). NCBI lineage: Eukaryota > Metazoa > Chordata > Mammalia > Carnivora > Phocidae > Mirounga > Mirounga leonina. The sequence goes on from NW_023270387.1 coordinate 37,085,199, forward strand.
GCAAATAAGCACTCCTGAGAATTCTTGGACATAACACTGGAGGGTAGCCTTTGAGAAAGACTTGATCTGGACACGCAAATCCTCAGAAGTTGATATATTTGAGGCCATCAATGTGGGTGACATGATTCAAACTCCAAGGCGGGAAGCTGAGTAGACAGTTTATACATGTAAAGTGCTCAGCACAGAAGAGGTGAACGATAAGCCCAGCATCTTTCTCCTTATTCATCCCCATATAATGGAAAGGAAACTTTGGATGGAGGATACATTTGACTTGGAACAGATTTGTTCGCAAGTCTTGAGCCTTGCCGTGTCCTCCTAACATAGGGTAGGGGAGGGCAGATGAGCGACAATATTATTTAATTTATAGGCCAAAAATTACAACTCTCAGAAGGTTTTGACCATGCTTGAAGGTATCAGAGCCCTTGCCTAGGGGCATGAAAACAGTAAATGTTTAATGATGGTCGCTGAAGTCGCGCATTAGTCCTTCAGTGCATTCACTTCTCACCCCCGTGGTCTGAGGCCTGTACTATTATCCTCCCCATCATGTCAGCCAGGGCCCTAGCAGGAAATGGACCGTGTGCCCGGATTATTACTGAAGAGGGTCTAATGAAGGCCCTGCTGACAACACTGTGCCGAGCAGGGTGAAGGGAAAAGAAGCCATGAAGAAGCCCCCTAGGGACAGCCATAGTGGGGAGCTGCTGCCACCCGAGGTCAGGAGAGGAGATTCCAGAATCCAGCAAGGTCTGATGCTATGAGGGTGACTCTGGAGGAGCCGTGGCCTAGGACAACACAGCCTGCCAGGAAGGGAATAAGCCCCCTGACATCTCTTTCTTTCCACTGCCCCCCCACCACTGTGCCCCCATGTCCTGCCAGTGCCTCCCACTGGCCCAGTCCAACTGGAAGCCAGATGATACATTCCAAAAGGTATGTTTTTCAAGGCAGAGCAGAATGGCAAAGGATGGCAAGTGGGTCTGGCAGAGCATCAGAAAGTAGCTGACGCATGGTTTTAGAGATTAGGAAATGGAGACCTAGATTAAGTCATTCACTCAAGGTCATGAAGCAAGTAAAAGGTAGAGTAAAATTTAAGCCCACACAGTATGACTCCAGGTCCATGTTCTTAACCACTAAGACAGGCTTCCTTTAAAAGCTTACTAAGTATCCAGCACCTCTTTCTGCCTGCACCCTACCCAATCATTCTTCTGTTAACAGACTCCACCTTATTCCCACCCAAATTTCCCAGTCCTCTTGGAGCTAGGTGTGGCCACCTGACTAAAGTTTAGGCCAAAGAATGTAAGTGAAATGATGTGCCCAGCTTTCAGGTTGTGCCCTCCATTTTCCTTCTGTCTTTCCTATGGACTGGAATGCGGACGTGATGGTAGGGGCTGAAGCAGCCACCCTAAACTGTGTGGACGCAACACTTCAGGACATTAGAGCACAATGAAGCCACCATAGCAGCACGGGTTTATGCTCTAAGTGAAAGAGAAACTAACTTGTTTCTTGTTTAAGTCACTGTCATTTTAGCCTTTGTTATAGCAGCCAAGCCTGTATCCTCAATAATACAGAGACCGAGCACCTCCATGGCCAGGATGTGGCTCCGTCATTGTGCTTTGAGCAATACGACTGATAGACACTGCTGGTGATCACCAATATAATTGTTCTTCCTGGCACATTACTAGACTACATTTCCCATCCTCCTTCATCTAGGTGAGGCTGAGGGACTAGTTCTCACTTTTTGGAATATGAGAAGTGAGTATGTTACCTCCAGGTTGAGACAGTTCAACAGTAGACTATAACGCAAGCAAGAAACACCACCTTGATCATGCTGAGCTGCAAACTCATCTCATATCTAAGAAGGGCAAGGGGTAGGCTAGTAAACATTTAAGTTATTATTTTAAAGAAGTTACACAAATGTTATCATTTATTCTAATAGAGCCCATATACATCCTGCTTGAATAAGGAAGATAAGAGTTACATAACTAAACTCCTTCTCACGGTGTACCGGCCCTCAGTGGAGTTAGCCCTGGTGGCTCCCAAGAATGCTATGTTCAAGAGCACTCCTTTCAGGACTCGCGGGGAAGTTCACAGGGTCTGAGCACAGACAGCAGCAACTGAGCTTACTGAGGCATGCCAGAGGGTCAAGCAAGCCCAGAGGACAACAGATTAGGAAAAGTGAAGGGAACATGGGACCTGTCTGCTTTGGGATGGTGGGAGGGGATTTGCCTCCCATTCTTGCTAACGTCCGAATTTTCTAAAATAAGCTATGTGTTACTTTTATACTGAAAAATGGTTTTAAAACTTTGACTTTTAAGAAAGGTAGAAAATAAACTGGATAAGCTAAAGAAGGAACAAAGGAGAGAGCTATAGGGCACAAGTCAAAGGATTCAGTCCCCAAGGCACGGTTATAACAAGCAGAGGGGCCAGTCTTAGAGATATGTACCTGAGAAGACAAAGCATCCCAAGGATGACCCTCATTCACTCATTCAACAAGCATTTACTGAAACCAGGCCCTATGTGGCAGCTAGATTTACAAAGAAAGAAGTGGCCACCATTTAGTGCAGTAGCTCACAACCTTGGCTACACACTGGAATAACTTGAAATTTTTATTTTTTTATTTTATTTATTTTTTAAGTAGGCTCCATGCCCAGTGACACAACCCCGAGATCAAGACCTAAGCTGAAATCAAGAGTCAGACGCTAAACCACCTAAGCTACCCAGGCACACTGGAAATGTGATTTTGAAAAAGCACACTGCTAAAACACTGATGTTTGGGGCCACTGCAGAAATTCTGGTGTAATCGGTCACGGTGAAGGCTTGGTCTCAGGACTTTTAATGTGCAGGGTGGACAACCACCAGGAGGATGTGACACATGGGCTTAGTGTTGAAAGAGGGGTAGGAGAAAAGGAGAAGAGGGAAGGAGAGCATGCAGGCACAGGAAACAGAGCTGAATTTGGAGGACTGCCCCTGGCTCAAATATAACTAGAAAGTTAGAGCGGGTGGGGGTGATGCAGGTCATGTAGGTCCTCCCTTGCCTAATCAAGTACCTATCCTCCAGGTTGGGGGGTGCTGTTAATTAAAGCTACTAGACAGGGGCAGACATGGTCACATCTGGCTTCATCTCAACTCTCCAGGCATTCCTTCTTACCTGATCAGATGGCTAGCACTTCTGCCCATGGATGGAACTACAGAAAGGCAACGAAGAGGTGGGGGCTTTGCCTCCTCAGAAAATGGCACTGCGACAGAGAGAGGGCTTATTTCTGGATTCTCCATCATAGGCAGCCTTCAATACGGCACTCATCTAGAGAGAGACTCTTGTCTCTATTGCCTTTCCAAAACCCCCTTTTTTTGTAACTTAAATTTCATTACACGATCTTGCTGCAACACTGAGAATAAACCCACTAAGGGGCCAGTGTAGTTCATTTGGAGACTTAGATGAAAATTTGGAGATGAAACTGACCACCATTCATGCCACAGGAAAGTAGTAGGGTTGCCACCAAAGCCCTCAGATGGAAAATCATTCCACGTGCTGCTTCAGGGACAAATTACTAAATAATTCAATTGACCTGATCACCATCCCTGAGCATCTGGTTTTGTAGACCAGGTAAGTTGCAGAGAAATTTCTAGAAATAAAAATGGTATTGGTTAATTGGTGGGACAATTGTTAAGAGCCATTCTATCCTTCATGCACAGGAAATTAGTACTTTTCAAATTAATAATAATAATAATAACAACAACAGCAGCAAGCACTTCCTGAAGACCTGCACCTGGTACTAGGGCTTCACAGACACCATCTACAACATCCATGCAAGGTCTCCATTTGGGTTGAGGAGATAACTGAGGCTCAGAGCAGTTTAGTCGCCTGCCCAAGGTCACAAGGAAGTGCAATGATAGAATTCAAACTAAGTTTTTGTTTGTTTGTTTTGGGGGGGGGGGCAGAGGGAGAGCGAATCCCAAGCAGATTCCACACCCAGCAGGGAGCCCAACTCAGACTCGATCTTACTACCCTGAGACCATGACCTGAGCTGAAATCAAGAGCTGGATGCTTTAACTGACTGAGCCACACAGGCGCCCCTCAAACTAAGTTTTTATGGTGTCCCTCTACCTCTTCTTCAGGTCCCTAATGTTCTGGCCAGGGGTTAATTCTGTGTTCTTCTGTGTTCCAGAAAGAATGGCTGCTTGACAAGCTCATCAACTGCTGTAAGAGGCATTTTTCCCACTGTGCTTCTAAGAAAAGCACCAAAAACTATCATGACTCTTTCCAAGGGAGAAATGCCAGCTTCCTCTTTGATCCGAGCAGCATGGAAACAATGCAGTCCCATCCAGCGAGCGGCTCTGTCAGGGAGAGAATACCCCTTTGGAGACAGCATGCATGCGAACAGCATGGCACATGAATATAAATAATAAATACCCACAGCTATGGGCCTCCTCCAGCTTATGGCTCCTCGCAGCATCTGGATGACACCTGAGAGGTCACCTGGCACAACCCCAGCTTCTCAAAGATGAGAAAACAGGCTAGTTACCAAATCTATTAAGGATGATGAAGCAGTGAGAACCCTGGTGTCAGGCTGCCAGACTTGTGTTTTCAGAGCCCAAGAGGGATCCCCACGGTTCCTGTAATGCTCTCATCTCCTCATGAGAAACTGGGCATGTCCCACAGGGGTACTGAAGAGAAAGAAGATTGCTTGCTTATTCTCTACCATTAATTGGAAGGGCTGCCCCTATTTATCAGTGCCTCGGCACTGAGGGCAGCCCAGTCTGTTGCTCCCGGAAGTACTTATGGAAATGAAAGAAGGTCAAACACCTGGGCCTCTCTGGTACATAAACCATTCTGTGAATGCAAACCAAATTTAGGAGTTACACAGGCAGCTTCTCAGAGCAAGGAATGCTCAGCCTGCCACTGCTTATGCTTATCTCTAATTTAAGAGAACCAAATCGCTTCTGTCACAGTGTGGAGAGCCAACGGTGGCGTCACCAATGCACAATTACGCACGAGTGGAGCAGATCACCAAGAATCTGGCCTCTTAATAAATCGCTTCCTGCAAAGCTATGGTTTAGATGGCATTTTCATTTCATAAAAGGATTCACTATAGTGAGCCTTTAAAAGCTAGTTTGGGTTATGCATTTAACCTATGATTCCATTTACAGCGACTGGGTTGCCTCACAACTTGTCAGAAACACAGCTTCTGAACAAAACACGTACTGTCTCCTGCCTCAGACTGCCATCCTTGATCCAGACCTATTTTGAGTGCCGGGCTCAGGGAAATGAATGGAAGTCATTGCTGAGGTGGGATTTTACTTCAGGTGGAGTGGGGATGTGGTAAGGACATACAACCCAGGAGGAGAGGCTGACCAGAAACAAGGCTGAGAATGCTACTGTGGAGCAACATTTTTCAACAGCTATCATTCCAGGCTAGGAAGGCAAGATTTTCAAGCTGGTGATAAGAGAACAGCAAGGACAGATTTGACAGCCCAGATCGTTAGCCCCTAAACTAAACCGGAAAGGGGGGGGGGGGGGGGGAGAAAGAAAAAGAAACCAACCAGTGAGCCACCGAAGTGAGACTGGGTGGCAGGAATATTCAGAGGGATCCTGACAATGCAAATTTCCTCCCCTCTGCACAAGGAAGTCTGTCTGTGGCAGGAGTGTGGCAGTTCACCCACCACAAATCTACACTTAGAGGGACAGGCTCCACATAGGCGGATGAAATGCCCTATTCCCAGACACCTATAGGCTGGATGAGGAGCAGAAACCAGGGAGGAACGCAGCTCCCAGGTGGTGACCAGACCACCGTTTGGGGCCCTCGACTTGGTTAAATTCAGGTACGGACGACCCTCACGATGTCCTTCTCGGGCAAGGCACTTAGCTAGGCAGAGCCAGCCACCGGCGCGTCCTTCCAGGCAGGATGAGTCCGGCTGCTTCCAGAGGCCCCAGGCCGGGAAGTTTGCTGTCCCTTGCTCCTCGGAGCAGCACCACCGACCTGGACACACACACACACGCACACACACACACACACACACACGCCACATCTGACACTTTCCCCGCCACCCCAAAGCACACGCACCGAGAAAAGGCCGGTTCCCGCCGCGAAAGGAACATGACCCCGGGGAAATGTCCCCTGCCCCCTTCCCTCCTCCCCTGCGGCGGATTGTGTCTCGGCGCCCCCAGACTCGAGACCCTCAGGCGGAATTCCGAGAAGAAAAGGCAAAAGGGCTCGACTTACCTAACTCCTCCGGGCTGTAGGGCGCGGGCGAGGCTTCCACGAACTCACTGTCTGGAGGAAGAAAAAAAGCAGAAAACAACAGAATCGCGATCATTCAGGGCAAATCGATCAAGCGTCTGTTACCGCGCAGGTCCCTTAGAAAAGCGCGGGTTTCTCTCTCCCAGAGATGGGAGTCCGTGAACCCGGGGGCCGGGCGGGGTTCGGGACACCCGATCCAAGGCGGGTAAGAAATTGCCAAAGAAACTTGCGCGGACAATTCGGGCCGGGGGCCGAGCGTCTCCCAGGCTCCGGGCAGGTGCGCGCCAACTTTCCGCGGCTACGACCCCGCGGGTCCCGGGGCCGGGCGCAGCCGGGCCGCGACCTCATCGTCCGCCCTCAGCCCGCGGGGCGCATCGCTGCGCCCGCCCGGCCTCGCGTCGACGCCCCAGCGCGCGGAAGCCCCAAAGTTTCGCGGCGGCTCCCGGAGGCCCGCGGGCGCGCGGCAGTGGCGGCGGCGAGCTCCCCGCGCCCACCAGGCCGGGGCCCCGCGCGCATCCCCGCCGCCGGTTGCTAGGCGACCGCGGCCGTCACGCTCGGCCGCGGCGCGCGCGCTGCCGCCCGACTCCCTGTTAGGGGGTGTCCTCCCCCGCCCCCGCCCCCCTGGCCATTTATTAAAAACTGGAGCGTAACCAGTTCTAAAGCGATTCCTGCCTTCTTGTATGACGTCTGCCCTACTCCGATGCTTGGAAAATCGTTTGTTCCGGGCTCCTCCTGGGGAGATGCAGGATTTTCAGAGATTCCATCGGTCTTGCACCAGGCGAGCGGGGGCTTCGAGTGCCCCCAACCCCCTCCTTCTTTTTGAACCTGAATTCTAACTGCAGCCCAAGCAGTATTTCCTCCCCTTAAGAGACCACCTGGTTCAAACAGCGAAGGTAGTATGTCTCCATTTCACGGGTAGGAAAACTGAGCCTCCGAAGTTAAATAACTTAGGGATAGGACTGCCCAGCACTGTGATTGTGTGTGTGTGTGTGTGTGTGTGTTAGAGAGAGAGAGACTGTCTGAGGAGAGCAGAGCAGTGCTCCTCCTACTACATAAAGCGTTGAGTAGTTTCAAATACAGGATGTAGATAACAGAAGTTATGATCCAGGTCCTGAAGTAATTCATAGTAGATTGCGGGAACTTCCCTTTCTGGGCCCTCGGCCTGAGTAACTTGGGCAGATGCAGTTTGTGTTTTCCCCCAGGACTGACTGACTGCTCTGCCTGGGACAGCTCTGGGCTTCAGGGATGTGCTTGGAAGCCAGGAGGAGTCAAGAGGAAGGAAGGAGTAAACCTGGGAAATGGTTGTCCCTTCTCCGTCCTTGTCCTTGGAGACTGACAGTGGGAGTCGACAGTCTGGGCAACCTCTGGGGAGCCGTCTGGTCTCAGAGCGACCAGATCACCAGCTGCAGCAGCCTGAGGGCCCCTGGATCTGTGCCAGTGAGCTCCAATTCTGTAAACACTCAGCCATCTCTGGGTTTTCCACTGTCAGCTTTGGGTTTACAAATTACCTGGGAGGACAGAATGAAGCCACTGTGGCCAGCCATTGCTCAAGGAGGCATACCGGGAAGGCAGGGCGGGGCTTCGTCCCTGAGCCGCCTAGCCTATCTGTCCTTTTCTTTTTTCCCACTCCTGACAATCGGAGCTCCCAAATCCAAGAGGTGAATGTGCTGGGTGAATGTTTGCAGGTGTCACTCCATCCTCTCCCACGTCTTAGGATCCTCCCATTTGCCCTCAGGAATTCATGGTTCATCACCAGAACAATCCCCCATATCTTCAGCCTCTTCTCTGTTTCATTCAATTTCTTACTCTGATCCAAACCTGACTCTCCCTGAATACAACAGACCGTGTTACCCACCACCTCTACTTACTGCAGCCATCTCCAGACTCTTGGGTTATTCCACCTCATTCCTTGAAGATATGGGCACTTGGATTACTGTCACTTTCCCCAATACTATTTCTGTGTATTTCTTATTTCTGCATCTACATAGTGGATTCTTCTCATACTCTGGTCTCTCACCTCTTCAACATTGTCTCCTTTCCTTGCCCTCCTCCAACTATCCCAGCTCCCTGCTCTCACAGTGACACCATCTATAATCTCAATGTCAAGTATTCTACTCTCCACCCATCTCCTACCTTTCCAGTCTACTGTTATCTTAATCCAATGTCTCTTTGACCATTGCAGCACCTATGATTTGCTTATGCCATGACCTTTTCTCTGTCCCTTATTCTCCTCAGGACCTCTCTTCCTCCTTTATGCACCTTAGTTTCTGGGTTCGTTATTATCTTTTCTCTTTTACATACACCTTCAGATTCATCTTCCCCCACCCCCTCTCTCCATACTACTTACACCTCAGATTCATCTCCTCCCACCCCCTCTCTCCATACCACCTACCTGGAAAAACCACAACACTGGTAAAATCTGATTCTCCGCTTTCTATCTGTCAGCACCCGGCTAAACACGATTGGAGAAGCACAGCATCATGCCTTATTTCCAGTTCATGATTGCTGACCTCAAGTGGGCCTGTGTACAGCCCAGCCGTCCCTCTCCATTTGCCTGCACTACTCCTTCTCCTCTCCTGTTACTCTGGGTGAACCATCTCTGCTCCATCTAAGGACACATCCTCCTTTGTGGATCAGATCCTGTCCCTTCTCATGTGGCTTTTCCCCCTTCCTACCTAAATTACTGTTCTCCTCCGTCCTAGAGCATTCCCATCACTATACAGACATCCTACTATGTTCACTCTTCCTTGACGCCACTTCCCTCCCCAACTACCGCCCCCAATTCTCAGCTGCCCTCTACAACAAAACTCATCAAAAGAATTGTCTACGCTCCTTATATCCACTTCTTTCTTTTGCTCTTAAAGGCAAACAAGTTTCTAGTTCACCACTCTTCCAAAGTAGCTCTTGCCATGGTCAAGACTGCCTTTGCCATTGCCACTTCCAATGGTCAGTTCTTGGTCCCAATAGTAGCTTTTGATCCACTGATCGCATGTGTGGATGCACTCAGGTGACTCCATCCCCATCTTAATGAGAAGCAATTAGTCTTTGTGTTCTAAGAGAGATGATCTATGGAGGACCTTGGTTCTGATGTCAGTTCTGCTACTGGTTAGTAATTTAATTTCTGCAAGGTTTAGTTCCTCTAATAATGGAAATAATAATCACACCCAACTCATAAGGTTATGTGGTCAGAGTGCAATAAATTAATGCACTTAGAGCCCCCAGAAGAGACAGTGTCACATTGTGAAAATTAGGTAATATATTAGTCATCTTTGGATGGCAAGCTCTTTTACAGCTGAGAAAAATGGGCTCTTTTCTTACTTTCAACAACTTTGAGCTGCTGCAGAGTATGCTTCAAATTAAGGGCAAGGTCACATTGCCCTGACTTTTAGTTGTGTTCTGAGTTGGCTTGTAGCTTGGTTAGATGGAGGTGGGAGAAGGTTTTCCCCAGGGAAAGAGCAAAATAAATGTTCTACTTGGCGGTTAGGTTCTGGAACCTGCCAAACTCTTCTGCCTCACCATGGCATCCCCTTCAATTTGTTCCTATAGATGGATGCCTTATAAGCCAAGAAATTTCCTTACAGCACTTCAGTTATTTGAATTTCCTAATCACTCGAAGGTTAATGAGAAAATATGTTTCTCGTTTCGGTATTTGCCGTTGAAAAAATAAATAAATATATGATTCCAATTTCCTATCTTAGGAAGCAGAGCAGAGCAGACAATAATATTTCCTGTTACTCCAACAAACATTTATGGGGAATTGACCATGCTTCCAGGACTGTGCTAAGCGCCGCGGTTGTAAAGGCTCCCGCCTTCCCATCGCTTCCCATCTAATAAGGGATCGGATCCATGACAGAGGATCTTACGGAACCTCAGGCAGTGTCCAAAGTGCCTATGTCTGCTTGACTTTCATAGGCCTCTTATAAAGAAATGATTCTGCCAAACGGTCACTGATCTATAAAGGACAGTTGCCCAAGCTTACAGGTTGGAAGCTCAGCTCTGTCGATTTTTAGAAGGCACTCTCAGGGATGTTACTAAACCTCTGAGAACCTTGGTGTCCTGACATTCCACTGGATAGTCAGAAGCAAACCGGTAAAGTCTGGGACAGGTGCATAGTAAATGTGCCTTTCTCTCCAACTTAGAGGGCCCAACCATGCTGGGTCCCCTCTTTTGACTGTTCTAGTAGGAGAGCGATCCTCATGAACCATGGTTATCTGCAGACAGGAAGACAAAGTTCCTCCTCCTATTTCTAGGGCAGCACTTATTAGAGAGAGGGACATGTGGGGAGAAATTGGCAAGGAGGAAATATTTCTGGGACTCAGGTTTTCCATAGAAACAGATTACAGAAGGGGCTAAGATCTAATGTCCACTCTTACTATTGCTTGCTACATCATGAGTTGAATGGGTTTTGGGAGCTAGCCTGGGAACCCAGCCCCTAGCTTTAATATTCATATGAATATATATTCATATATATATAAATTATACTAATAATACTAAATTATACTAATAATATATGTCCAAGTAAAGGAAAAACTACTCAGTACAGATGAGTATAAACTAAAAAACGAATTCCTCTTTCCCATCCTATCCCGGTCTCCATCCCCAGACTGACATACCATCCACAGCTTCTTGTATGTCCTGGGAGAGAATTTTTTAGGCATATTCAAATGTATATATGAATTGTTTAAACAAGTTACATATCATACTACAGATTCCAAATTCAAGGCAATAAATTTCTAAGTGAAGTTTCGGTCCAACTCCAATCATAAGCTGGGATGTGACTCTTCTCTGCTTAGTAGGGAAAGAGAGTATACAAAAACCAGAGGAAAAAAAGGTCTTGTCCACCAGCAGAAAACAGTAAAATTTTGAACAAAATGTAGACATTGGAAGGATGCTAGTTCAGTTATCTGGAAAGCTCCATTAGAACCCTCATTCTTGGGGCGCCTGGGTGGCTCAGTTGGTTAAACGACTGCCTTTGGCTCAGGTCATGATCCTGGAGTCCCGGGATCGAGTCCCGCATCGGGCTCACTGCTCGGCAGGGAGTCTGCTTCTCCCTCTGACCCTCCTCCCTCTCATGCTCTCTGTCTCTCATTCTCTCTCTCTCAATAAATAAATAAAATCTTTAAAAAAAAAAAAAAAAAAGAACCCTCATTCTTTGGTGAATGAAGTATGGTCATTTAGCAACATGGGCTCTAACTCTAGGATCTAAGGAATTCTTAGCTCCATCTCTCAAGCCAAGAGCACACTGCAGATGCTTTTGGGGTGGCTAGAATAGTGCTCTGAGCACAATGCCCATCACTAATACCCTGCTGAGTGGGCAGGAGCTGCACCGTGGCCAGGCTATGCCCGCTGCAGTCTGGGAATGCCATCATCCTCTGGCTAACTCTGCCCACAAGTGGCAGGGCCTGCTTTGACCGTAGGCTCTGCTTGGGAGGAAAGGCCACAGACTGCACCCCTGTTGTTTTCTCCGGCTGCTCTGACTCTGGGGTCCCAGGGGCTGTACAACTCCTGGGTCATTGGAGAAGGGGAGGAGATGAGAGTCTCATACAGGTACAGCTTCTTCCTCCAAGAAATGGGCAAGGGGCTAAATGCCACATGGGGAGACTTATTTGCAGTTAAAGTATGTTATCAATTCCCTTTGCAAGAAAGAGCTGCGCAAATTCCATAATAACAAGTTTGAACAATAGCCAGAGACCGCTCAGATCTGTCCACAGCCTTCCCAACCCCAGCCCCTGGAAGGACACCAATTTCAAGAACGAAAGACAGAAAGAAGTGGGTTGAGCCCTCCCTCTGCCTTCTCCTCACTGGCATTGCCCTTTGCTCGTCTTCTCGGCAGGAGCCTTCTGTCTCTTGGAAGCCCTCTGCTAGTTAACAGCAGAGCAGCCAAGAAGCAATGCCCGCCCTCCTCCCCCCCCTTCTCCCTGGGGAGCGTGGGCAGGACTGATTTAGGAGGGAAGAGTGGGGCCGTGGCTGCCTGAGCACAGCATGACTCTCTTCTGTTATCCAGTCTCTTATCTGTGTCCTCTTAGGACCGACCAACCAAGGACAAATGTATGCCCACCCATAAGGTTTCGTCAGAAAGAAATTTGCACTTAATTGGTCACGGCATTAACTCCAGGGCTGAATCGGCCCAAAAGACATCTCCCCTCCTCCTAGGATTTAATACATGTATATATATTTAATATATGTATATGTATATAAATATATATGCATTTTTAGCACAACCCAACTTCTTTATAATTCTTAATGAGACGGAGGAAGAAAACATAGTTGTTTTATTTCCCTTAAATGAAAATAAAAACCTCAGGTAACTGTGTTAAGTGTTTTATAGCTTCTAGAAGAAAGAAACGGGTTCTACGGGAAGAGTAGTTAACTATCTTGCACCTGAGAAAAAGTCATTATCTCTAGCAGAAACAATAGAAGCCAAGAGGTGGTAGGATACCAAGTCTGCCAGGAAGTCAAGGATTCATTTTGGTAAAGATGTTAAATTAGTTCTCCGAGAAAGCCGAATGCCAATGCAGTAGGCGCTACTAAACAAATCGTATCCCTCCAGCCCTCCAGGATTCCTATTGCTAAGTATGGAACAGAGATGGAGACTTAAAAGACTCCTCACTCAACATCATATCAAAGGAAATAAACTCTGGCTGAGCCAAGAAGCTACTGGGAGGTGTATGTGGATATGAATCAGAATAAAGAACCATTCCAAAAATACACACAGAAAAAGGTCCCTGCAGAGGAAAATCCTACACTTCCAGCTCGCACTCAGTCGGATCTATTGAGTGAAATCAGACAAAATACCCTGTGTTAAGATTAAGGGTGGTGGGGGGGAAACATTTGCTGCAATTGAAGTCTCTGACCAAACCGTTAAGAAAGAAACCCATCGGATGCATGTGAGTCTCTGCTGAGACGTGGAGACCCGCTCCATCTCGAATTTTCCACCTGAGTTTCCTGGACTGAAGCCTGAGAGGAACTCTCTTCTTTCGAAGACATGCAAATAGCCCGCTTGGCCTGTGCGGGGCCTGTCTTCTTTCACCTTGGAATGGTTTTTCCCAGAAGCTATAGCCCTAGCAATGACATATCATAGGTGCTAGGCGGAGGAGCGGAAGCCAGGGCCCTCGTTTTGCCACTAGTCTTTGGTAAGTCTCCAAACCTGCCAGACTGTGAGCTCTTCTGGGAAATGTAAAATGAAACAACATTGATGGAACTTGTTAAAACAAACGCCAATAGAGAGGATTGTGGGTAACAGATTCCATTGTATTAGTCACCATATGCAAGGGGAATAGGCAAAAAAGAATCAAGGCTCACAGAAAGGTTGAGATGCCAGATGGTGTTATCCTTTGAAACTGACAGACAGGGGGCGCCTGGGCGGCCCCATCAGTTAGGGGACCGACTCTTGGTTTCGGCTCAGATCCCGATTCAGGGTTGTGGGATCGAGCCCCACGGCGGGCTCCGCAGACAGTCTGCTTGCAGATTCTCTCCCTCTGCCCCTCCCCCCACTGTCTCTCTCTCTCAAATAAATAAATCGTGAAAGAAAAGAAACCAACAGACAAGGAAGTAGAATGGACACGGCATAGCCTGGCAATAGAAAGACCTGAGTTCGAATGCAAGCTGGGCCGGCATTTGCTGTATGAGCTTGCCTCCCCAAGGCTCAGTGTCCTCATCTGCAAAATGGGGATATGTAATAACGCCTTGATGGGATTTCAGTGAGAATTTACATGAAATCAAATAACATCGGTGGCAGTGCTGGACACACACGCCATCCCCAGAAAAAGTTCCTCCTTTCCTTCCTGACTGATGTTAACACTGTCCCTGACCTTGAGGGAGACCAGAAGGCAAATCTGCTCCTTCCTGTTTTTGTACCCGTGACAGGGGGCAGCGCCATGGCATTTCTACCACGCTCCTGACCTCTCCTCCTGCCAGGTGTGGGTTCTCGAACTTCCTGCCTCTCTCCGTAAGCAGATTGAGTCCCCTGGGAAGAATGGAGGACAACAGGATTCCCAGAGAGCTGCTGTGAGCACATCTGGAACAGGAAGAAGTGGGGGGGGGGTTCGCTAAGAAAGGCAGCAGGGGCTGCCTCTCCTGCACCAAACCCCCACACGTGTGATGAGGCAGCTGGCTAATCAAAGGAGCTGCCGGATCGGCTGGTGACATCACAGAAACAGAGCTCTGGCCAAACCCTGGCCCCCCTTCTGTTGGATGTGTCAGGCACTGTGGACAATTCCACTTGGAAAATATGTTCCAGACTTTTACAATAAATTTGAAAAACCACCCGCCCAGGTCCTGGAGGGTGTCTTTAGGAGTGTAGGAAGTAAGAGTGGCAGAGGGACTTTCCTCCAGAAACTCCATTTAACCCCCAGACATCCTGGGCTCTCCTTGCCAGCTTCCTGGAGGCTGTCCCTCTCTAATGGCAGCCTGAGATGCTCCGAGGATAACACAGAGGCAGATGTGGTGTGGATCTGGCCCTGCCTCCAGGGCGATGACTCACCAGGATGACGGAGCCTCCCTGGCAGATAGCACAGTTCTCAGAGGACTCCATGAAGCCAAGAACAAAACCCCAAGGCTCGGACACCTCCAGGACTTTCCCTGGGACTTCACTAGAAATGGAAACTCTCTTAGCCCACGCTGGGTCTCAGAAATGGAGCTGCCGGTACCAGCCAGTGGTGGGAGAGCTGGGACAGGGCTCGGGGCATGGAGGAAAGATGCTCAGAAGCAGGTGGCATTACCTCAGGTGGCAGTAGGAGGGTCTTGGATGATAATCCACACATTGCAACAGCACTGTTGATTTTCTGGCCCTGCTCCCGGCCAGGGCTCTTTTCTACTATGACAAAGAAATAACCAGCAATAAAAATCTGTAATTGGCCCACTGGAGTCTTAAAACCGAGAAAGCAGAGTGGGGAGTGTTGGAGGGTAAAGTGAGGGGCAATAGCCTCTTGTGCCTTGGGGTGAAGCAGATCTAAGTTCAAATACCCACTCTGCCATTCAGCAGCTAAATGACCTTGTGCAAGCCTCGTGTCAGCCTCTTGGTGCTCAGTTTCATTTATAAAATGAGAATAAGGCTGTAAGAATGAATTGAGATCATCTATACAAAAAAGGCTCAGCATAAGGTCTGGTACAATGTATAAATGACTGGTTTGTTTTGTTTTTTGGGTTTTTTTGTTTTTGTTTTTGGGTTTTTTTGACCATTACTCCAAATCTGACTTAGCTTTGGCCCAGCGGGGCTTCTCCATTATTTCTGAGTGCAAGTTCCCATTTTGGTCCCCTCTCTAGTCCTCTTGGGACCTGAGCCCTTTCCCTGAGCCCCAGCCCAGGCTTCTGAGAACCACCCTACTACCAGCCGCCCAAAAGGATTTCCAAGGTTCCGCTACATTGATTCTTTGTCACGGTGCTTCACCCACATACCACCGCGCTACCATGCTGTGTCTCGGACACCTCCATCATCACCTGATTGTCTGGACAGGGACCACATATCGTGGTACCTGTCACCCACTAGAGCTAAGCTCCTCCAGCAGCCCCAGAAGCTTATCCCTTATCTGAGAACAGGGACTCCCCATTAGGCAGATCTAGGACACAGGTCCCCTTCCTACTAGCCAGCCAAGCCCCGAAGACGGTAGATACAAGACAGGGTGAACTCATGGGGGGATGCAGTGGTTTGCGGAGTTGGTCACAGTAAGCAGTTTTTAGCCACCAGTTTGTCACAGCGATACTGAAAGCTTCTAAAATTCTATGATGGCGGCTTCTATCACTTAGGTTATAAAAGCACCAGTAGACAAAGCACACCTGCTTCCTTTCTCTCCTCTGCCTGCAGACTTTGGCAAACCAACCTGGAGCCGGGAAGGAAATGCTAGGGGTGTGCTGAACATCCCGGGAAGTGACGTGCTAGGGCCAAGGGGCCTTTGTGCAGAGTCCAGTTGGGTTAGCACCGTTGAAGATGGCTCTCAGGGAAGGTAGAGATACCCAGGGGACGTGGTCCTGCCCACAGTTCACTCATGGAGGCACCCAGCCAGCCCGCCGGTAAATATACATGCATCAACAATTTGCCAGGCTGCTTGTGAAAAGGATGCAGAGGTGAATAAAGCGAGACTCTGCCTCAAGAAGCCCACAGACTGTCCAGGATAGGGACCATCACGACACAGTGGGACAGGCACTATGACCCAGGAATCTGTTAGTTCTGAGGTAGCGCTGGGGTCGGGCCTCTCATTCAGACCCGGGTAGGGTGGGAGGCAGAGCAAGAGGAGACCCTAGAATAGATGATGTCAGCTGAAGCTTCAGGGATGGGTGGGAACCTGCCGAGCAAAAGGCAAGTAGTAGGAACCACCCATGCAGAGCTCCCAGTATGTGCGAGCAGGATGTATCCAAGGTTCCAGAGGCGATCAGTGAACAGCAGGAGATGGGTCTAGAGAGGCAGGCAGAGGTCTGATCAGGAAGGGCTGTGTGCTGAGCTAAGGAGGTTCCACTATATTCCATGAGTAGCGAGGAAATACTGGCATAAGAACCTCTAAAAAGTGGCAAGGGGGTCGGTGTGACAGGGACAGGAGAGAACAACTGTTGCCTTTTGGCTGAGCTCATCCAAGTTTTCTCAAAGTGCCGACCTTCCCCATGGGCAATTCCCCATTGCGAGCCGTAGCCTTGGCTGGAGATGTACCCTGGTGCAATGCCGTGTAAGTGACCCCACTTTAGAGATGGGGCACAGCAGAGGGTGGCCTAGTGATCTCCATGCCTATCTTGCTGTCTTGTGTTCCCAGTGCTTGGCACATAGTAGGTGCTCAGTATTGGTTGAACGAATGAGTGAATGAATGAGCCACAATGGGAGGCATAAACTTATTAAAACCCTCATGCGGATGCATTAACCTCAGTGGCCTTTATCTCCCTAGCCACAGCATGGCTACTGCCGCCAAAGTAGATCTCCGTTAGATTTGGAGGATGGTGGAGGGGTGGACTCTTAGACCTGAAAGAGACCCACAGCTCCATATGAGGGTTATGGTTCTTACATTTGTATGAATGTTGTATGAACTATGAAAGTAACAACATCCCTATCACTTCACACTGAGCTGTATTAATCAGATGCTACGCTAGGAAAAGGAAGGGACGGTGAGCTGACCTACTCTGCTTATACCGGTTGTATTCTCAATGCCACTTGAGTGTAAGTGACCCCACTTTAGAGATAGGGCACAGCAGAGGGTGGCCTAAGGGATTGCAGGGCTATTGAGAGAAGATGAGACAAGATAAGCAGGAATACAGGGGTGTCTGGGGGGCTCTGTTGGAAGCATCCCACTCTTGATTTCAGCTCAGGTCATGATCTCAGGTTCCTGACTTCGAGCCCCGCGTTGGGCTCCACGCTCAGCAGGGAGTCTGCTTGAGATTCTCTCTCTCCCTCTGCCTTTGCCCCTCCTCCCACTCACACAAGCTCTCTCTAAATAAATAAATAAATAAATCTTTAAAAAAAAGATAAATAGGAATACAGTGCCTGACACGTGTTAGGTACTCAGAGGTGTATGATGAAACTCCTACCCGGCTAGGGTAAGGGCTCCGTAAATGACAGCTTGCATAACTCATGGTCCTTATCAGAGCCCTACAAAATAGGCATTCTTACTCTCGTGTTAGAGCTGAGAAAATGATAAGCTCTCTCCGGCCATGTAGCTTGCAAGGAGGAAATTTAGGATCTGAACCCAGATCTGCCTGACTCCAAAGTCCACTCCTCACCTCTCTACCTGGCTGCTTTTGAAAAGACAAACAGCACGGGGCACGTACTGAGCACAGCTGGGTTGACACAGTGCGTGCAGGAGTTGAAGAGTACCACGTGTATCAGGGACATCAAAAGCAGCCATACCCCCTCTGGTGTTGGCAAAGTGATGAATTCCAGCATGAGACAACCAGGTTCCTTCCTCCAGGGGCCATGTTTCACCAAGGTCCATACTTCCAGTGGACCCTCCTGTCTGTGCAGCTCTCGGATCAAATGGAATCTCCTGAAATAAATAATGAGCACAAAAAAGGGAGATGAATTACCCACTGATGCTCTCCTGGAAAGGAGAAGCTTTCTGGGAGGAAAGTAGTCATTTCCAGTTCATTATGTTTCTTTAGCATGCAAAGATTTTTGTCAAGATTTGTGCACGGCCTGAGTGTGAGATCTTCCAAGACGCTGCCCGAGTCCACAAATCATGGTTCCCTCCCAATTCAGTTAACAGATGTTTGTGGAACAACTACCAGATGCCAGGCTTTGAGCAAAGAACTTAGTGTGTTGAGTTCTGCACGGTTTATAGACTTCTAGTATTTTAGGGTAGGATACAGTAGAATCTCAGGTTCATAAAAATAAATAGGTATCTACTTCTATATATGCCTAAAGCACAGATTGGAAAATTTTGGACTAGAAATCTGGAAGTAACTCCTAAGGCATTAGAATTATGAGCGCTTTTTCTTTTCTTTGGAATTTTCTACATTTTCCACAATAAACATGCATTACTCTTACAGTCTGAAAAAGGTATACAATAAATATTATTTGAAGGAAAAACAGCAGTGCCAAGAAGGACCATGGAGGCCGATTTTCCATTTCCCCCTTGAACACCGTGATAGAAAGTCACATATCATGAGGGCTCTGGGCTTTCATAAAAAGGTCTCTTCACCGGCTGCCTCAGAGAAGTCCAGCCTGGGCAAGCTCTACCTATATCTGGGAAGGTTACAGCTCCCGGCCAATCTCTGGCTTACATTTCAAAGAGATTTTCATAAAAGCTCTGCATGCAGCAGGTTCTCAAATGGACACGGCTGAATAATTGAACATGACTGATTGACTTAATCTAGGAATGCAGCAAGTGGGATATCTACCACGTCAGAAATCCAGTCAGCCTAATTAGGATGGGCACCGATTATCATTTGTTGCAATCAGACCAGCTGACTTGATTTGGTCTCTAGAACGCTGTGGAAAGTTGCCCTGCAGGTTCCCGCACTGCCTACCCGACTGCAGACATTGCCTTGTTTGCCTTTTGGCTGTCTGCCTAGAAAAGTCTGGTACTCCTGGGAATTGCAGCGAAGACCCAAAAATCTCTCCTAAAACACCAGGAGGTACCAAAGATTGTACTATACTTTATTGGGCACTGGCTCACTAGGGATTGGTTTTCCATCCAAGCACCCAAAAGTCTTAGAAGGGAATCCTAGATCAGAGGGGATTAGCACAATGCCAGAGTAAAAACATTGGACTTATTAATAAATCTGGATTTTAGCCCCCTGGCTCGGGCACTACTGGGTGATTCTCGGCAAACCACTTACTCTCTCTGACTTAATTTCCTCAACTGTAAGTGAAGGAATTAGTACCAGATGTTGTCAAAGGCTTGTTCAGTCTTCCAAGACTTGCAGCCTATAATAATATGCTTTACATACAAAGGCAACCTATCCACCCACATCAGTGGGTGGAGAAAGCTGTGTTATTTATCCATTAGCAAACTGAGACATCAGCCTGAACACGTGAGAGGTGGCTGATCAAGGCTAGAGATAGTCTGCCATCGGAACAAGACATGCTCTCTGTGCAAAACTAAAAACATGTCTGGAATGGAAATCCAATCCTGAGCCATGATCACATGGGCATCGCCATTTAATCAAACGACCTAAGTATTCTACATCTTGTATCTTAGTATTATTAGCAATAATACTACATTCTTAAAAAGCAACATTTATTTCATTAATCCTTGCAGTATCTTTGAGAAGTGAGTTGGAGATTCTATTAGCTTTCTTTGACAAAAAATAGAGCTGTACTGATTAATTGGACAGTGGTTTTCCCCATCCTTCTTGGCCCAGTGGCCTAGGCATCCCCCGGCCCCCAGGAACCAGATTTGTAAGATGATCTCTTCTGGATGTGTGAGGCTAGATTCTGAACAAACCTGAAATACATAGGTTCCCATTGTTTCATTAACTTCAACCTACAAACCCTGCTGATTTCTCTGATGCTTGAATTTCACACCCCAGCTTGGGAAAGCCACACACAAAATGTGAAATGAAATTGCATCAAACACCAGTATTTCGAGGAAGACTTTGATCAACCACATCTGTTACTGACACTCTAACACCATCATTTCGGTCACGGGAAGCCCCAGAGCTGCTCGTCAAAGTGCGGGGCCTAGAAAACATTTTCCAGGCCTCTGGCCATAACTTATTCAGGGTTTTCTAGAAAGCATTGAACCTCCATCCAAGACTAAACTCTCTCAAAGACTAAGTCCATGAAGAAGAAACTAAAAAGACAAACTGGGGTGTGAGGAAATACCTTCTCTAAAGGATAAAGTGGGGTGGTGTGAGTAGGAAAGCCTGTTGAAATCCTACAGTTGTAACTCTGACTTTGAGTAGCACCTTTTCAAAGAACCCTCTGTATTCCCATGTTCACTGAAGCATTATTTCCAATAGCCAACATATGGAAGCAATGTGTCTTATTAAAGAATGAATGCATTAATATGTTTTTTTAAGATTTATTTATTTATCTGAGAGAAAGAGAGAGAGAGTGCAGGGGAGGAAGGGCAGAGAGAGAGGGAGAGAGAAACTCTAGCAGACTTCTGCATTGAGTGCTGAGCCCGACACAAGGCTCGATCCCAGGACCCTAAGGTCATGACCTGAGCCGAAATGAAGAGTCAGACACTTAACCAGGTGCCCCTGGATTAATATGTTTTATTTACATACACACACACGTAGTAAATCTGGAGGGCATTATGCTAAGTGAAATAAGCCAAAGAGAGAGACAAATTCTGCATGCTATCACTTATATGTGAATCTAAAAAGAAAAAAAAGTAGAACTCCTAGAAAAAGAGAATAGAAAAGTGGTTGCCAGGGCCAGGGAGGTGAAGAAAATAGGGAGAGGTTGGTAAAAGGATACAAACTTTCAGCTGTAAGATGAATAAGTTCTGGGGGTCGAATGCACAGCATAGTGACTCTCATTGATATCACCGTATTGTATAAGTGAAATTTGTTAAAAGAGTAGAACGTAAATGTTCTCACTATAAGGAAAAAAGGTAAATATGTGAGTGATGGATAAGCTACCTAGATGGAAAGAATCATTTTACAATGTACACATGAATCACCATTGTACACTTAAAATATCTTACAATATTATTTGTCAATTAAATGTCAATAAAGCTGAAAAAAATACATAGAAAAAGTAAAGAGAAGAACTAAACCACCTGCATCATTGGACATTGGGGTCTATGGAATACCAGGATACTGTGAATACATAATCGATCTTTCATGAATATCGGTTGATTGAATGGATGTGTAAATGATAATGACCAGTGTAGGCAAGAACCCTCGTCAGATATCAGACACTTGTTAAGCTGGCAAAGGAGACCTCCCTGCCCTGAAAGAGTGGTGTGGGGCTTTACAGACCTTTGGACCCAAGGAGGTTAGCTCTCTGACTCCCCGATGACCTTAAATGGACACGTCCTCTTCTCTTTTCAGAGCTGCCTCTACAGCAAGCCATCTGCCCGGCTCCCTGAGCTAGAAACAGACCACCCTTGATTGACTGATCACATCACCCATCGGATCAGTCACCCCGCTTTATCCATCCTCTCAGATGTCTCAAGAAGACATTTGCTTCTCTCTGTTCTCAGTTCAGCCACTATCATCCGCTGAGTGACTGCAACAACGTCAGTGGGTCCCTGGGCTACCTTTCCTCTGACCTGGTCTCCACACTTTGTTGTAGTGATATTTCTAAAACACACCTCTGATCGTGCCACTCCTTGATTAAAATACTCCAATGATTCATTATTCCCAGGAAAAAATCCTGACCACTTCATATAGAAGGCTCAACTATAGCAAAGTATTTACAGTCTCTGTGTAAGCTGCCTTCTTTGGTCTTGTGTATGTTCATTCAGCCATTCTAGAGCTCTAGCAAGGTTGTTCCTCCTGGCTCACCTTGCTAGCTACAGATTGTCCTTTACATCTCGTCTTAGAGTTGCCATGTTCCCCACAGACGTCCCTGTCCTTACCTCCTTCCAGCAGGTATCATGCTGTACTGTACTTGTCTGTTAATCTGTAGAGGTGAGTTCATAGCTTACGTACCTGAGAGCAGAGACCCTACTCATTTGTATCCCTACCCTTTGTACAGTGGCCGTCCCAACGTAAGCACTCAATATCTATTTGTCGAACATATCTCAGTGTAACACGTTCCTTTGCAAAGTATTCTCTTTGCAACCGCACCCACCTCCTCTGCTTCTTTGGCAATTTCTCCACCTAAAAACCACACCTTCTCTGCCTCTGCTTCCTGGCCCCATTCTGACCTTCTCATCCAGTCTAACTTGCTGAGAGTCTCCCACTTACACTCCCACTTGAGTTTGCATTCCTGCTCTTTTGCCCAACGTGCCACAAGAGCCCCTGCCCTTCGAACACCTGCCTCCCTCCCCACGCTTGGGATGAAACCACACTTCTGATAACCCCCAGGAGATGCCTGCCCACTTAATGCAGCCGAGTCACACACAAGACCTCTAACCAACATCTCTAGGGTCATGGCCGGCAGTGGGGCTAGATCTGGAAATATGAATTCAGAAAAACCCTGGCCATACCTTGACTCTGCCCAAACTGCCATACTACAGCTCCAACTGTAGAGAAGGAATAAATTACACAGAAGTGCCGTATGTGTACACAGATATGCCGTACACAGATATGCCGATGATGGCATATCACATCATCCAGGTATTCAGGCAACCAGGTGTTGTAAGGAATATGAACACCCTCACAGCAAGCAAGTCCACTTGCTGGTAACTTACACTACCAATCAAGATATATGTAACTATACTATAAATCGAGATGTATATATAGATATTAATACAGATATACACAGTTAGTTCATTTATTCATTTGATATCTATTTACTTGGTATCTCTTATGTTCTAGTCACTGTGCTAAATGCTTGGGATAGAACAGGGTAGATTTCATTCTTCCTTCAAGGAGTTTCCACCTTGCCGGGGAGACAGATATCTAGCCATATCATTAGAGAATAATGTACGAAGTGCAAGCATAGAGATTTGCACAAAGATTGACAAATAATAGAATCTAGAATTTGCTAGGGATCTTAGGACCTTTAGTCCAACCCTTGCCTTATGCACAACTCCCCAGCATGTGACTACCCAGCTTGTACTTAAGTACTAGCAGTAGGAAGGACCTCCTTTTCTCTCCAGGCAGCCCATTGTATTTGTGAACGCTTTTGTCAAGCACTTCATTTTTAGATTCTTAAAATATTAGTATTCATCAACAATCCTCAGTACTGCTAAGCTGTTTTAGGACTTCTACCCCTTCTTCTGTTCTTCAAAGTCTGCTTAAAAATGAGATACTCTTCAAGGAATATCAAGATTTTACCCCAGTTCTGATGTTCTCCCAAGTCTTGCAGATCTGGACCTTGTTCTTCAACAAGTCAGGAATCAGAAGGAGCATTCCATCTTGGTTATGAGTGGAAGGTGTAAGTCTATCTTGTCACACCCAGAAAACAAACCAAACAACTAAATTGAAACGCAAGAGGGAAGAGGTCCCATGATGGGATTTTCCTTCTCAACTAGCAATTTCTAGCTAACGTCTCCATTATCTAAGGTCTTGGTGTCTTAGTCAGTTTGGGTTGCTATAACAAAGTGCCATAGACTTCGTGGCTTATAAAACTCAGAAATTTATTTCTTATAGTTCTTGAGGCTGACAGTCTAAGAATAGGGTGCCTGCACAGTCAGGTTCTGGGAGGACTCCCTTTGGTTGCAGACTGCTGACTTTTCATTGCATCTTCACATGGCAGAAGGGGCTAGAGAGCTCCAGCCTCATGACCCAATTACATCCCAAGGGCTCCACCTCCTGATACCATCACATTGGGGATTAAGACTTCACCTTGACAATTTGGAGGGACACAAATATTCAATCTATTGTACTAGTATCATCTATCAGAAAAATCCAATCATCAGCAACCTTATGGACCACAGTAGCATAGAGGACAGTCTCCTCTTGGGCAGCCCCAAGAGTTTGGCTCTGATGAGTTTCAATTTCTAAATTTGGAAAGTTCTTTTCTTTTCATCTCCAAATAAACCAAAACATATCAGAGTCTACATTTGGGCTCTTAATATCCAAGTGATAAAATTCAGCAGCACATACAATATAAGCCTCTTACGATTGGAAGAGAAGAGTAGAATGTTCTTAAGTATCCACTGTGTAAGAAAATACCTCTTTACATGAATAAAAGGACATGAAGTGCTAGAGACACAGAGTTTTCCTCTGTCTGAAATGGCTGATGTTTAGAGAGTTGACACGTTCCTTCAGGGATTCTTATTTGTTTCCAGGTATTCATACTGGCTTTGTAGAATTGGAAAGTTTGAGTAACTTAAAAACCATTATTCCCAGTTGGCTCATCCAACTAGGCAGAGTATTTGTGAAGGTACTGTGGAAGTTATTGATGTTAATATTTTAAGTACTCAACTAATGTATGCTACTACTCTCTAAGGAGCTATGGCAACAAGCATATTGTTAGGAAACCTAATGAAGTTATAAACTTCTGAGGCTCTTTTCAGAACTCTCAGTGACTCAGGCTTTTCATCTCTAAAGTCAGTCCATTGAGACCAAGCTCAGAAGTCCCTTCTGCCATGAAACCTTCCCAGGCAGAGTTATTTCTTCTGCCTTTTGCGCTTTGCAGAACTTTTTATTTTCCATTAGGACAGTGCTTTTCCGCTGGATGATAATAGTCTCTTTACAAGATGATTGCCATGCCCAGCGGGAGATGGTTTCCTTAGGACAAAGTCATGTCTTATCCCCCTTCCATTGCTACTGTCCACCCAGTAGCCCCATGCCTGGCCAGACGTGGCGTCAGGCAATGCTTGCCGGGTGAATGACGTAGGCGTACCTAGAGCTGAGAGACTCCAATGAGTCTGTGCCTGCAAACTCTTCACACAACTCACAACAGCCCATTCACAACAAAAGATTTGTCCCCATATTCTGCCATCCAGCCAGCGCAATGCCTAAGTACACACTGACGGAGTAGGAAAATGGAAAGTAAATATTTCCAGAAAATTGGGTTCTCACGTGGCTTGGGTTTGTTTCTTAATTTAGTGACCCTGGACAAATCACTTCATCTCCCTGAAGCTCAGTTTCTCTGGTGTGTGAAATAGGGTTCACAGAGTCCATTATTCTAGCTTTCACAGAGTTTTGTGCAAATCATATGTCAACTGGACAATCATCAAAACAGCGTGCAAACACATAGCACTGTCATCATTCAGCAGATTTACTTAGAGATATCTCCTGCTAGCAGCATAGAATTCCAACCTGTAGTTGCCCGACCTGGGAGGTGGCATAGTTTGTGGGAGGTACTATGTCTTCACAGTTTAAACTGGGGTAAGAGCAAAGACTTGGAGACTGCTGTAGATTTAAATCCCAGGTCCCCCATTTCCTAGCAGTGATCAGAGAGCAAGGTATATAACTTCGCTGAGCCTCATTTTCCCCATCTCTAATAGGGGATCACAGCATACACTCTGTGGGGTTGTTGTAGGGATTAAATGAGACATATCTGTAGTATACCCAGTATAGATCCTGGCCGGTAATACAACTCAGTAAGTGGTGCTAGTAGTTGGTTTTATTAAAATCATTATTAACTCCTGAAGTAGATACACTTCCAGAGGTGACTCAGTCCCATCTGCAAACTTCATTCCTGGGGCGAAACAGGATGAACTGTGACGGGGCATTAGGAAGCAGTCATCTGTCCCCAGAGCAAGGCAGTGGCTGGCTGGAACACACCTGCCAGAAGAGGACATGTGTAAAAAGTACCTGAGAGTACACATGTGAAACATCTGCTGTGTGCCAGTCCCAGAAGGAGAACGAGGCAGGAAGGAGCAAGAGAGGTGAAGAAGCAGAGAAAGGTTCCATAAGGACTTGCCCAGGCAGAGCCATAAACAATGCCACCTGGGTGTGGGGTATTGGGAAACCACAGGAGAGGATTAAGTGGTTCTATTTGAGAACAGGAATTGGGCTGCAGTCCTTGGGACAGAGACAAGGAGCCAGAAGAAGACAAATTACCTCCGCTCTGATGATGATCAAACTGCCACAGCTCTGACTGAGAGCCAGGTATTGAAGGGGGCCCCACCGCAAAGGGCTGTCGTTCATATACAGATCCTTACAAACCTGTGCAGGGGGAAATGTCAGAGTCCCCATCTTTTTATTTTTATTTATTTTTTAAGATACAATGTTGCCTAATTGAACATAATTAAAAAAAGATTTTATTTATTTATTTAAGAGAGAGAGCACAGCAGGGGGAACAGCAGAGGGAGAGGGAGAAGAAGGTTCCCTGCTGGGCAAGGAGCCCAATGCGGGGCTCAATCCCGGGACCCTGCCATCATGACCTGAGCCAAAGGCAGCCACTTAGCCAGCTGAGCCACCCAGGCTCCCCTCAGAGTCACCATCCAATCAAACTGCCCGTTAGAAAGAAAACGTGAGCCACATGTATAATTAAAATTTTTTTTCTAATAGCCACATTTAAAACAAAGTAGTAATACAGGTGAAATTAATGTTAATAATACATATTTATATAATCCACTATATTCAAAATAGTATTTCAACAAGTAATCCATAGGGGTGCCTGGGTGGCTCAGTCATTAAGCGTCTGCCTTCGGCCCAGGTCATGATCCCAGGGTCCTGGGATCGAGTCCCGCATCGGGCTCCCTGCTCAGCGGGGAGCCTGCTTCTCCCTCTCCTCCCCACTTGTGCTCTCTCTCCCTATCTCTGTCTCTCTCTCAAATAAATAAATAAAATCTTTAAAAAAAAAAAACAAACCATGTAATCCATATAAAAAAGTACTAAAGACAACATTAGATTTCTTTTTTTCATACCAAGGCTTCAAACTCGGGTATGTATTCTCACTTAGAGCACCTGTCAATTTGCACAAGCCACACCTGGAGGGCTCCACCGTCACCTCAGGCACAGACCTAATTCCAAGGGAAAATGAATTCCATTCTCCTGAATTCCTAGGCTGTTAAGACCTTTTAAAAGCCCAAATTAGTAGAGCTAAAAAGGACCGTTAGAGATACTTGGAACGCAAGGGCCAGCGACCCATTCCTGACAGATTGCTCCTCAGTACTTTGGCTTGAATTAAGCAGCTTCAAAACCCCATGGAAACCATCCTCCAATTCAACCTTCCCTGAGGACCCCCTTAGTGCTTGGCCCGCCCAGGTGAATCGCGATCCATGTTCTCTCCACTCTCCCACTCTAAGGGAAGCTCTCACATGCTCACTTTTCCTCCCCAGGCCCTCTCTGGCTCGGGTGAGCACCTGACGCCATGAACCATTCCATCCATCTCTGTAGTTACCTGGTGTGAAAAAGCCCGCCCAACCAGGGACAGACCCCGGGGGACGAGCTGGGTCAGTCAGCTCCTCCGTCAGGAACACAGAGGCAGAATCGGCCAACTGATGGGGAGCAGCATCAGAGGGAGGCACACGTCAGCCGCAGAGCTACAATGATATGGGCTTTCCAGTCAATCCCTAGGCTTCTTTGATTTCCTCCTTGATCTGTTTCCCAGATTAGGCTTCCAAAAGCCATTTCATTTTAACAAAGCAATTCTCCAGATGAGAGAATTTTGGAAGTCTCCTATGGGAGGGTCTCCAGGTAACCCTGGGTCCTGGAGCTCCCTTGGAACCTTCTAAAAGCAACCACAGTTCTGGGCTCTTGAGGCACAGCTGTTGTGCTGTGTTCGGTTTTCCATGAGATTCCTGTATCTTTTATGGTCATGATGATTTTAAAAGAATCTCTTATGTGTCGAGGAAGCCTGAACGAGTCTAAACCTTTCAACAAAAAGGCCTACCGCAGAGATGGATGCTTTCACACGCATTCAGGCAAAGCTCTTTTCCACCACTCCCCTCCACACTTTTTCGCACTCAGTCTCACGCCAACACTTAGCCTGACAGAGAAGTGATGGATTACTTTGGGTTGCATTCCCAAGTAATTATATTCTGAAAAAGACCTCATCACAGTGGCCTTCTGGGGACCCTTTTAGGCCTCATATCATCTACAGCGATGGTTCTCAACTGTGACTGCGTATTGGCATCACCTGGGGCCCTTTTAAAATATGCTGATGCCCAGGCTCTCTCCCAGAGCTATGAAAACAGAGCCTCTGGGGGCAGGTCCCTGGACATCTGTACTTTTTTTAAAAACTCCCCAGGTCATTCTCATGTCTAGCTCTGATTGAGAAACACTGATGTAGAGAATATGCCCTTATTCGGGCTTGGATTTCTGGCAGAGAAAAATCATATACTGTTCTTAATTATAAAAGAAATGCAAATTTTTTCAAGGATACATAAAAAGTGGGGAATGATGCAAAGTGAAAAGTAAATGTCACTCATCTGTAGAATTCCCAACAGTCCCACTCCCTAGAGGTAATTATTATAGGGTCTGGTGTGCCCCACCAAGAATTATCTGTGCCTATGCAAACATCTACATGTATATATGTACACACATGTATATATGCACGTATGCTTTCATATATTTTTATATGTTTATACATATATTTTTATGAATATGTTAATATATATACATATACACATATGCATGCATACACAAATGCACACATATCTTTTCTTCCTGTGGCTGGCTTTTTCCCTTACAAACGCATCTTGCTTATTAACCTAGAAACTGTTGATAAGGAAAAATAATGACAGGATTTGAGAGGGTAACTACTTTCCGTAATACAACAAATTATAAAGCTTAAGTAATTAAAACAACGTGATTTTGTTGGCAGAATAGATAAATTATTTATTCGCATAGATTAAAAAATTTAAGAAATAGTCAATGAAATTGACTTGGCATATGGGAAAATTGACATTTCAAGTCAGCGGGGAAAAGATAGACTATCCAACAAGGAGTACTAGGTTAATTGGCTATTTTTAAAGGTGGACTCCTATATCACAGGATATACAAATTCAAGACAAATAAAAGATCTAAACAATAAAAGCAAATCCCTGAGCATATTAGAAGAAATAATTTTCTCCTGGAGTGGGAAAACTTTGCTAATATGTGAAATCTAGAAGCCATAAAATAAAGGATAGACAGATTGCACTACATAAAATTAAAACTTCTCTAAAAAGAAAGACACAATAAAGAAAAGTAAAATAAAAACAAGTGAAGGAAGACAATATTTACAGCATGTATAAGAAGATTAATATCCAGACTATAAAAGAGTTTCACATAGCAATAAGAAAATGACAATCAACAGAGAGGCAAGCAAAGCTATAAACTGACAATTAACAGAGTAACAGACATGAACTATAAACGTATAAAAACACATTCAATCTCAATACTCAGAAAATGCAGATTAAAACAATGCTGACTCTTTTCACTCATCACGTCAGAGTGTTCTAAAGCATTGGTTAATATCAGGGGGTGGTGACTTTTTAAAATTAACATATAATGTATTATTTTTATCAGGGGTACAGGTCTGTGATTCATCAGTCTTACACAATTCACAGCGTCAAGAGATGGTGACTTTTTGAAGAAATAGGTATCCTCACATTTTGGTAGAGGAATAAATGGAGAGAGCTTTTGAAATGGCAATTCGGCATATTCTCTAATATAAAATTCATGTGTCCGTTGAGCCAGCAATTTCACTTCTGAGTATCTATCCTACAGAATACAGCTGTAAAACAAGTGAACACAAAGATGTATATAATGGGTGCCTGGGTGGCTCAGTTGTTTAAGCAACTGCCTTCGGCTCAGGTCATGATCCTGGAGTCCCGGGATCGAGTCCCGCATCGGGCTCCCTGCTCAGTGAGGAGCCTGCTTCTCCCTCTGTCCCTCCCCCCTCTCATGTACTCTCTCTCATTCTCACTCTCTCAAATAAATAAATCTTTAAAAAAAAAAGGTTATTAAAAAAAAAGATGGGGGCGCCTGGGTGGCTCAGTCGTTAAGCGTCTGCCTTCGGCTCAGGTCATGATCCCGGAGTCCTGGGATCGAGCCCCGCATCGGGCTCCCTGCTCGGCGGGAAGCCTGCTTCTCCCTCTCCCACTCCTCCTGCTTGTGTCCCTCTCTCGCTGTCTCTCTCTGTCAAATAAATAAATAAAATCTTAAAAAAAAAAAAAAGATGTATATAATGCAGCATTCCTTGTAATGAAAGAAAAAAAGAAACATTTGAGTGCCTCTCAATAGTTAAATAAAATAAGGTGCAGTTACACTGTAAATCCTATGCAGCCATTTAAACAAATAAGGTGACTCGAACAGTCGATATGAAAAGTCATGATGATGATGTCAATTGTAGAAAGCCAGGTGCAAAACAATTTGTAAAGAGGATCCAATTTGTATAAGAAGGAAATACACACACGCACACTTCTAATCACACAGAGAAAGAGCTGGAAGGAATAGAAAGGTTTTCAGAGAGATTGTTTCTAGGGAAAGAAGAAAGATTTCAGGCTTGGGAGGGTATGATGAGGCTTTGAAGGAAACATTCATTTAACATTATACATTTTTATGTTTTTTACATTTTTTACGATGCATGTTAATTTTGTAATTCTTTTGTAATACAAAGAAGCAAGTTTTCTCACTTTTAATTTGTGCTCCTTAAATTGGGGGCTTATCATCCCTTCTTAAGTTTATTGTCCATTTGCATTTCTTTTCTTCTGAGCAGCCTATTCATGTACTTGGTCCAAGTTTACTTTTTTTTCTTATTGGATATACTACTTAAATTTTAGGAAATTTATATTTAGGAAAATATGTTCTGCTATGTTACACAGGTACTGCAAATACCTTTTCTGCCTGTCATTTGTATTTTGATGTCATTTATACTGTTTTCATCTACATGTTGCACATTTTCTGTATTTAAGTGTATAGTGTTTGGGTTTGGTACCATGCTTCAACCCAAACCTGACACCTTATACAAAAATTATCTTAAAACAGATTACGGGCTTAAATGTAAAACTATGAAGTTTTTAGAAAAAGAAAGGATAAAGTCTTTGAGCACTAGGAACAAGCAAAAGTTCTTATACTCTGCACTAAAAGAATAATCCACAAAAGGAAAAATCGATAAGTTCGATTTCATCAAAATTAAAAACTTTTGCTCTGTGAAAAATCCTATTTACAGAGAAGGAGGAAATATTTGTAAACTGCACATCTGAAAAAGGACATGTCTCTGGAATATATAAAGAACTCACAAAACTCAGCAGTAAAAAAAACAATCCAATTAGAAGATGAACAAAAAACATTGATAGACATTTCACTGACGAAGATACACAGATGGCAAATAAGCCCATGAAAAGATGTTCAACACCATTACCCATTAGAGAATGCAAATTAAAATCACAATGAGATATCATTACCAACCTATTAGAGTGGCTTAAACATAGTGCTAACCCCAAATGCTGATGGAGATGCAGAAAAACTCCATTACTCATACATTGCCGGTGGTAATGCAAAAGGTTATGGCCACTCTAGAAAATAATTTGGCAGTTAATTTTCACACTAGAAATGGACTTACTCATAAGACCCAGGTACTACACTCTCAGGCATTTATCCCAGAGAAATGACAATTTACATTCACCCAGAAACTTGCACACAAATGCTCACAGCAGCTTATGTGTTAATAGCCCCAAGCTGGAAACTACCCTAATGTCCTCCGGTGGGTGAATAATTCAACAAACCGTGGTACATCCGTACTGTGGAATACTACTCAGCAATAAAAAAGAACCAACTATTGATACATGCAACAACCTGGATGGGTCTCAGGGACATTATGCTGAGTGGAAAAAGTCAATCTCATGCATGTAAATACTGCATGATTCCAGGGCGCCTGGGTGGCTCAGTTGGCTAAGCGGCCGCCTTCAGCTCAGCTCATGATCCTAGGGTCCTGGGATGGAGCGTCCGATTTTCTGCTCAGTGGGGAGCCTGCTCCTCCCTCTCCCTTTGCCCCTCCCCCACTCGTGTTCACACACTCTCTCTCTCTCAAATACATAAATAAAAAATCTTTAAATACTGCATGGTTCAATTTATATAATGCTCCTGAAATAAAATTACAGAGATGGACAACAGACTAATGGTTTCAAAGGGCTAGGGATTGGAGGTGGATTCAAAGGGGTTGTAGAAGAGAGCTTTGTGGTAATGGTACAGATCTTTGATCGCGGTGGTAGTTACATGAAGTTAACGTGACAAAAATTACATATAATTATATACATGCACACAAATGAGTACATGCATAACTGATAAAATCTATGATAAAATCTAACTGATAAAGTCTCTGGATTGTGCTGATATCAGTTACCTAGTTTTGATATTATGCTATAGTTATGCAAAACGTTAACACTGGCTGGGGGCAGGGGGGTGGGGGGGAGGAGGGGATGGGCAGGGTGGCGGGCTGGGCCAAACAGGCACACACTCACAAATCAATAAATATTTCATAATCCAAGTTTTTAAAAAACACACAATTCAACTATTCTTTAACAGAATGTTTGCATTATTCTTTCTTTAAAAAATCCACATGACTGGACTAACCATAAATTTCATGAGACAAGTCTGCCTAATGTCAGTGCATTAGGTTAAAGTTTTAGTAACTCTTATTCACAAAGTATAAATTAAAATAGAGAACCTAACACTCAGATTTTGCTCTCAAGAATCATGTTATCCCTCACCCTGACTGTCCTACCAAAGTTGTGGCATCTATAAATGGGTAACCTTAAGATTTCTGGAGCATGCTCGGTTCAGGATCCCAGCATAAGTCATCCAACTTAAATTTGTCCTTAAATAGAATTTTAAAAATGATAATAGTTAAAATGTATTGAACACTGTGAGCACTGAACAACTCAACTACCTATTACACAGTAGAAGGTATGAAGAGGACTCACAAGAAATGAGAAAATGTGGTCTTGGTTCATAATGCACACTTAAAGGAGAAAAAAATGCATACTTATGCTTTTTAAGTCCTTGGAAGTTTATCTGGGGGACGATAAGGATAAAATGGTCGGGGTGCCTGGGTGGCTCAGTCGGTTAAGTGTCTTGCCTTGGGGTCAGGTCATGATCTCAGGGTCCTGGGATAGAGTCCCATGTCAAGCTCCCTGCTCAGTGGGGAGTCTGCTTCTCCCTCTGCCCCTCCCCCTACTTGTTCTCTCTCTTTCTTTCTCTCTCTCTCAAATAGATAAATAAAATCTTTTTTAAAAAAACAAGAAGAATGGTGGTAGAATATTCCAAATATAGATACTCAGTCTGATTTGAGTATTTACTGAATACTTACCCTGGGCGCCTGTTGTGCGACTGACGGACAGACGCTCGGGGCTTACCAAGGCTTGTGGGACTTGTCACCTGCTGCTAACTCAGCACACCGTTAGGTACCACGCTAAGCATTCTGTAGACATCATCGCATTTAATCTTCATGAGAACTTTGTGAGATGGTATTATTATCCAGGTTTTAGATGGAGAAACTGAGAACAGAGTGTCAAGATGCTTTCCGAGGTCAGCCAACTAGAAAATGTCAGAATCCAGATTGGAATCCAGGTCATCTGATATCAAAATCCATGCTTTAACCACTCATCCATGTGTCTTCCCCAAGCCTTCTGTTTTAATTCCTTTTTGCTGGTCTTTTCTAGGGGTCTCAGTGGCTTTCCACCAGACGTCAGGATTGGGCATTTCCTTGACTTCTTATTGTTCTCTTCTGTCCCCTTCCCCGCACTCCCAGAGCCCACGTGGAGGATGAAGCGGAGCCCAAAGAGCAGGTAGTGATCTTCCAGCAGAGCTTTGGACAGTGATGGAAGGAGAAGGTGAGAGAAGTGTGTGTGGGCACATGCCCGTGTGTGTGTGTGTGTGTGTGTGTCTAAGAGAATTGTTTTTCACTGATTTAGTTACAACAGTACAACTAGTTGGTAAAGTAGAGTCTCTTCCTCAGGCCTTTAACTAAGACATTTTCTCCTTTGTGATCTGAGGTCAGAGACTATGCGCAAAGAATTGTCTGGATAGACTCCTCTACTCCTCCACACTCCCTTGGGGGCTCCATCCAGGCTGGCTTCTGCAGAAGCAAGATTGCCAGCTTGTTCCAGTTACCTTTTGCTGCGAGACAACCACCTCTGAACTTAGATGATATAAATTTGTATTTCTTCAGGTTCTGTAGTTTGACGAGCTGAGCTGAGCAGTTCCCAGTCAGGGTCCTTCCTAAGCTGCACTTCGCTAGTGGCCAGGTCTGGACTCATCTGAAAGGCTTCATTCCTGGAGCCTCAATTCAAATGGCTGGAAAATCTGGGGCTGGTTGGCCTTCTCTCCGTGTAGCCTATCCACCTAGCTGGCTTTCTCGAAGCATGGTAGTCTCCAAGGAATTAGCAGGCAATCACTGGGGCTGGCTCGTACCCACTTGTAAGAGCCAATTCTGTGTCTTTCTTTCCAACCCTGCATTCAGTGCTATCACTTTGGTAGCCTGAAATCAGCCATGGTGGGAGTACTTATTCCATGAAAACTGCCAAATGCTACATATCAGACATCCCCCAACCCCCACCCCCCAGGAGCCAGGTGGCCAGCACGTGACTTTACACAATGTTGGCTTCCCCCAGAGTGAGTAAGCCAAGAACCCCCAGCAGGAAGCTGCAAAGCTTCTTAGAACCTAGCCATGGATATCCCCAATGTCACTTTCTTCTTATTTTATTCGCCTAACAATTCCAAGAGGCTAGCTGTGATTCAACAGGAGAATTACCCTCCATGTCCCATGGAAGGGTTGCAAAGCAATTGTACAGCGTAGGACCTGGCACAGAGTTGGTGTTCAATAAATGCTCAATGAATAAATGAATGAGTAAAGTCACTTACACACTGCATGGCACTTAATCTGCATGTCCTTAAGTCACCATAAAAGGACAAAGTCTTCCAGGAAGTTTTGCTTCAACAGCAGAGAGGCCGATGATTCTGAAGTCCCCAACAAACCGAAATTGGAAATTTTCTAGATACAGATCTACTTACACTCTGTCTACAGGTATTCACAAACCTGTTTGCACAAGCCCTCGCTGCTATGTGCTCAACTGGTACTAGACACATGACAACTGCAGAATGCTTGTTTTATAGAGGTTTTTATGCTACTGAGGTTTGCTTTGCCTCCCTAAGTAAACTGCAAATTCTTTTAAGAGAGTTCTCGTGTATTTCTTTGCCATTCCTTCTTTCTACTGTGCCCAAAGTGGACAATTACAGACACACACACACACGGATACTTCCAAGATACATGATAGTTAGAGATTATAAGCCTTAAAAGGAACGGAAAGAAGGAAAGAACTAAAAATTCTTAATTGCTAGGTTTCAGAGTCTGCTGTGTTTCACAGCCTTCCCATTTAACTGTTCCGTTCACCTAGAGACGCTGGATTATTACCTCCATTCCATTTTACAGGTGAGGAAAATGAGTCTCAAGAAGCCTTACCTATTTGGTCAAGGCCACATTAAGAAGAGGAGCTGGGATTCAACTGTAGACCTGCATAGTTCCAAGGCGTGAGCTTGACGTATTCCTCGGGCCCTCTTCCCACTGCGATATACATCCCCCAACTTCCCCCATTCCCTCTGCCTCCCTCCTTGAAGTATCTACAAAAGTCACAAAAATGCTGATACTTCTAAACCCCAGATAGAGGAATAAGTGTTTCAAGTTCTGCTCTTGTACAACATGTCCCTTAAAAGCTTGGAAACATAAGAAGTTTAAAGTGTCTTCTACTGGGCCAGAGTGAGCCTGGTAGCAGGGAGGTCAGCTAAGAAGCTACCATAATAACTCAGGGAAAGGGTGTTGGGGGGTTGGACCAAGGTAGTGGTGGTTAGAGGAAGAGATGTGAACATTTTCGAGGGATAGTAAGGAGGCCGAATCACCAGATTAGTGATGGATTGGATTGTGCGGGTGCTGATCGACTACAGCAGAATCATGCTGGCTGCACTGGAAAGGTGAGGAGAGAGGGAAAGCCTGGATGGGAGGCTTCCATATTCCCCGAAGGAGGTGATCCTGGCTTAAACGAGGAAAATAGCCATGGAGGTGGAAGAATGGATGGCTCTGAGAGGTAGCATGGAAGCAGAATCTGCCGGATGTGTTGGCAAACTAGATGTGGGCATGCGAGGATGAAGGAGGGGTCAAAGATGAAGTTCAGAAATCTGTCATGGAAAACCAGGTGCTTTTTGCTGAGCTAGGGGAGCAGATTTCAGGTAAGGATAATTCTAGACATGCCAAGTTGGAGGTGAACATGCAAGCCAGAGCTGACAGCCAGTAGGCAATTGTATTTAAAACAAAACAAGCATCTCTTATTGAAATGAGATCCTTTGCTCCCTTCAAAGGTTATGGACGAACACACTCAATACCCTGTGTGGCAGGGTTCCGTGTCAAGGAATAAAGGGGCTCCGTAATTCTCAATGTCTTCCCTCCATAGTGGTTCAACCCTCTCTCCAAAAGCCATCTATCACCCTGCAGGTGCCTCCATCATAACCAAGATGTCTTTATTGAGACTTCCAGAGCTAATAAGAGCTGTATGATTCAATCAGTGACAGAGCCTCCTATCACTCACTCATCGAAAGTGTTGCAGGGAGCTTCGAAGAAGTCCCTAGGACCACAGGTCTACCTGCACATGCACACCCCAATGCTCATGCTCCGTCCCTGCAACCTCGTCTGGCCAGGCGCTGAGATGTGTTCGGATAGCTCTGCCCCCCACCGCAGTGCAGCCGTTGTTTACACAAGGTCCCTGCCTGTTACAACAGGGAGCCGGGCCCCTTCGTCTCCTGCTGTACTCTGGCAACTGAAGGCTCTCCAGACAGCTGCCGCTTTCCGGCACATCAGCTTTTATCACAGGACCCTAGAAGGGTTCTACCCCAAACACAAAGCCAGTTGTCAGGATGGCAAAGCAGCCAGGCCGGCCCCCACCCAGAGGAGACCACCCGTTGCTGCTTCACCAACGTGCTGGTTATGCAACAGGAACCCGAAACCAATCCCGGATTCGATTTCCATGCCCACCGTGAGAACCTGCTACTGCAGCTCGGAGCTGAGTGGGGTTCTGCTCGCCCAGCTCAGAGCCTACCAGCCCCCCAGGTGGACACTGGGCTGGCCGGGACCCAGCCCTCCTCCTCACCCGCTGTGTCCCTTGCCCTGACTCCCACTCTACCCAGAGGTGCCCCTCCAAGGTCCCCCTCAAATCAAGCTTTCCCGCGTGGAAACCCACAAAATCAGAGCTTCCTTACCTGAGAGAAGGTCCTGGGGACCAGCAGGAGAAAAAAACACCAAGTTCTAACAGAAGTGGCAGGGACTTACGGGGCCAATCTGTTGGTTTTAAAAGAAGAAAGGTGACTTCATCCCCTGGTGCCGTGGAGTTTAAAAGAGCAACGAGTGCTCCCTGGCTGAGCCAACTCTGTCTCATCAGGGATGACTCCATCCAAATTATGCAGCCACTGCCCAGACATGCTCAGCCTTCAGAAGGTAAATTGCTGGAATCCGGCCAGCCCTGTCGTTTTCAAAGAGCTTCTGAAAGTCCTGAACACCAATCACCTTAACTGGCACCAGAGATAGGGAAACAAGCATTTATTTTCCCCGAGTCATATCATTACCTCCCGAGACTCCAGCTGTCTGAAAAATAGCATTCTAGGGAAGGAAAACAGATATTTAAACTTCTGAGAGTCAAAATTCTTGGGGAAGGAGAAGAGACAAAGGACAGGGAAGAAACAAACAGATTTCAGCCGGGAGGAGGGGTGGTGAGCAGCTGGGACGATGACCTTGCTAAGAGGTTTTCAGAGCTGGTGGATTTGTAAGCACATAAAGGTGACAAAGAGGTGACAGTCTGGACGTTGCAGAGGAGAAAGTATGCAGTTAAGCAGAGGGATGAGTCACTGTATGGAAAGAAAGAGTGGCAGCCTTTCTAAAGAAGGCAACCAGTTTCTATTTACTTTTTATTGAGTATGGTACCGCTCAACCAATTTCGGGGCAATTGTAACATAAATAGCTCAAAATATGCCCACATTCCACCAAGAATGTTGGGGAAAACAGACGTTTAAGGAAGGAATTTTCTCTTTTGTATGCTAAACGTGAGGCTGGAGCAATTGGATTTGTAATGTGGGATTCAAGGTCACGTCCAGCTACCGAGTAGGCCAGCCACTGCTCCTGATGCCACGTCCCCAAGCTAAACTTTGGGCAGGATTTCTGGCTGTGGTGCCAGGGCAAGGAATGGTAATGGCTGTGACCTGTGTTGGAAGTGGGGCAGAGGGTCGCGCTTAGCAGCCTACTACACTTTCTCTCTCACGCCTCTACTTCAGAGGAGCGTAAGGTGACTTTGGGTCACTAGGCATGTGTCCAATATCTTGCTGAGCTATTCTGAGGCTTTGGGGATCTTCTTGTGTTAAGTTCCACTCCCAGGAGGGTAAAACAAGAAAAAAATCTCTTTCTGTTTAGATAGAGGTATTCAGGTCCAATATTAGCAAGGGGTTTTTGAACTCAGAGATTGAAGAAATGTCAACAAAGCTTGTAAAAGGACCTTGCAAGTCTTCTAGTCAGAGCGTCAATAACGACAGAGTAGAAGAGCGGATTTTATCAATGGTAAGATCAAAAAGGGGCAGGAGCCGTTTTTATTCAGTTCATCATAGTATCCTCCAAGCCTAGCACACAGAATAGCACACAGTAGGTATTCAGTTGATTGAGTAAATGGTATCAGAGAGCCCCTCTCTGTTCCAGATTTCTAGAACTCTTAAAGTCACCAACTGCAGAGAGCATGAGCCAGTGGGTCTTAAGAAATGCCTCAGCCCCTAGGTTCATTGCCAAAGTTAGAATAGAGCAAAGAAAGCCAACTTCTGGACCCAGTAGTCTCTTTTGTCTGTTCCCCTGTACATCAGCTAGATTCTAGAGTCTTTTTCCAGGGCCAGGACTCCATCTTACAGGTGATCTGCCAATTAGCCTCAATTGTCTTTTGTTCTCAACATTCTATCATAAAATTTCCAAACATAGTTTCTTCAGTTGACATTTTCCTATATTTGCTTTATCATATATTGATTCTCTATCCATCCAGCAACTCATATAATTTGTATGGCATTCTCAAGTAAGTTGTAGATATTGATACATGCCCTCCAAATACTTCAATATTATTAACAAAATTTCACTATTTCTTTACAATTCCAATATTCGCTTACAATTTCTTTTCAGATAAAATTCACATACAATGAAATGAAAAAATCACCAGCATACCATTTGATGAGTTCCTATAAATACATACACCTGTGCAATGCAAACCCCTATCAAGGTATAGAACATAATCATCACCCTAGAAAGTTTCCCCATATCCCTTCCCAGCAAATTCCTGGTTCAACATTCCTATTGAGCTAGAGGGCTTCCCTTCTGCTCAGCATATTTATAGATAGGGCTCTGTTCTTAAGCTAAAAGCTATAAATCAGGAAACTCATCCCATGTCTGTCTCTTTGTCAGTGGTTCAGTCTCCTCTGGTTTCTGCCAGGTTTTGTTCTCTCTCCAGTACCTTCTACTGATTGTTCTTATATTTCGTCCAGAGTTTATAGTTATTATCTCCAATAGGAACTACTTGGCCATACCAGAAGGCTTCAGTTATCTTTTGAGTCATCTAGTTTACCCTCAACATGATAATTCATAGCTCTTTCTTGGGATACTAAATATGTTTCATTTCAAACACCATCTCAGATTGATTGGTAATGTTGAAAAGTTCTGCTGAGCTTCAGCAGAAAAGCATGACGTAATCAACAAGCAATGTCTGCCTTCGACATAGGAGGGAAAGTGTAAGCCCAATCTTTGTCATTTCTGATACAGTTATTTACAAAACAGTGCATGATACTCAGCAGTTTGCGCCTACTAGAACATTTCCCTGAAGTCAGAGTACCGTATTTGTCTGTCTGATGGTTAACCTTCTTTGTTAGATGTAAACTTCATGAGCGCAGGAATTGTGTTTGTGAAAGTCACTCTCCTATGCCCAGTGTCTATCATGTGAGATGGCAGCCTCTCAATAAATATTTGGTGAGCGAATGAGAATCCAGTTTAATGTTTGTTTTAGTTTTACTTTTCAAAATTATATAATCAATGTGAAGAAGGGAATAGAGAACACAGATTAGCAGAAATAAAATAAATCAAATCACCTCATTTCCCCCCCCAGACATAATCATTATTACAATTTTTTTTTCACATAGCTTTTTGTTACTCTTTAAATTTTTATTCTCAACCTTGGGTGCATATTAGAATTATCTGAGCATATTTGAAAAGTCTGTTCATGCCACACCCCAGGCCAATTTATTCACACTCTCAGGGACTGACCTTGGCATAAGCATTTTTTTTTAATTCCAGAGATGATGCCAATGTACAGTCAGAGGACCTAAAGATGTCCCAGCCAGTGCTATCAGAGGTCTTGCAGATGTTATTTTCTGTCTCCTAGATGACACGGTCCTTGCCTTCCAGTAGAGTTCAGAGAAGGCAGGACTTGAAGCCATTCAACACGAAACCGTTAGAAATCAAAAGGACACCAAACGCACCCAGCCAAGAGCCAAGCTGCCGAGAAACTCAAGTATGCCAGGAGCGACACACCTGAGTGCAACCAAAGGTGGAGTCATCTGTACTTCTTGCTGCCAGTTACACTGAGGGAGCCTTCTCCTTCTAGAAAGGTTTGGGGAAAGGGGCACAGTGACATGTTAGAATGATAGGGGAGGCTGATGCCGCCCCTCCCTTCTTTGAAAATTTCTGCTTTATAGAATCCTAAGTCCCCAGGCTCCTGGCCTCTGCCCTCTCTTTTGGGAATGCTATTTTAATTCTTTACCTGACTTCAGAATTCGAGAAGACTGCCTCCCACCAGAAGATCTTCTATAGCAATGTGTATCACTGGTCCAGTTGTCCTATCTGTCCAGTGTGGAACAACCCAGGTGAGCTGGGGATTAACATCTCTCACCACCCTATTTCTCCAGCTACCCAGGGGAACTGATCAGAAACAAAGCATAGAGCCTCGTTTTTGACCAAGGCGGCAGACAGAAGTTCCCAGGAGATTGTGAAGTACCTATTCTTAGGCCCCACCCAAGAACGATTAACACAGAACATCTAGGTGCCCTGGCATGGGTATTTTTGTCAAGGCATCCCAGGAAATTGGGATATGACTCAGGGTGACCAATACCAGGGAAGCAACTTGGTGGTCCTTTCCTGTGGGTTGGGAGTAAGTTTGAAATCTCCCTTCCTACTACTCTGGAGGCAGCCAAGAGGAAAGTGCCAGAAACTTAGGTTAAATAGGCTAGGGTTTGACTCCCTGCTTTGCCATTTACTAGCTATGTGACACGGACTAAGTTACTGAACATGTCTGACATTGCGTTTAGTTAAACGGTAAAAGAGGTGAAGTGATAGAGTCTACCAGTGAGACTCTATGAGACACCATATATAAAGTATCTGTACCTAATAAACATCCACTCCCTTCCCTCCCTACACCCCTCACCATCACCCTACCTTAGCATTGCAATAGGAGCCACGGGCAAGCTCTGGCTTAGTTTCGTGCTATTTCTCCTTGATTTGACCGTGACCATGATGTCAGTCTGGATTTGCAGCCCTGGTCCCTGGCTCTGGCATTCTGATCCCAGCTTCTGAACTTGATCTGGCTCTTCTTTCCTGCCTTGCAGGTTCCGGGCCCAGTTTCCATCACCTGTTTCTGTTGCTCAGCAATAAGCCCCAAAGGGATGGTTTCTAAAAGTAACTGGCCCCATGTTGCTCCAGCTGAGTTTTAGCACCAGGAGGGGGTGGGGCTAATTTTAGACTTGTCCTGGATTAACATCTGAGAAAAGGCGAGGCCAGGCAAGTCCAACCTGCCCCTTAGTATCTGGGTTGGACTTTACAGAGAAAGGTTGGGGAGATTTTGCCCCAGACTTTGTGTACCTGTATCATCCCAGGCACCTTATTGGGAAGTATCTTAAACTATTTGCCTCAAAATCTATTTGGATTTGTGCCTCAGGTGCTGTGCTGAGTGGGAGTAACCACAATGTAAACCAGGGTTTTTCATATGTTAATATTTGTGTGGAGGGGCGCCTACGTGGCTCAGTCGTTAAGCACCTGCCTTTGGCTCAGGTCATGATCCCAGGGTCCTGGGATGGAGCCCCGCATCGGGCTCCCTGCTCAGCGGGAAGCCTGCTTCTCCCTCTCCCACTCCCCCTGCTTGTGTTCCTGCTCTCGCTGTGTCTTTCTCTGTCAACTAAATAAATAAAATCTTTATTTATTTTTTTTAAAGATTTTATTTATTTATTTGAGAGAGAGAAAGAGAGAGAGCATGAGAGGGGGGAGGGTCAGAGGCAGAAGCAGACTCCCCGCCGAGCAGGGAGCCCGACGCGGGACTCGATCCCGGGACTCCAGGATCATGACCTGAGCCGAAGGCAGTCACCCAACCGACTGAGCCACCCAGGCGCCCCTAAATAAAATCTTTAAAAATATATATTTGTACTGAGCTAGGATGGATTATTATCTCGGTTTACCTCAGGGACAGGATCAGACAGATGTGAGCAGGGCCCCAGGCCTGAGATCCTGCAGGAAAGAGGCTCATGAAAAAAATAGAAAAGGTTATTGATGTATTTGTGTTTTAGAGAAACTGAGAGAGAAATGAGATGGAGCAGTGCAGTGATAGCCTGGTTGAGAAAAGGAGGGATGGCATGGAAGCTTCCAGAACAGGCCTGGCCCACAGTAGACGCTTAATGACCGCTTGTTGCCTGAGTGTGGAATGAGAGGCTTCTAAGGTCGGGAAGAGATGCTTTGAGGAGGACCCATGAGTATCTTGTGCTTTGTAAGGAAGGGCAATTAACTTTGGGTGTACAAGTGTTGTCCAGGGGACCCACAGCATCTGGAGGGATGGGTATCCTCTGGGTCAAGGAAAAGCGAGAGGGAAATGAGCTCTTCTGTGATCAGGACTATAGACTAACAACAAAGAAGGGTTGACACCACACCCCCCTCCCCATGAAGAGATACCCACCATTCTCCCACTTAATGCTGTATGATCTCGCGCAAGTGACTTCATTACTCTGAGCCAGTTTCCCCACCTGTTTATTCAACATTCACCAACAGTTTATTGAGCATCTACCACATGTGCCAGCCCCTTGGATACTGTAGCAAACAGACAAGCTTCTTGCTCTTAACAATTCGGTGGGGAGGCCGACTGGAGAAAAGTACACTCATGAAGACAGATGGTGCTACGGGCTATAAAGCACGCCCACAGGATGACGTCATGGAGGATAATCTGGATAGGGAAAGCTTCTGCAAGGAGGTGTCATTGGAACTAAAGAGGGAGCCAGTTCTGAAGAACATTCTCAGCAGAGGGAACAGCAAGGGCAAAGAGCCCCAAACAGCAAAGAGCTTGATCAGTCTGAAGAACAGAAAGGAAGCCAGTATGGACAGAGGACCGTGAACTGAGGAGAGGGGTGAGGGAAGGTGAGAGAGGGGGGCAGGGACACGCCAGGCCTGCAGGAAGAGGGATTCCCATCTCTTGGGGTTGAGCAGGAGCCACGGCCTTGGAGGACGTAACTGTGGGTCAGACTCTGAGGGCAGAGGAGGTGAAGTGTCTGAGATTAGGAGAGGGACCTGGATCCTTAGAAAGCATCCCAGATGCCAACTGGGACCCGATAGGTTGGAGCCCTTGTAAGAGAAAAAACACTTTAAATCTGGTCTAGGACAGAACCTTTTTGATTGATGTAATTCCAAATCGACTTCTGGGAAGAAGTGGGAGCATTCCTGATAAAATGATTAACCAATCCATTTTTTTATCAGCTTGAAAGAGATTAAGCTTTGTTCTGGGCATCTAATCACCCAAACCCATACCTGCTGACTGTCAGTCAATTGTCTTAGTGTTTAATCAATTGTT
This sequence comes from Mirounga leonina, assembly GCF_011800145.1. Classification (NCBI taxonomy): domain Eukaryota; kingdom Metazoa; phylum Chordata; class Mammalia; order Carnivora; family Phocidae; genus Mirounga; species Mirounga leonina. Next base: position 37,129,174 of record NW_023270387.1, read on the forward strand.
TAAAAAATGATCTCTTTTCTTCTTGTATCTTAGACTAGTTATGAACTAACTGATCTCTTTTCCTACCAGATGTCCCTACCAGAAGTGAATCTTTGACTTAACCTACTGAAGCCCTTTTCACTTGTAGCAAGACTGTAATAAAACATTGAAATGTGGGGGGTGCCTGGGTGGCTTAGTCGGTTAAGCGTCTGACTCTTGATTTTGGCTCAGGTCTTGGGATTGAGCCCCACATTGGGCTCCTTGCTCAGCAGGGGAGTCTGCTGGAGATTTCTCTCTCCCACTGCCCCTCCCCTGCTCACACTCTCTCTCTCTTAAAAAAAAAAAAAAAAAAAAAAAAACCTGAAACAAATAAAACATTGACATGTGCCTTCAACTGAATTTCCCAAAAAGCCTGCAACCCCACAGAGTGCGTGGCCAGTAGGCATGGGAACCTTCCTCGTTTTCTGTGAGTGGGTCCACGGCCCCCTTGCCCCCGAGCTCCTGCTATGCCCTTCTTGTCTCCAGCGGCACATGGCCTTAGCCATGGGGCTTCCACCCAAATCCAGTTCTTACAGCCCTTGTAACTTGATGAGGAATGAGAGGAAGGCTGCGTGGGTTGACTCGTGTCTCCTGTCCACCAAAAGCTATGCTGAAGTCTGAGCCCCTAGTGCCTCATAATGTGATGTCATTTGGAGACAGGTTCTTTCCAGACGTAATAAGTTAAAATGAGGTCAGTAGAGTGGGCCCTAATCCAGCATGACTAGTGTCCTAATAAAAAGGGGAAATTCAGAGGCAAACCTACACCCAGGGAGGATGCCACATGAAGATGAAGGCAGAGATGAGGGTGATGCTTCTACAAGCCAAGGAATGCCAAAGATTCCCAGCACATCAGTGGAAGCTAGAGGAGAAACATACAGTCTTCCCCACAATCTTCAGAAAGAACCAACCCTGCCGACACCTTGGTCTCGGACTTCTAGCCTCCGGAACAGAGAGAGAACATGTTTCTGTGGGTTAAGCCACCCAGTTTGTGGTCCTTTGTTACGGCAGCCCTAGCAAACTAATACAAGGGTTTTAAAGGGAACATTACCAAGCTTCCTTCAGCATGCCCAGCATCGGGCAGTCCAGAATCTTCCACCTACCCAGTCCCCACCTCCCTCCACTTTGCTGACTCTTTCCCCCTGCTTCCCCTATCCCACCTCCCTCTGAGAAAAGCAAACGTATCTTCTTGTAGGATGTATAAGGGTCTCACTCCCATCTGAAACAGCTTATCAAATTTTTTTAAGTAAACTTTTACAGAATTATAACATAGAGCCCCAAATCTTCAGGAAAAACTAGAGGAAGCCCGGGTTTCCTGCTGAGGCTTCCTTCCGCTCCCTCCCTGTCACAGTGGATCCTAGACACTCAGCGTGTCGCCCACGCTCATCAGTGCTGCCACTTCCCAACCTTGAGGTTCTCCTTTCATCCAGAGAGACCCTTTTAATTTTAATCACCCAAGGAAAACAAGTTGAAGGTGTGTGTGTATATATATATATATAAAGAGAGAAATGTGGGGGATTAACAAAGATGAAGGTATCTTTCAGTTGGTTTTTTCCAGCTCCTGACTTCAAGTTGACAGAAGAGAAAGTGCCTCTGGATTTTTGTCTTCTCCTTTTAGTCCCGAGGGTGGCTCACACCTCCCAGACTTCTAAAAAGGCATTTGACCCTTCTCTCATAAAGTTTCTTTTCCCCAGCACAGGGCCCGTGAAGCAATTAGAGTAGAAAAATGGGTGCCCCATGGGTTGAGTTAAATTTGACAGAGATAGACCTTGAGAGTTAGTGTGCAATGTGAAAATTGCATGGAACTCAAAATAGCATAGAAAATCTCTTAAAAAGGTATCATCTTGATGACTGAGATACTATTTTTCAATAAGCCAAACACGACAGTTGCAACCTGGACCACCGTTTCTTCAGCTCAGGCAGACGGCTTCTCGGGGCCATGTTGCACGCACATTGTCTGTTGTTATTCCAGAATCCCATTCAGTGGCAAATAGGTCTCCCTGAAGCTGACCAAGGGAACATGAGGTTCATGTCCCCCATCTCACATTCCTTCTGGAGTACAGCTTTATTAAGCAGAATGGTTTATTAAACAAAATTGCCCACAGTATTTAAATGGTTGTTTTCTTTCTCTAACCTGAAGTGATTATGGTTGGATCTGCTTCATAATGAACTTTTACTACATAATAATTCAAGTTAATTTTTATCATCGTGAAACTTCTTTTGGTGAAAACCACCTTGAAGTGGAATTTAAAAAGAACACACAGAATAATTTTCAGCAGGCCAAACCTCCCACTGACAGACAAACAAACAAATGACAAAAAAGCTGGATTTCAAAACCAGTAGAAGGCATTAGAGTGTTTTCTGAGGAGCTGGACTTGAGGTGCCAAGGTCTCTGAGAGAAGAGGAAACTCCTTGAGGGGAGCCTGGCCCTCTAGGCTACTTTTCTCCTCAAGGAATTTGCCAGCTCATAAGCATTTTAGTCAGTCCGATCCCTGACTAGACTGCCCTGGAGAAGTCACTTGGGCTGTAAACTCACAGTAGGTCACTGCTGCCCACTGATTTCTGGTTACAAAAATAAGAAGAGGCTCTAAGTCACTTCAAGAAGGCAGCCCTTGGCAGGAATTCTAGAACTGTTGTGCTCTTCCTCAAGCTTGGTGGTCTCATGAGACATGGTTGGCAACACCTGTCCCTGCGTCAGGCATCACCCTGAATGTGGTTAATTTGATGTATCCCTGTCCTCAACAGGCTCACCATCTATAGCGGGAGACCAACAGGCAAAGAGCTGATGGCCACCCAGTGTGACAAGTGCTATGAAAGATTTAAAAGGATGTCCTGGTAGCTGAGGAGAGGGGCTCCTAATCTATCCTTGAAGTGGGGGTGGAGGATAGGTGAAGCCAGAGGGGGCTTCCCAGAGGAAGTGTCACCTCAGCTGAGTCCTAAAGGACTAGTAGGATTTTCCCAGGTGAAGAAGGTGAAATACTAAAAGCCGAGGGAACAACAGGTGTGAAGAGAGAGAGAGCATGGCTTGTCCAGCAGAGAGAAAATAATTCTGTTTGGTGACCATGTATCACTTTGGGAGACTCAAGAGGGAAAGCTCGAGAGACAGGCAGGAACCAGACCCTAAAGAGCCTCTTGTCCCAGAAGTTAAGGAGATCCTCAAGCCATGCTCAGCAATTTCAACAAGTCTGCTTGAGGCAGAACATTGACCTAGGGCATTGCTGCCCAGGAGCACAGCGTTTCGTTCCCTCTGAGAACTCTGCTTATCCTCCTATCTTGAGCTCTCATTGTCAAAGGCACATGCCTTAGATGAATAAACTAATCATCAAAGAGGCTAATCTTGCAATGTAGGTGGCACAGTAATGGCTTGAATTGGTTTGAGGTCTTGGAAAGGGAAAAGATAGGAAAGATATTTGGGAGGTGGACCTGACTGAGTGGCCTCAGTGGATGAGGACGAGGGAGTCAAGGATGGCGCCGGGGAGTCTAGCTTGGGCAACTGGACGAATTTTCTTCTGAGAAATAATTGTAGTCTTGGGCCTGATTTAATCTCCTTTCTAGAGTGAAAGCATCAAGGAATTTGGAGCCAAGAATTTGTGGAATACCAGCTACTTATCAGGCACCTCCATCTTCTCGTTCATTCTTCACGACAACGCAAAGAGGTGAATATTATTACTTTTACCATTTGGCAGATAGAAAAATGGCTCTAGATCCCCCAGACTGTGAATAGGTGACTTAGAATTTGAGTCCAGGTGCATGTTACCCTAGAACCTGAACTCTTTAATACTAAGCTTTTCTAGGAGATCAGACTTATATCTGAACATAAGGCTGCTCTGAGTTGGTTCCAGTTTGGTGTGGCTCATAAAGCTGGCCCCGCCATCTATGGGGTGAGTTGGTATTCCTAGGTCCTCTGACACTGGGAGCCTTAGATGCTGCATAGATGGAAACTGTTCCAATGGTTAAGGTGGGCCCAGCCCTGGAAATGGAAATCCAGGGGCCCGGGACTGTTCCTCGCCTCCTGCCCTCTGTGGGTCCCATCCTGGGAGGCTCAGACACATGAGCTCTTCCCAGCCGTTGAGTGCTTCTGCGGAGCTGCCAGACTTGTGCGGAGAACAATTAGTGTCAGCTGGGAGTGCAGGTGCTGTGCCTGGGAACGTGGCCTGCACCCAGCAGCAGGGGGTGGGCAGGGAGCTAGTTACCACAGAGCCTGTGACATCTCTCTTCCTCCAGAAAGAGCAGATGGAAATGCTCTATTGCATACCTCTCTGAGAGGCCAGTGGCCCCCCCTTCTCTCTCTCCCTAAAATGGCAGCCAGGGACATTTTAATCAGTGCCTCCCGATGACCCTATGGCTTATTTCCTGCAAATTGTCTCCAGACTCTACCTGGCTTTATTCCCTGGGTCTCCTGGCCCAAACCAGGGAGGGAGCATAATAATACTGATAATCAGCAGCAGCATAATCACAGTTCAGAATTTGCAAAACACTTCCACTTGGGTGATCTCATTTTATCGTTGCCACAGGTTTGTGAGATGGGCAGGGTAGGTTTATCCTTCCCATTAGTTTACAGCTGGGGAAACTGAGGCCAGAGCAGTGCAGCAAAGCCGGCGTGTGGCTGGTCCAGGGCTAATGCGGCTCTCCCTGGATCCTTTCAGAACCAAGTGTAGACGGAGGCAGGGAACACTGGTTCAGGCTAAGGGCTCCAAGCCAGCCAGCCAGGTAGGGGGGCTTCTCAAAGGCTGTAGAAGGTGAGCGTGTGGGAGGGGGCCGGGGCTGAGGTGGTGCTGGGGTGATTCGTTGGGAAAAAGGAAAACTTCTGGGCTGTTCCCTCCTTTGGTGGGTGCCTGGAGGAGCTTGTTTTAGGAGCTGCCTGGAGCCAGCCCGAATGTATCCGTACAAGCCTACCCCAGGCTCTTGTGCAGCTTAGAGGGCCAAGAATCTTCACCCACAGCTGTTGGGACAGGTCTAGACACCGCCCCCAACCCAGTTAGCCTAGGAGAGGGATGTCAGTCATCCTCCAATGCTATGCTGACGGGCCTGAAGAGAAAGGACTGGAAGTGGTGCCTGCCATCTTTCTCACTCCCAGGAGCTTTGCACATTGAGTTTGAATGGCGTCTAGTGCAAGACAGGCAAATTGAAGCACGTTCTCCTTTAGAGCTGATGACTGCTCCCCTCCCCATGCACGTTTGTTGTTTATTTGGACAAAGCTTACGTGTCTATTTGAAAGATGCACATTTCTGTCTCCAGAGACAGCAGAATGCCAGCTCCCTGCCCCGGGCCCCCGAAGCTCTTTGCGAGGTCCTCGTCTCCATCGATGAGAGCTCTCCTCACCTTGGATTAGCCCCCTTCCTCCAAGCCAGCCGCTTTGTATTCCCAGCCTTCCAATATGAGGAAGGAAGGAAGGCAAAGAGTGAAGGGGTGAGGGCCCCTGGTCAGTTACATGGTCAGTTACATCACCTTCTTCTACCAGGGACAGCAATAAGGTTGTAATTTCAAGAAACCGGGAGCTGGATCCTGATTCTGCCACTCAGTTTCCCAACCGTGACCAAGTACTTCCACGTTTCAGAGCTGGCTTTGCCCAGCCGTAGAATGGGGATATTAACACGCGCTCTGCCTGACTCAGACTTTTCAAGGATCGCATCAGCTAAATCAAGGCAGAGGCCTTGGTGTCAGCCTAGGACAGCCTTGCTGCTGGCTGGCACCTTCTCTGTTAGGCAGTTCTGATGGGGAAGGCTATGTTATAAATCCCAGTGTGGGCATGGGGATTGAGAAAAGTAGAAAAGAAGCAGTGGGTCGTGGTCATCAGTTAGGAAGGCATCAGGATAGAGGAAAGCTTCGCTCAGAAATGCCATCTCCCACAAGTTCAGCCTCCCTCTGGGCCTCCAGTTTTTACATGAAGGGCTGCTCTGTTTATGATCTCACCGAGCCTCACACAGCCCTGGAATGGGGAAACCATTAACTGAGGAGCTGCAACGAGTTAAGAGATGGGGTTAAGAGATATTAAGAGATGACCAAACTCTATGCCTCCTGAGGCTCGTGCTTGTACCTTTCTCCATGGTGACTGTCCTGATGGGGAGGAAAATTTTGACCTGGGGATAGAGAAAGGAAGGCTGAGATTGTTTCAGAGAATGGGCCACTTCACGGGGATGAGGCCTGGGGTAAGGGAAAGTGCATCGGGACCTGTCTAAGAACCACACAGCATAGAGTGAGGGCCCTGGGGGTCTGAGCAGAAAGTAGAAGAAGTAGTGCAGAAATTCACTCACTGATTGATTCATTCATTCATTCTGATAGCCCTTCCAGACCAGTGAGCGGCAGCTGAAATGATCAGACCCAGACTGGCAACTTGGGGGCCAGTGGGGTGGGATGAAGGTAGGGATGGGGATGGGGATGCTGTTGGACCACCCATGGGGGTTTTCAGAGGCACCGGGGTGAGTCTGAAATGATAACCAGAGCCACGTGTGCAGCCAACTCGAAGGGACTGGTCAAAGATCTAGTTGCAAGGCCTCAGGACTGAAACTTGGGACTCCAGAGCAGAGTGACAGGGTTTTCAAGGCTGCAGCTGGGCACGAAAAAGGTAGCCTGAGAGCAGGAGTGAGTGGTGGGAAGGGGCTGGAGAGGTGAGGAGTCAGATGAGAAAGATGCAGATTTATTCCTGGGACACGGGGAACCATGGGAAGATTTCAGTAATGGAAGGGGCCTGACTGAGTGTGCATTCTAGAAAGAGCAGTTTGGCTGCTGTATGGGGGATAAAAGGCAGGAGTCATTAGGTGGGAGGACGAGTACTTCGAAGGCTGCAGAGGGCCTGAACTGATTCAGTGACGATGGCAATCAGGAGAAATGCAAGGTATTAAGGAGGCAGAATCCTTTGGATTTAGTAATAATTTGCCTGTGGGATGGCTTGTCAAGGGGAAGGAGATGTCAAGAGCGCCTTCAGTTCTGCCGACCTGGAGGCTAGAGAACTCAGTTCAGGCTGCACTTTGCCATTACTTTCAAACTTTCAGAGCACAGGGTCACTGTCCCCTGGAGGTCTCTGCTTCTACTTCTGGGAATAGGAAAGTTGATCTAGAGTAGTGGTTTTCTAATTATAGTCCTCAGGGCCATTCTGCTGGGTGTGGCTGGGCCTCAGGGCAGAGCCTGGGGCTGGAATCAGAAGGTCTGGCTGTGTCCTCCCTCAGCCTGTGACAGTAGGCAAGACGCATTTATTTCTGAACCTGGGTCTCCTTTTGTATAAATGGAGATAATTTATTCATTTGCTCAAGAAACAAACATTTGAGGCAAAAGGTAAAAAGAAGGAGACTTGCTCACAGCTCAGGAGAAGACATCTAAGCAATTACAAAGGAGCTTGCTAAGTGCCCTAGTGATATAAACTGTATGCAGAGGAAGGTGGCGCAAAGGAGGGAGGTGACTAACAAGTGCTTCTTCTACTAGAGATAGGACAAGGGGTACCCAGTAGATCAAGGGAAAGTATGATCTGGATTGAGAAAGATAGGTGGCTCTCCTTCTCCCCCTTCCTGTTTTGGCCCTTCCTTGACCCTTACCTCCTCCTTCTCTCCCTTTTCAGTAACAATCCTCTTCCTTACCTGCAGGTGAGCCCCCTGAAGGATTCTTCCAAAAGCAAGACACTGATCAACACCAAGTATAACACTGAGCCTGCAGAGAGGTAGACTAAGCCCAATATTGAGGGTGGAGGCCCCAAGGATGGACTTCCAGGCATCAAAGACAAGCCTTATTCCAAATTCTACAAGCTTGTACCCACATATGTAGACTATTCCTTGCAGGTTCTGGAGAGCAGATACCGCACTTAGCTCATAGTTGTATCCCCAGGGCCTTATGCCATGCCTGGCACGTGATAGGTGACGAATAGTTGTGTATGGAATAAATCGAGCTCCACAGAATTTTTCCATTTTGAAAGGTCATTGCCTCATGCATTTCTCAGCCTCCAGGTGAGACTGTATCCCGACCACCACACCTGGAGCCTGTTGAGACTCTTGAACAGATGAGATAAAGAACTCTCCCAGCACTGCCTCTTTCAGTGAGGAAGTCTTTCTGTAAACAAACTGTCCTCTGGGCGCCTGGGTGGCTCAGTTGGTTAAGCAACTGCCTTCGGCTCAGGTCATGATCCTGGAGTCCCGGGATCGAGTCCCGCATCGGGCTCCCTGCTCGGCAGGGAGTCTGCTTCTCCCTCTGACCCTCCTCTCTCTCATGCTTTCTCTCATTCTCTCTCCCTCAAATAAATAAATAAAATCTTAAAAAAAAAAAAAAAAAAAGAGGGGCTTCCCCTCTTTCCTATAACAAACTGTCCTCTGACCTAAATCGTGTGTTTAGTGACCATTGATTTACATTCTGGCACAAGCTTCTCCGTGGAATCAGTAACAAATCGTTTGTAGACAGGCAGCTGGTCTACCAACCACACCACTGCTTTGCAGCTTACCAAGGGCTTTCACACAAACTCAAGGGTTTTTTGGCCCTCAGAAAAATCCTAAGAAGTCAGCAGGGCAAGTATCTTAATATTCATTTTACTGGATGGAAATGGAAACTCAGAGAGGTTAGGATTCACGCCACACAGCAGGTGAGCAGTGAGGCTAGGATTCGAAGCCTGGAGTCCTCTCTCAGCCCCCTAGGTTGTGGGGGAAAGCACCACTACTTGGGAGACGGCTCATGGCCAGCAAGTCCCTAGGAAGAGATGCCAGAGAGGCTGATATAGATGGGTCATGCGTGCGACCTCACATGGCATTTCTTCTGTTCCTCTGTCTCATATTGCTGTCATATCATAAATAGAGGCAAGATGACTCTTCCTTTCCATCCACCCACCCTGGAGCCACCCCCACCTGCCACCCCAGGAGAGCTTCCTCCAGCTCAGCCCTCTGGTTGACATTTCACTACCTGAAAGGGCTTGGCATTGGCTCCGTGGGGTAAGATTATCTCATGGATACAGCAGGCATCTACTCAAAATAGGCTTAGCTTTCCACAAATGCCACTCTGGGGCATGTTGTTCTTACCCTGGCCAGTGAGCCATGGTGCCATAGTGAGCTGTCCTGTCCTCACTTGGAGCACATTTCCCTGGGGATAGCCTTTCTTTTTTTTTTTTTTCTTTCCAGGTAAAGAAGCCAAGGGCGTGTAGAGACAGATATGGGAAAGGTCACATGGCCAGGAAGAAGAGAGCCTCCGGGCCTCAGGAACCATAAATTGGCAGCTACAGTTCCTCCAAGCAACAAACTAGTGGGGAAAGATCCAGAGGCCCGGGTCTGTGTTCCAATAGCCATCTGACTATGGGAACATTCTATGAAATTGGAGCAAGCGTCAAAGGGTCAATGGCTCTAACACCTGGCCTTCTGGAACACAGCCATGTGTCCTGTCTGAGAGAGGTTCCTGCTTGGAAGGGCATTCAGGCAGGGCTCCTCACATCTGCAGACCCTCAGCTGGGTAGCAGTCTGGGTCTCTAGCCTTCTAGTTGCTGAGCCTGGGATGCCTGACGGGGGTGGGGGGTGGGGGGGGAGGGTAAAGGAGGAAACAATTGGAGATATTCTTGCTATATGTGTCTTTCCTTCACTTTGGCCTGAGTCCCACATTCTGCAGTAGTACTGTAATGGAGAAGGGAACAGAGCACTGGATGGCACTCAGGAGACTATTGTTTACTTTTTCTTTTTTTCAAATTTTAATTTAAATTCTAGTTAGTTAACAGACAGCGCAATATTAGTTTCAGGAGTAGAATTCAGTGGTTCATCACCTACATACAATACCCAGTGCTCATCATAACAAGTGCTCTCCTCAATACCCATCACCATCTAGCCCACACCCCGCCCACCTCCCTCCATCAACCCTCAATTTGTTCTCTATCGTTAAGAGTCTCTTATGGTTTCTCTCTCTCTCTGCCTCCCATATGTTCATGTGTTTTGTTTCTTAAATCCACATATGAGTGAAATCATATGGTTTTTGTCCTTCTCTGACTTACTTCGCTTAGCGTAATACACTCTAGCTCTATCCACATTGTTGCAAATGGCAAGATTTCATTCTTTTTGATGGCTGAGTAATATTCCATTGCATATATATATATATACCACATCTTCTTTATCCATTCATCAGTCAGTGGACATTTGGGCTCTTTCCATAGTTTGGCTATTGTTGATAGTGCTGCTATAAACATTGGGGTGCATGTACCGCCTTTGAATCTGTATTTTTGTGTCTTTTGCATAAATACCTACTACTGTAATTGGTAGATCATAGGGTAGCTCTATTTTTAACTTTTTGAGGAACCTCCATACCGTTTTCCAGAGTGGCTGCACCAGTTTGCATTCCCACCAACAGTGTAAGAGGGTTCCCCATTCTCCACACCATCACCAACACCTGTTGTTTCCTGTGTTGTTGTATCTCATTGTGCCTTTGATTTGTATTTCCCTGATGATGAGTGACATTGAGCATCTTTTCATGTGTCTGTTAGCCATCTGGATGTCTTCTTTGGAAAAGTATCTGTCCATGTCTTCTGCCCATTTCTTAACTGGATTATTTGGTTTTTGGTTGTTGAGTTTGATAAGTTCTTTGTAAATTTTGGATTTGAAACTACCCCTTTACCAGATATGTCATCTGCAAATATCTTCTCCCATTCCGTAAGCTGCCCTTTTAGTTTTGTTGATTGTTTCCTTTGCTGGGTGGAAGCTTTTTATCTTGATGAAGTCCCAATAGTTCATTTTTGCTTTTGTTTCCCTTGCCTCTGGTGACGTGTCTAGTAAGAAGTTGCTATGGCTGAGATCGAAGAGGTCACTGCCTGTCTTCTCCTCTAGGATTTTGATGGTTTCCTGTCTCAAGAGGCTATCCTGATCCCAATATCAGCTCTTCTTTGACCCAGGGCGGATCCCTTAACCTCTCTGGGCCTCTGTTTTCTACTATATAAACTGGGGGTGCTGTTAATGGTCATAGCTGCCTCAAGAATGGTAGATAATGGCCAAAGTCATTAGGGGAGGCATCACACTGCAGCTGGCCATTTCCCTGGCCACAGCGTCATAGTATTTATCTCCCTATTCTGTTTACTTAGATCCATTGGTCCCATATACTATGATTTTTCTTTTCCCTCTTTCCATTAGAACAACCTTATAAGATCCTCCCATGCTGAGAAATTTCTATTTTCACCTAACTGTGAGCATCTTGTAGTCAGGGTCTTCACCTTATCTGTATTCACAGGACCTAGCACAGTGCTTACCTGACCTAATACGTGTCTATTGAATGGATGCCTGGTATTTTCCCCCAACAGAACCCCCATGACTCCAAAATATTTTTTTATATTTAACAAGCAGGTATATTAAGCTTACAATGCACCAGGCATTATTCTGAACATTAAACACGTACGAACTCATTTAGTAGGTACTACTGTTACACTCTCATTTTATATATCAAAGTCCATGTCTGATAAATCCAATAACTGGGTGTCCTACTGGTTTGTTTCTCTTGTCAATTTTTCTCTTGGTTTTGATCCTTTTTGTTCTTTTTCTCTTGATCTGTCTGATGATTTCAGATTGAATGCTAGTAATTGTTCATGGACAATGAATTGTAGAGACATTTCAAGGTTCTGGAGGATGTTACTGTTCTCCAGAGTGGACTTGCTTCTGCTTCTGAAGTCAGTTAGGAGAGAAGCAGATGAGGTTAATCAATTTTGATATTAAGCTGATCCGAAGTGTTCCTCAGTCTGTGATGACTGGCATTTCAGGTTCATCTTTGCTCCTAGCATGTTGCCTTTCAGGGCCTTCCACTCTGATGGGCCCTTAATCCAATTTTTAACTTTCCAAATCAAAGTGACTACCGCAGCTCTGCTCGGCTTCTTAGCTTCTCAGCTCCCATGTCACCATTTCCTGCTCAGATTCTTGGTCTCTTGGCTGCTGTTCAGAAATCAGCAAATATCTGGAGGGGAAAATTTACTTCAAATATCAAACCAACTTCTCATTTTCTTCTCTTCGGGATTTTGACCATTCAAGTCCTCACTTCCTTGTTCCTGTCAATACCTTTTAAAAATTATATATGTAATATATATGTACATACACATTATACATAATTATATATACTTTAAAAGTATATACTATATTGCATATATAATTTTTATATATTTATAAAAATATGTATTCGTTATAATACATATATTACAGCTATCATAATATATATTTTATAGTATATATTTACATATTTATGTATATATACACATATAAACTCTTAAATAGACATATTTATTATATTTAAATATATGTATTTCTGTTTTTATAGCTCTGCTTTTATGGTTGTTCTTAGTGAAAAGTTATTCTAATATAGTAGTCAGTCCCTTCTGATCCACTGGGGATATGTTCCAAGACCCATAGTGGATGCCTGAAACCACAGATAGTTGATGCACCCTATATATACTGATTTTTCTTATACATACATACCTATGATAAAATGTAATCTATAAATTGGGCACAGTAAGAGATTAACAACAGCTAGTAATAAAATAGAACAATTATAACAATATGCTGTAATAACAGTTATGTGAATGTGGTCTCTCTCTCTCAGTATTGCACTGTATTCACCTTTCTTCTTGTGGTGATTTGAGATGAGAGCATGCCTACGTGAGGAGATGAAGTGAGGAGAATGATGTAGGCGCTGTGACCTAGTGGCAGGCTACTATTGACCTTCTCACTACAGTCAGAAGGAGGATCATCTGCTTCTGGACCATGGCTGACCATGGGTAACTGACCCTCATGGAAAGTGAAACAGCAGATAAGGGGGGACAACTGTACAAGCTTGTCTGCCAGAGTTGGAAAATACAGTGCTTATCCCTATTTTATACATGAGGAAACTGAGGCATAGGAATAACTTGTCAAATTACTATGTTTAAGTGAGACATTCACTCATTTATTTTATTTTATTTTTTAATTTAAATTCCATTAATTAACATATAATGTATTATTTGTTTCAGGGGTACAGGTCTGTGATTTTATTTTATTTTTATTAGAGAGAGAGAACATGAGTGAGCGGAGGGGAGGGGCAGCGGGGGGCGGGGGGTGGAGCATAGAGCCTGACACAGGGATCGATCTCACAACCCTGAAATCATGACCTGAGTTGAAATTGAGAGTCAGACTCTTAACCGACTGAGCCACCCAGGTGCCTCACATTTACTCATTTATGTTTTAAAAATATTTACTAAGCACTCACCATGTATTAGACACTGTCCTGGGCACCTGGGACACAAAATTAACGAGCCAGTCCTTGTCCTTCAAGATCTCCCTATCGAGTAGACATCACTTATACTTTGGTGTAGCCAGGGACGCTACTGAGGCAGGTAAGGTGCTCCAGGAGCTCAGGTAAGGTGATAGCATGCTGACCTGTACCTCCTTCCCCGCAGAAATTTCTCTCCTAGTATGCAGTGAACGTCGTCAGGTGGCTCACTTCACTTCTCTATCTCCAGTGCCTAACAGTGCCTGGAACAAGGCAGGTGTTCTGTAAACACCTGCTAGATTGTGTTGAATTAATTTTCAAACAGGAAAGAAGAAAACTTGATGGGAGGAAAGCCACAAGATGCTGGAGCCTCGTTCAGCCTGGTGGTCAGAAGTCCCTGGTCCCCCAGCTCTTCCAGCGGCTCTCTGTGTGAACGTGGCAGGTCACCTCCCCTGTCTGACCGTGTTCTCTCATCTGCAGATTGAACACGCTGGACTAGATAACACCTAAGGTCCCTTCCAGGGCTATGTCCCTGTAGCCGAGTATGACCCCACGGAGGTGGAATGCCACAGCTCACCCCCAAGGTCCCCATGTCCCCTTTCAGTCCTGCAGCACAGACAGTCGGTCAGACAAAACCAGGGTGGCTATCCCTAGGTCTGTCTCCCTGTTTTCTCCTGTGGAAAGATGCAGCATCGTAAAAGTTTCCCAAGCTCACCTGGCCAATGCCAGGAGTCTTCCAGAGCCGGGAGCGTGAGGAAACGCTTTTTAGGTCCTTCGGCTGGGTGTGCTGTGGCCAGCCTACTCTCCCTCCCACTTTCGAAGCACAAAATCTGCTTTCCTGTTTGAGAAAATAGCTCTGTCTCTGTGGCAAGCACAATGCTTGTCCCAGCTCAAGCGTGGGAAGGACTCCAGTGACCTCGCCTCAGTGGCTGAGCGGGGATTCTCTCTGCAGACACCCATCTCCCCATCTCCCTGGGATCTGGACATGCTCACAAAGGCTTCCAGAGAAACAAATGGACACAGATGTGCACTTGGACCTGCAGCCCCTGAGAGAGCGCCTGCATCCACAAGGCTCTGCGGAAACCCCTAGGCCCTAGCACCAGAGCATCAAGGGGTGGTGTAGACGTCCAGCCGGCTCACCTCCTTTTATGGATGAAACGCTGGACCCCGAGAGCCCATGGCTCTCTGATTTTCAGGGTAGGGCATGGAATCTGATGTCACCATGAGACAGCCCAGCGGGGCCCCGGGGCTGGCAGCCCGGCTTGACTTCACTCTCGAACCTCACGATCAACCTTCTGGTCTTTTCTCATCACGCGTCCTGTGAGCCACAGAGCCAGCAGCCCCCCAGCCTCCCGGCCCAGTCCTCACCCCACACACTGAAGTCAGCTGGGGGAAGCATGTGGGCCCAATTAGGTATTTCCAAACAGACAACTCCAGAAGGGGTGGGGGGAGGCAGGGGAGGCAGCCAGGGTTGTTTTCGTGGATTATGCAGTTACTGACCTAAATTTCAGGCTGGGGGAGAAAAAAAAAGGGAGAACTGCCTCAGGTAACACTGACATGTTGGAGGAAGTGCGGAGGAGATGAAATGCCTGCCTGGAGTCTTTGAAAATGTTGTCTATTTTAATTGGATGTGTCTCTTCAGACCCGGCTGGTGCTGGGCCCATCACAGGCTCCTTTTAATCAGTGCCTTTCACATTTCCCCGCTGCGGCTTCACACAGAATAAAGAGCAATGGGGCAGGGGCCGAGGAGGGGAGGATGGGATTCCAAACTGAAATATGATAATTTAGGAGCGGGATTTTATTTAAAACGGAATTGCTGGGCTCCTTCTGCTTTGTGCCTCCATGAGTACATTTTTTTCTAAGGAGAAAGAAACCATTCTTCTCTTGGAGTCAGAGCCTGGAGTGAGCTCCTGGCCCATTTTCTTCTCTTTTTCTAGAATATGCATGTGTGGGGGGGGTGTTCTTTTCCAAGGTTTCCTACAGCAGAATTCACTGCTGCCCAGCCCAGTGGGCAGTGGAGAAAGAAGGATGGGCGCTTGTGGCTAAGGGTGGAGAAGATTTGACGCAGGAGGGGCCGGGCTTTGTCGTTGCAAGGGCCGGGCAGGAGCAGAGGGACCATTGACAGAATTACTGACATAGCTAAGAAAATAGCCGATCAATCTTTGTGGTGGGACAAGTATGAGAAAGGAAGCTATGAGAACTCAGAGCAGTCTGGTGGTCAGTCTGTGCATCCAGACAGGCTTCCTGGAAGAGGCGACCTGCTGCTGTAAAGGAAGTAGTCAGGGGGAAGAGCTGGAAGAATTAGTTCCATACCAGCAGAGCAGAGAAGCAGCTCCCAATGGCTACGCTTTGGGGAGTCAGGAGTGCCGGAAATAAGATGCAACAGAGGGTAAAGACTCTGGAGAGTGGGGCAGGGGCCATGCCCTGCAAGATTAAAATGGACCAGACTGCTGAGAGTCACCTGTCCTCTTCCTGGGCATCTTCCCGACTATTCTTCCCAACAGACATCTTCCCATGGTTCTGAAGCTTTTCCCTACAAAGGGAGCTCCGATTCGTCATCAGGAGCCCTGGCTTCGTGCAGAGGTCAAGTCCCGCTTATGGCACTTGATAGATACGGGCTGGATCATAGGTCTCTCTGAGCCTCAGTTTCCTCTTTAGTCAAATGGTGATGACAATGACCTCTCAGGGCAGCCATGAGGACCAAATGGGAAAACGCATATGAAAATGCTCAGAAATGCCCCAGAAATGCCAGGGTTTGTTGGCTGGCAACACTCTTACTCCAAGAGAAGAATGGTTTCTTCTGTGCCCTGCATCTCTTACAGGTTTCTGTCCTTGTGTCTGCTCCCACAACCCGTACCTTTCCTCTTCCTGGTTTTTCTGAGCTGTGGGGTAGCCCCAGATCTCTTGTCCTGAGGTTCAATGGGGCCACGGCCACCCCTTCTCTGCTGAGAAGAAAGCCGCGTCCACTTTGCTCACTTCCCCGAGATGCCCAGGAAGCAGCGTGGACGTTTCTGGAGCTGCCCCTCAACGTGGCCTTGCAGGACCTGCAGCAAGCGATCTGACCAGGGAGCAGTCCCCGCTGCGCTTTCTCGGTCCCGCCTCGGAGTCCGCCTCCTGCGGCTGGCCTGCCACCAAGTCCCACTTTGCTCTCCTAGAAAGCGCTTCTCCCTGAGATAAGTGAACACGGCCTCTGACTGGCTCTGCAGAGCCCATACGGGGCAGCCCTCTTCCTCTTGCCCTGTTCTACTGAGGGCGGTCCAGAGAACATCTCGGAAGGCCTGTGGGAGTGAGGCATTTCAGTGCTGTGGCTCAGTGTGCAACGTGGCTTGATCACCCACTCCACCCCTGCAGAGGCTCCAAGCTCGGCCCAGGGGCACAGGCCTGGGTGCAGTGCAGACCCTAACCCCTGAGTACACGTCACCACACGATGCCTGGAACATCTGTTCACGCGGACTGGAAAGTGAATGACACCTCCTGGGTTGACAGTGCGTAACCTGTGCAGCTGTCCGTGATGGCCCTGCTTACACATTCTTAACAGTGTGTTTTTACGGTAACTAGTAGAGCTCAGAATTTCACTGCTAGCTCGAACTGATCAGGCATTTAGAGCTTAGCGATTGAACAGTTCTAATAGAGGAGAAAGCACGGACTGCGAGTCAGCCTGACCTAGGTGCTAATCCCAGGCCTGGTGCTTACAAACTAAGAAATGTAGAAAATCTCTTTAAGCTTCAATTTGTTCATGTGGGAACATAATACTTAATTTCTGGAACTGTTGTGAGAACAAACATTTTACAGGTAAAGCACATTGTACAAAAAAAGAGACGACACAGAGGTTGAGGGCTGGCTTGAACCTAAGTGTCCTGGCACCAAATTACATATAAGAGGTATCAATAAATGCTTGATTGACTGAGAAATCATATCCACGACAGGCCTTCAGGGGATGGTTCTGTGGGAATTTTATTTAATCAAAGTAATTGTGAATACTTTCCAAATTTCTAACCATCAGTATGATGAGGCCCGAAAGAGAAGTTACTACTGAGCTAAGCCTTGGTAAGTGACCAGGAATGATCCAAGTGAAGGAGGGACAGCATGCTCTGGGGACAGAGATGGCACGCACAGAGACAAAGCCCTTGGCTCTTTGATCCTGGGCAAGTCACTGACCTCTCTTGGTCTCAACGCTCTCTTCTGTAAAATGAGAAGGTCGGACCAGCTCTCTGGTTCTCAATCCTGGCTACAGGTCACGATCATCCGGGGCACATAAGAAGCCACCAAAGCTTAAGCCCCACCTCGTATTAATTCGATCAGAATTACTAGGGGTGGAACTCAAAAGATGCTACTCTTGAAGGCCCCAGGTCAGCATGAGGGGCAGCCAGGACTGGGGACCACTGGGCCAGGAGGTCACTGAGCTGCTTTCTGAGTTTTTCTCTGACAGTCTATCTTACAGATTGAGATAAGTCTGATACAGCTTTCCCTTTAATTTTGTTTTCGCTAATAAAAATTTAATAGCATACAAAAAATTTTTTTAAAAAAACAGCAGTTGCTTTAAAAAAAAAAAAAGTACAACTGAACAGAAAGAAAGTTTTGGGAGAAAAAAACAAAGCAGAGGTTTGTTTGCATACCAGTTAACTGCTGCCTGTTCCTTCAGGAACGAACGTGGATGGAATCGTCCCTCCCGACCACTCACTTCAAGGCTTTTGGATGGGTGGCAGTTCATTTACCAAATGTAGAGAAATAAGTCACGGTCCTCATCACTGTGACCAGGCGTACCTCAAATGCGCCTGAGGGATGACTGGCTGTCATGAGTTTGCTAATCAACCGCCACAGCAAAGTACCATAAGGTGGGAGGCTTTGAAAGAACAGAAATTTGCTCCCGCACAGGTCTGGACCTGAGAAGTCCCAACTCTGAGTGTCATAAGGACGAGGCTTTCTCTGAAGTCTCCAGGAGACTCTCTGCCCCAGGCCCTTCTCTTAGCTTCTGCTGCTGCTGGCAAGCCTTGACATTCCTTGGCTCGTAAACCCATAACCCCAGTCTTTGTGATCACCTGCTGTTCCCTCTGTGAGCGTCTGCGACTGTGTCTCTCCTCTTGTAAGGACAGGAGTCACGTTGCATTAGGGCCCACCTGACATTCTTCTTCTAACCGGATTACACCTGCAAAGACCTTATTTTCAAATAAAGTCACACTCACAGGGACTGTGGGTTAGGGCCTCAACATACCTTTTTTTGGGGGGGAGTGGACACAATTCAACCTATAAAACTGGCCAAGGTGAGCAATTTGGTGAAACCCTTGGGCAGCTCAGAAAGCTGACCTAAAACACTTCGTTCTTTGAATAAACTGATTGAGCCAAATGATGAACCGACTAGACACAACTTCAATGTTCACTACTGAGGTGGCAATAAAAGAATAAAAATGCAACAAGAACATCTAACACAGGTCAGTATGTGAAATCCAAACTTACAAGGTAGGCAAATTATGAGAGGATTATGGGAGGGCATTTTGATTTGTGAAAATGTTTTACTGCTTCTCCAGAGACCAACATTTAGACATCACGTTATACTTTACAAATCCCTTTCATATATACTAACTTTCTCAGATACTCTCAACAATCTGTGACAGAGATGTTATGAACCCATTTTACCGATAGGATGAAGAGACTCCCCTAGAAATGGGAGACCCAAGGCTCCTCATGGTCCCACAGACACCGGGCTCTCCCCCCACCCCCAACACGCCTTCTCTTCAGGGTCTTGAGAGTAAGCTCTCCCCATCTTACATAACTGAATTTCTGGAATGTTGATTTGCAGCTTAGTGGGAGCATAAAATTCCTGTGTGAGACTGTGTAAAATAAAACTTATCTCTGCTTGTGGTCAACCCTAAAGCACTGAAAAGAAGAATCAGATTTTCTTGAGGAAGCAAAAAGAGCTTGGAAAACTTCATGCAGAGCTTGGTGAATTTTGCCCACTCTCAGTGACAGACAGGCAAGATCTGTCCTCCCCACCACCTAACTCCAGTCCCTTGGGTGCTCAGCACTTACCGACTCCTTGTACTATTTAAAACAGCAGGCTGGTGATTTTCTGTTGACATTTAACAGTAAAATTGGCATTGGGCTGGTATGTTTTCTCCGGTTAATTTAGAAAGAGGTCTTGTTTGAAAAAAGGATTTCATTAAGAATGAGGTTTCCACTTGGGAAAACAGTATCACAAACAAGTGCCTCTAACAATTATACCACTCTTAATTTAGTTCCCATATTAACTTGTGTCTTACTCGCCTCCTCTGAGAGAGGCCCAGAATCACATACACTCTCTAAGGACTGACCTTAGGCAAAATCCCATTGAAGTATTTGGCAAACACTTTCTGGGCACCCAACGTCTCTCAGCGTATACGTAGTAAATAAAACAGCAAAATCCCCATTCTCTGCTGGAAAGGAAGAGAGATGACAAGCCCACTAAGTAAAGAAGTCCTATACAGTAGCTTAGTAGGACAATGGGGTGAGGGGGAGAAGGGCCTTATAAGCCAACGTGAGGACTTCAGCTTCTACTCTGAGAAATACGGAGGTCTTTGCATAAAGGAGGCTGTAAGAGAGGTTTTTAAACAAAGTGACATGATCTGATTTATGTTTTAAAAGGATCATTCTGGCTGCCATTTTGAGAATAGACAGTGTGGGTTGTAGATGTGTGACAAGAGTAGACAAAACAAAACAACGAAGAATCTTGTATACCCAGGAGGCAAGTGAGGATGACTTGGGCCGGCGTAGCGGTGATGGGGGCCGCGAGGAGTGGTCAAGGTCTGTGTGGAAGTTAAAGCTAATAGAAGTTTCTTGATAGACTGGATGTGAGGCATAGGGAAAAGAAAGGAATCAGTGATGTCTCCAAGATTTTTGTCCTAAATAACTAGAAAGGTAAGAGTTGTCATCAACCAAGATGTGAAAGACTGAAAATGAATCAGGTTTGAAGGAGAATATGAACATTTGGAGAGTTTTCATATTTGAGATGTCTACTAGGTATCCTCGTGGAGATGTCTGAAGTTCCAGGGAAGTTGGCAGCATATAGGGGAGAATTAACCTCCCAAGACTGGACACAGTCATCAGGAGGATATAGGGACAGAGAAGAATAGACCCAAGGGACCCCAGGCACTCGGACATTTGGAGGCTGGAGAGATGAGGAGGAACCAGCAGAGAAGACTGAGAAGGAGTTGCCAGTGAGGGGGAAGGAGAACCAGGTGAGCCTGTGGCCCAGGAGCCATGAAAAAAGGAGGAAATGTGATCGACTCTGCCAAATGTTTGTGCAAGTCTGTGGATTGACTTTTGTTTTTGTTGTTTTGTTTTTAAGATTTTATTTATTTATCTGAGAGAGAAAATGTGTAAGCATGAGCAAGGGGAGGGGCAGAAGGAGAAGTAGATTCGCGCTGAGTCAAGAGCCCGATGTGGGACTTGATCCCAGGAGCCTGGGGAATCATGACCTGAACTGGAGGCAGACGCTTAACCGACTGAGCCACCCAGGTGCCTCGGGCTGACTTTTGGAGTAAGCAATGCAGAGGCCATCTTTAATACTAAGGGCTATGCCTAAAGATTTGTGTCCAGAAAATTTGTCGTGATACCATCAAGAATCCTGGAATTTGCAAATTCTTCTCTAAAATGATTTTCCCCACTGTTTAATTCGTTCAAACTTTTTTAAAGCCAAGAATAATCACATCCTTAAATTTCTCCAGAGTCTTTTCATCCCTTTTCACCATCTTCAGAAATCACTGGTGCTAGCTATATGTTCTGTGTTCCATTCTGTTAGTTTTGACCCTGAGATTGACTCCTGACTTCACTTGCTAGCAGTGTCAATGTGGGAAAATTACTTCAATTTCCTTATCTATAAAATGGGAATTTTAATAAGAGCTCATGGAAGTTTTGTAAGGGATGAATGAGAAGATGTTTGTATAACACTGAAAAGGTCATGTTGTTGGTAGAGATAAGCAAAGTTTCTCATCCTTCCATGAGATTACTGCCTACATGACCAAAGGCAGGCAGGACAAGTCACTTTGAGAGGTAAATGCTGGGTGGTTCACTAAATTCCCTCACTAGCTAGGAACTCCTTTCTAGACACATGCCTCCCAGCATACAAACTGGAGCCTCAGCAAAATCAGAAAATTCGTGTATGTCGTGGATGTTCCAATTGCTTGAGGACATTCAAAACCCATGCAATTTAAATCTGCAATTACTAATAAGGATCAATTACACTGGTGGTACAGTCGTTGCAAGAAGGAGCAAGTAGGGCGAGGGGTGGAGTAATTAATACCCCTTGAGTGGGTTTTCCCAGAAGACTCTTGCATGTAGTACTGATGGCTTAAAAAAAAAAAAAAAAAAGATATTCCAGGCCAAGGGAACAGCATGTGCAAGTGAACAGTCTTTAAAGAGCATGGCTTTTGTGGGTAAATAGTTCTGTAAGGACAAAGAAGACGGTAAAAGGGTCAGGGTAGGGGTGGGGCAGTGGGTAATGAGAAAGGAGTTCAAGCAAGAACGCAGAGACATGTCAGTGAGGTCCTGTGGGTTATGCCAAGGAGTGAGCTTTCCCAAAGGAAGTAACTAGAACCACTGAAGAGCTTTATGTAGGAAGTGGCATGGCCAGATTTGTATTTTAGGGCTACAACTTGGATGGCAGAGTGTAAGATGGTCTAGAGGGGAGGACAGTGGAAACTAAGTCTGCTGACACCATTTCCAGTTCTCTCTATATGACATATTCCGTTCTTCTTCAATCTCCATGGATGTCATGCGAATTTTCTTCTAGCATATACTTGAAGAGATCTCCCAGTTTCAAATGTCGTCACTCTATTCTCTTCCAACTCTGTTGTTCTTGCTCGTCCCAGATACTCTGAGACCACTGGAATTATCCTGAGAGATTTCCTTGATCTTATTCATTAGTATTCCAATGATTGCCCCCCCCCGCCAAATTCCAAATAATGGTGGCAGTTTCTCCAAAGTCAGCGACACCAGCTCTAGTAACAGATGACATGATGGATGCCTTCTCCTCACCAACTCCCCATCTTCTAGGCATGCTGTACCTGTCACTAGGGACTCCTGGGTCAGGATCAAGGCCCCCAAAAGGACTCTTCTTAGGGTTCAAAGTGTATAATCATCTTGAGATAATTCCTCCCCGAATGAGGTTTTATGGGATGCAAAGAACAGCAGCTTTGGAGTCAAGTGTGTGTCTTCTCAGAGGCCCTGCCCCTCTATATGTGCATTCTGGTACCTTCTTTAGTCCCAGAGAGAGACAAAGCTGCTTCTCCCAGGCTGCTCTTGCTGCCCTTTCCTCAGCAGGCAATGTTGAAAATAAAGATGCACTGTCATTGGCCTCATAAGTAGCTTCAGACCCTCTGTATCTTCTGTTGAAGGTCACTTCCCTTCCATCTTGCCCCTGTCCTCTTCCTGCCAAATCTCACGCCATCAGCCATGTCCTAGACATGGTCACGCTTGCTGAGATTTTGGCTTCCCAAGACTCCTATCTCCCAAGAACTTCAATATTTGGTTTCCACCAAACATCTTGTGGAAGTGCTATTTTGATTACATGCTTTTCCTACTCCTAGAAACTTCCACAATTACATGGAGTAATAGAATTGCAAGTTGGCCTCTCGAGGCCCTTCTGTCCTCCCTGCCTCTGGGCAGGAAAATAACAGAATAAAATATTTTGCCAAGGAAAATATTGTGGAATATCTGGCAAGTCACAAAATGTGTATTCGCATGGCTGGGAGAATGGCTTGGGAACTCACCTAGTCACTTGAGCCATTCATAGAGACAGACAGAATCTCCTCTGAGGATCTGGGCCTGGGCCGCAGGAGGAATCAGAGCACGGTTTGTGCACTTCCAGGTAGGTTTAATTAAAAGGGAAAAAAAAGGAAGAAAGGGGTCTTTTTTTTTTTCATCTTTCTCAGAATGCTGTATCTGAATGGAAGGAACAGATTGTAGCTAAAGGCCAACTTCCGGCTAATATTATGATGGGGCAACTCATCTTGATATTTGTCAGAAGTTTTTACTAATGTATCCTAGAAGAATAAAATGTAACTGACAACAAGCAGAGAAAAGTTAGCATCATTGAGGCTTTGAAGCTAATGGGGGTGAAGGCGAGGGAGGAGCTGAACCCAACCAGGTTTCTACTTGGGGACTCAGACATATTGCTCTTTCAATATTTTAAACCATCTCTCAATAAAAGACACAGAATCATCCTCACTCAAGCATAAATGAATAACAACAACCTACAATATGTCTGTTTTTTGAGCAAGGATCAAAACTTGAAGCTAAAAGTAGATGCACTGAACAATGGCAAGGAGGTATCTGGGACAGAGTTGGCTCAATGTTCTGCAAACCAGAAAGCATGAAAGGTTGGCCATGGCTTTCTTCACATGTCAGCCGGGTCCACCCTGAGGTGAGACCTGTTTAGAGCTCCCAGCTGCTTATTATACCCGAAAAGCCATTTCACACCTCCATGTTCCCTTACCCTTCCCTTGAATCCTACTGTTCTGCCTTCAAACCCAACTCAGACATCCCCTTTCCCCTCCTCAGACATCGCCCCTCCTCCAGCTGACCTCTGAACCCAGAACACATCTCTATCGCCATATTCTGGATGCTGTTTCATAATGTATTTGTTCACATGTCTGCCTCCTCCACTGGCCCATGAGATGGCCAACAGAGCACTGTGGCCCACAGGATTGGCACAGAGTAGATGTTCAGAAAATACCGGTGACTTTGAATTGAATTGAAAAGTGGTTGGATCCCTTCAATCTCTCACAGTGGGGACTGTTCAGGCTGAGTTTCTCTGGCAGCAATTTCTAAAGCAGACTTTTTTATTATTATTGTTGTTGTTGAAGGCTCATTGGGTTATCCATTTTGGGTATAGGACAAATGACTCCAGCTTTGCAGGTGAATGTCAGGGCAGTAATCTCACACATCATGAAGCTGCCATGTTTTATCTGGACCCATTCCAAACCAACTCTTAATTGTTTGGGAAAAAAACAGTTCTTCCTTACTTTTTCTGAACAAGCAGTTAGGGATTGCATTCTGACATGGGGAAAGTGGGTCTTATCATTTAGACCCCACCAGCCATGGTCCCAACCCTGCCACCCCTGCCAGGTAGGAAGTCTCGGTTATGAGAACACGCCCCCCTCCATCCTCACCTGTAGCTCAACTGACCTAAACCTGACCAGCTTTCTTTCTAGATCTTTACTGTGTCTCACCCTCTAGTCTGTACATTTGTGTCTTATGCCTCTTTAGGTCTCTCCCATCACCTTGCAAAATGACTAGTAGTAGTAGTACTGCTACAGAGTACTACTAGTACTGAGTACTGCTAGTACTGAGTACTACTAGTACTAAGAACTCAGTAAATATTTCTTTTTTTGAAATTCAAGTTACTTTTTTCATGAGCCCTCAATTTCAAATTCAAATTACCTTTTCCATTATTGCTAATGAGAGTGAAGAATTTTTCATTCAGCACCAGAGTCAAAACATACCAAAAACTGTTTTTTGAGTATATGCATGCTGACAACATGGTCACTAACATTTACTGAACGTCTCCTCTATGCTGGGTACCATGTTAATTTTGAATGCATTGTCTTACTTTTGTAATAACGTGTGAAGTAGAGGTTTTGGTCATTTGTGATACGGAAGGGGTGACTAAGATCCCCAACATCACACAACTAGCAAATGCAAGAAGCAGGATCTGACCCCATCTTAGATTGCAGCCCTGTGTTTTTCTACTACCTTGCTCTTCAAGACGTGGCAAGACACCAAGCATGAACTGAATGCCACCAAATTCTTTTCTTTCCAGTCTGTCACTCTGCATACATTTATAAACCCTCCCACCCCCAGGATTTTGAGGAGAAAATTTAAGAACCATTTTTTCTAAAATTCTGAGTCATTCTCTTGTCATTGTCCAGAGCAGCAGTCTTGGGTTTCAGAAACTGTGGTAAACCAATGGGCTTAATTTCAATACGGTATTTTGAAGATTTTATGGAACAAGACATTCCCCCATTCGTGTTACCTAACAAGCTATTTGTTTTTTCCTACCTGGGGAGAAGTTCAATGTCTTCTTCAAAGAGTCTGATCAAACAAGTGAATATCAAGTGGAAACATTTTGCCTGCTTTCCTGATCCTTTGGGAATCCTTAACAATGGGATATTTGAAGAGCTTTTCTAAGTTGGGTTATTTTTAAGAGCTTTTGACAAAGTTGAGGCCTGGTTGGCCTTCCTTTGTGATCCAGCTGCTGTGGGGAAGAGCCTGGTTTTGTCTTTGTTCTGTAAGAAGGAAGCAAACACAAGAAGCCTAAAAGAGAATGAACACCACGGAAAGAGGGAAATCTTTGATCCCTGTTTCTCCCTCCCCACCACCGTATCCCATCCGCATCCCTGCAGCCCCACTGCCATGGCACATACCATAGCCTTTGCTTGGACTATAGCTCCTCTTTTGCCTCCCTGTTTTCACTCTTGCCTTCTTCAACCTCCAGTCAGTTCCCTACATGTATTTAAAAATACAAATCTGAATGTGTGACTGCCTAGATTGAACACTGTCAAGGCTTCCTCTTGCTCTTTGAATCACCACAAAAATCTTTAACCAGAACTCTAAGGCACTTCGTGGTCTGGTCCCTGCCAGTCTGCCCAGCCCCATCTTGCCCTACTCTTCCCTTATTTTACCCTGCAGCCATATGAACATACTTTCCTCTTCCCTGAAGATGCTAGGCTATTCCCTCTGTCTGAAATCCTATCTCACTGCCAGTCTTCTGGTTAACAACTTTTGGCTTTTAGATGTTAGCTTAAATGCTATTCCCTCAGAAGAAAAGTTCCCAACTCTCCAAGCTAGGTTAGAGACCCCTCTAATAAACTCTCACAGAACCTTGCACGTCTCCTTCGTTATCACATTTTTAAAGAAGATTTTATTTATTTATTTGAGAGAGAGACAGAGAGCACGGTTGGGGAGGGGGGCGGTGGGAGGTGGAGAGGAACAAGCAGATTACCCTCTGAGCACAAAGCCTGCTGTGGGGCTTGATCCCAGGACCTGGAGATCAAGAACTGAACCCAAGCTGGATGCTTAACCGACTGAGCCACCCTGGTTATCACATTTTAACTAGTTTCTGTGGTTGTTGTTGATGGCTCAGGATCACACTTACCTGTTCACCGCCACATTGCCAGGACACAGCACAGTGCCTGGCACCTGGAAGACCCTGGGCACATCTTTGTGGAAGGAACGAATGAGCAAGGGACTCGCTGAGAGGAAGGACTGCTACTACCAGGCCTGGTTCTGCCACTCGCTGAGCTGTGTGATCTTGGACATTTAATCTCTCTGAACCTGTTTCCTCCTCTGTGTTAACCTTAAAAACAAAACTGCCAGTTATTTTGCCAGCAAAAGATGGGTTTATTCGGGAATAATGGAAAATGCAATCCAGGACAAGCAAAACAACAGCAAAACCCCACACAAGTCCCAAGAGCAGAGGAGAGCCATACTCTTTTACAGAGGAAAAGAGGGAGTTGGGAGGGCTGTTATAAACAAGAAGTCCATTGGACTAAACTGGGCGTTGGAAGTATAGTGGCTTCTCATTGGCTGAGCTGTGGCAATCTCTCATTGGCTGGGCTGTTGCCAGGGGAAAGTTGTGACTATCTGTCATTAGCTGAGCTGTTGCCAGGGGAGGAGGTAAGCCTTTCTTCCTCCGGCGGGGATAGTAAGTAAAGTAGTATCCACATGCAAGGTCTGTCTCTTCCTGTTGGATTTGCAATTGACCTCAAGTAGTAGGGCATGAGAACTCCCCCTGCCAAACCTCTCCACTCCACCTTAGTGAGACTTCCCTGTACTAATTTGCACAACTGTAAAACAGGGATGATGACAAATGCTTTGCTTCCAGGGCTATTGAGAAAACCAAGTGATAAATGGAGCTTAGAGTAATTTGGAACCTGTAAAATGTTATATGGATGCCATATATTATTACTCTTTTACAATTGGGTTGGTTACTAGAGGATTCAACAGCCCCAACACCCAAATCTCAAGCATCTTAGCCTTCAAGTTTTCCAGAAAAGTTCTGAGTGGCCAGGGGCCTTCTGGTGCCTATAACTTGTGGACTCTAGCCAATGGCGGAATGAGATGGGTGCTTCCTGCCAGTGCGGAAGCTCTGCCTAATTTCCTCCTGAGAGCCCTAAGTCCATGAAGAGATGAGGAAAGTTCTATTAGTAAGCCTTGTGCTCACATTTTATGTCAGAGCCAATGCAGTCTCACACGTGCTTTGTCCTTGGGACGAGGCATTCCTAAAAATCTCCCTCTCCCACCTCTGCCCTCACCGTGGCAGTGGCCGAGCTATTCTTTATGACAAGCCACCAATTCCACAGAAATCAGAGCCGAGTGACGATTTTCACAAGATTTCATGGAGGTAAAAGGCCAAAGGATAAAAAGTGAGAGGTAGGAATATAGCTAACTGACCTCTTAGAATCCATCTAGATGCTGGGACTGGAGTCATTACAGATCAGACCTGAAGGAGAAAGCTGGTTATTGTTTAAAGGAGAGAGAGGTAGGGCGGGGGCTTGAATAACAGCATAGCTAGTCATGAACTTTCTATTGCTGTGTAACAAATTACCACAAAACTAATAGGTTAAAACTGAAAAGTTTCCATACGTGAAGTCCGGTGAAGCACGGTGTAATTAAGTCCCTGGCTCAGGGTGTCATGAGGATAGAATCAATGTGTCAGCCCACCTGGGGTCAAGTCTGAGGCTCCGGGTAGTTGTCCAAGCTAATGGAGTTGTTAGCAAAATTCAGTTCTTTGCAGGTGTAGAGCTCATGCCTCTTATGCCTTCAAGAGCAGCAGAAAAGACTGAATCTCTGACCTCTAGACCCTCTTTCAAGGGCTCATCTGATTAGGTTGGATCAGCCCAAGATAATCTCTTGTTTGGTTAACTTACAGTCAAGTGATTAATGACTGAAAATTCCCTTCATTTTACTATATTCTATGGATCAGAAGCAAGTTACTGTCCCTCCCTCCAGCCCCACAACCTAAGGGGAAAGGGTTATATAAAAGCATGGATACTAGAGATAGGAATCACAAAGGCCATCTTAAAATTCTACCTGCCACACTTGCATTTGCTGAGCCTCTACTCTGTGTGTGTGTGTGCATGTGTGTGTAAGCAGAAATCAACTTGCTCGAACTCACCTAAGCAAACAGGAAAATTTGTTTTAAGGAAATAAGGATGTCTTGGAGACCAAGGCACTTGCCTCATCACGGTCTCTGTGGACCAACTTTATCTGATCTACAATTTATGCTTTACAGGTCCAGCCAATGAGAATTAGTCTCTCTCTCTGTGTGTCTCTCTTCTTCTTTCTGCCTCTCAGTCTCTGTCTCTCTCTCCCCCACACAGCTCTAAACTCTAAGAGAGGGAATCATGGACCAGATGCTCATCTCTAGCACAGTCATCTCTGGCAGAATGGGAGAGACTGATGCTACAAACACAGTCGTCACTCATGATGACCATGGAGAGGGGGAGGTTGGGAGTTACTCGCCATAGAAAGAGGCTGAAGTCCCAAAAGACGTCCACCGCTCAGTGTAAGGCATTGTCATCAGCGGCCAGAATGTGCATACTCCACACCATCTTGCATGTGATTTAGCAACAAAGCCCTTCACGGAGCAGTGGAGGGAGAGAATGAGACCTTTTTAATGGTGTCCCACAGGTGGTGCCATGTGCTATATGATCAGGGACCTGTTTCCAGCCAGAAGTGACTTTTCCCATCAAAATGAGTTTAAAACTATGCTCCCATTAGCACAGCACTTAGAAGAAAGGCCATCCCCCAGAAAGAATGTAGCGGCTGCAGAGAAGGCAGGTATAGGAGCACAGGGCCCAATTTAGATATGAGCTACAGTAGCATCTTACAAAACCCTTCCTAGTAATGGCTGAGGAAGAGCATGCTTTGAGGAAGTGCATAAAGCAAAGGAGGTCTGGGTAACCAAAAGCCCTGAAGGAGGGAGGGAATGTTCCAGCACAGACTATACTGCCCATGTTCTGATAAGAACAAAGTGAAACACATCAAAAATAATCCAGACAGCACCAGTAGCTGCTTAAAGCCTCTTACCAAATTGTATTTATAAGGAATTGGTATCAGAATCCCCCGTGTGTCCTACAGCTGCCTTATATAGATGTATATAGTGATGTGTAAACTCAGTGTGGGTTCTCACTCTAGGACGTGGGTGAATTACCATCAGATTCTTCTGTGGTCTTACTATAGTTCAAAGTTAAAGGGTCATTTCCAATGTTGTCAGATGTGTGTAAATGTGTACACCTGGACCAGATGGTCTCTACTGATGATCATAGTCAAGATTCTGATGCTCAGAGTAGGTCAAATCAGAGTAGGTAAATACTCCCCAGCCCCATGCCCTTAAAAGACCTTGGTTTGGTGAGGTTTATTTCAGTGAGGCTTTCCCTGAGATGTTCTACATGCTACCATAAAATTCTCAAAAGTGGGGATTTGACCTGGCTGGTGTTGGAGTCCCATTAGATTGGG
Organism: Mirounga leonina; assembly: GCF_011800145.1. Classification (NCBI taxonomy): domain Eukaryota; kingdom Metazoa; phylum Chordata; class Mammalia; order Carnivora; family Phocidae; genus Mirounga; species Mirounga leonina. The sequence continues at coordinate 37,158,847 of NW_023270387.1, forward strand.
CACATCTTGGTGACAGGGTCAAGGCTTGGGCATCTTCATATTGTGATGCTAGCATACATTAGGTTCTTAAAAATTGTTTCTTGAATGAAGAAAAAGATTACTTATAATTGCCATGTCATATAATAACTATAATTATCATCTCCTATCTGTCCTAATAGATTGTGATCTAGAAATGCACTGTCCAATATGATTGCCACTAGCCACATATAGCTTTTCTTTTCTTTTTTTTTTTCACATTTAGCTTTTCAAATTTAAATTTAAATTAATTCAAATTAAATAAAATTTAAAATTTGGTTCCTTCACCATGAGAGCTACATTTCAAGTGCTTAATAAGCACATGTGGCTAATGATACCAAGTAAAATGTTCCCATCATCACAGAAAGTTCTACAGGACAGCGCTGCTCTGGAAGGTGGTGGAAACTCCTCAGTACCCTTCAGAGAACCTGTATTAGGATCATACAGCATTGCGTTCGACAACTATTTCTTGTACTAATGACAATTATACTCTTCTGGTAAATCTCAGCCTCATCTTCATTTCTGCATGGAAGCCTTCACTGAGTTCACTTTAGGCTCCCCGAGACTGGGGCAAAACTCTGTCTTATCAAATTCTACATCAAAATAAACTAAACCAAACTAAACATCAAACTACATCAAGCTAAAACTTCTACACAGCAAAGGAAACAATCAACAGAGTGAAAAAGCAACCTATGGAACGGAAAAAAAAATCTGCAAATGGTATACCTGGATTGCAACCACATATAATCTGATAAGGGATTAATCTCCAAAATATATAAGGAACTCCTACAATTCAATAGTAAGAAAAACACAAATAACCCAATTAAAAAATGGGCAAGGCTTGAACAGATATTGCTCCAAATAAGACATACAAATGGCCAATAGTATACATGAAAAAGTGCTCAACATCACCAATCATCAGGGAAATGCAAATCAAACTCACAGTGAAATGTCACCTCATGCTGGTCAAAATGCTCATTATCAAGAAAACAAAGATAAGACTGCTGGGACGATGGGGAGGGGGGGTAGGAAGACCCTAAGCTCACCTTGTCCCACAGATACAACTAGGTAACGCTCACATCAGTGTAGATAACCCAGAAAATAACCCAAATCCTGGCAGAACAGACTCCAGAACTAAATGTAGAAAAGAGGCCACACTGAAGAGGATAGGAAGGGCAGAGATGTGGTTGGGAACTACACTGACCTGTGGGGTTGTCCGAGGGAGGCAGGGACCTGAAGGCAGGGAGAGGGCATAGAAACAGACTATCACACTGGGATCCACTACAGGGAAGATGAATCCCCATAACTTTTGGCTTTGAGAACCAAAGGGGCTGAATTCTATGAGTTCTTACAACCTGGAAGTTTAAAAATCAGTGACGTCTGTTCTGGGAGAGTTGGGAGGGCAAGAGGAAACTGAGTCCCTGCCCTTAAAGAGACAGCACAACAGATAGCCTGCAGAGACACAGCCTAGAAACAGCAGTTTGGAAAACACCTAGGGCATATGGGAAGGAAAGTTGTTTACCCAGCTCCGAGTGTGTCCTGGAGGGACAGAGATCTCTGGGGGACTTATCCAGGAACAAAGGAGTTGGCAGGTGCCATCTCCCTCCCCCACCTCCCAGCATAAACACACAACCACCTGCAGGAACCAGTGAAGCACCAACACTCACTACCTAACTTGCTAACACCAAGCATCTGGCCTGTCAAGCTTCAGCAGATCCACTTCTTCCAGCCAGGTCTAGCTCAGTCCTCTCTCCCAGAGGACCAGTGCACAAGCCTTGCAAACACTCTGCCTCCCGCTGCTGCACACATTGCAGATCTGACCTCTGCAATATGCTCTGGGTCTGAGACCTTCCAAGGTGGTACCACGAGCCTGGCAGTGTGCAAGCAGCTCCGACAGGAGCCAGCACCTCTCCAAAGAGACTGCTGCCCTGGAGAGAGTGGAAGATAACCAGACACACCAGTCATACTGCAGCCCCAGCAGTGGGCTGGGGCCAGACAGCTGGTCTGACTATAGGTCCCACCCACCAACAAAAGCTGCTCAGGGGACATCACAGGGAAGGCGCCCTTAGTTCGGTGCTACTGCATCTCATAAACATTTGGTCTGACTCAACTCAAGCCCCAAGTCCCCCCAGACTGGCCCATTAACATCACAGGGATGAAACACTGCCCACAAGAGGCAAAGAGAGCCACTGCGGGTGACTGGACTGAAGGAAAAAGTGGCTTAGCCACAGTAGCAGGGTGCATGCAACACACAAAGGAAACACCCCTGAAGCATCAGTTTCCAGTGAACAGAGGGCATGACAGGACCTCTTCTTCACAAGGCCACTGCTTTCAAGAACAGGAGACATAGCCAGCTTTCTTAACATATAGAAAAAGACACAGAGTGTTAGACAAAATGAGGAGACAGAGGGATATATCCCAAATGAAAGAACAGGACAAAAATCACAGCAAGAGACCTAAGTGAAACAGAAATAAGTCGTATGCCTAACAGGGAAATTAAAGTAGTTATCATAAAGACACTCACTGGACTTGAGAAAAGAATGGAGGACATAAACATAACTTATCTTTGACAAAGAAACAAAAAAAATCAGAGATGAAGAACACAATAAATGAAATTAAAAATATACTAGATAGAATAAATAGTAGACTAGAGGAAGTAGAAGAACAAATCAGTGACCTGGAGGACAGAGTATTGGGAAGTAATCAAGCTGAGCAGGTGAGAAAAAAAATTATAAAAATGAGAATAGATTAAGGGAACTCAGTGACATCATCAAATATAATAACATTTGCAGTATAGGGGTCCTAGAAGGAGAAGAGAGAGAAAAGGGTGCAGAAAATTTATTCAATGAAAAAAATAACTGAAAAATTCCCAAATCTGGTGAAGGAAACCAAAATCTAGATCCAGAAGGCACAGAAATCCCCCAACAAATTCAACCCAAGAAGATCCACACGAGGACACCTCATAATTAAGGCAAAAAGTAGTGGTAAAGAGAAAATTTTAAAGCAGCAAGAGAAAATAAAACAGTCACATATAAGGGGAGCCCCATAAAGCTGACTTCTCAGCAGAAACTTTCCAAGCCAAAAGAGAGTGGCATGATATATTCAAAGTGCTGAAAGGAAAAAGTTCTGCAGCCAAGGATACTCTATCCAGCAAAGCTGTCATTCAGAATAGAAGGAGAGCTAAATAGTCTCTCAGGCAAAAAAAAAAGTTAAAGGAATTCATGACCATTAAACCAGCCCTACAAGAAATGTTAAAGACGACTCTGAGTGGAAAGGAAAAACCACAACTAAGAGTAAGAAAAGTAGGAAACACAAAAGCAGTAAAAATAAGGGTATCTCTAAAAATCAGTCAAGGGACTCATAAAATAAAAGGATGGAAAGTATGACACCATATACCTAAAACGTGTGTATGGTGGGGAAGGAGTAAAGAAGTGAAGAATGGGTTCAAACTTAAATGACCATCAACTTAACACAGACTGCTATGTGCAGATGTTACACACAAACTGAATGGTAATCACAAATCAAAAACCAGGAAAGGATATGCAAAAAAATCAAGGAATCCAATCCTATCACTAAAGAAAGCCAACTAATCATGACAGAAGAGAGCAAGGGAAGAAGGGAATAGAGAAGAACTACAAAAACCACCATAAAACAAGTAACAAAATGGCAATAAATATACATCTATCAATAATTACTTTGGGGCACCTGGGTGGCTCAGTCATTAAGTGTCTGCCTTCGGCTCAGGGTCCTGGGATCGAGCCCTGCATCAGACTCCCTGCTCTGCAGGAAGCCTGCTTCTCCCTCTCCCACTCCCCCTGCTTGTGGTCCTTCTCTCGCTGTGTCTCTCTCTGTCAAATAAATAAAATATTTTTTAAAAAAATAATTACTTTGAATGTAAATGGACTAAACACTCCAATCAAAAGACATAGGGTGATGGAATGGGTAAAACACCAAGACCCATCTATATGCTGCCTACAAGAGACTCATTTCAGATCTAAAGACACATACAGATTGAAAGTGAAGGAATGGAGAAGCATCTATTATACAAATGGGAGTGAAAAGAAAGCCAGGGTAGGAATACTTGTATCAGACAAATAGACTTTAAAACAAAGACTGTAACAAGAGACAAAGAAGGACACTATTATCATAAAGGGAACAATCCAACAAGAAGAAGTAACAATTGGGGCACCTGAGTGGCTCAGTAGGTTAAGCGTCTGACTCATGATTTTGGCTCAGGTCGTAATCTCAGGGTTGTGACATCGAGCCCTATGTTGGGCTCTGCACTGGGCATGGAGCCTGCTTAAGATTCTCTCTCTCGGGGCGCCTGGGTGGCTCAGTTGTTAAGCATCTGCCTTCAGCTCAGGTCATGATCCCAGGGTCCTGCAATCGAACCCCGCATCGGGCTCCCTGCTCCTCAGAAAGCCTGCTTCTCCCTCTCCCACTCCCCCTGCTTGAGTTCCCTCTCTTGCTGTGTCTCTCTCTGTCAAATGAATAAATAAAATCTTTAAAAAAAAAAAAAAGAGTCTCTCTCTCCCTTTCCCTCTGCCCCTCCCCACCTGCTCGCATACTCTCTCTCTCTCTCTCTCTCTCTCTCTAAAAAAAAGAAGATATAACAATTGTAAATATTTATGCACCCAACATGGGAGCACCCAAATACATAAAACAGTTAATAACAAACAAAAAGAACGAATTGATAGTGATACATTAATAATAGGGGACTTTAACACCCCGCTGACATCAATGGACAGATCAACCAAACAGAAAATCAACAAGGAGACAGTGGCTTTGAATGACACACTGGACCAGAAGGATTTAACAGATATATTCATAACATTCCATCCTAAAGCAGCAGAATACACATTCTTTTCAAGTGCACATGGAGTGTTCTCCAGAATAGATCACATACTAAGCTGCAAATCAAGTCTCAACAAATTCAAAAAGATCAAAGTCATTCCATACATCTTTTCTGACCACACTGCTATGAAGCTCAAAATCAACCACAAGAAAAAATACTGGAAAGAGCACAAATACATAGAAGTTAAATAACACGCTAGTAAACAATGAATGGGTTAACCAGGAAATCAAAGAGGAAACCAAAACACACATGGAGACAAATTAAAATGAAAATGCAATGGTCCAAAATCTTTGGGATGCAGCAGAAATGGTTCTAAGAGGGGAGTTTATAGCAATACAGGCCGACCTCAAGACTAAAGGAAAATCTCAAACAAACAACTTAACTTTATACCTAAGTGTTAGAAAATAAGAGCAAACAAAACCCAAAACCAGGGAGCCTGGGTGGCTCAGTTGGTTAAGCGAGTGCCTACAGCTCAGGTCATGATCCTGGAGTCCCAGGATAGAGTCCCACATTGGGCTCCCCGCTCAGTGGGGAGTCTGCTTCTCTCTCTGACCCTCTCCCCTCTCATGCTCTCTCTCACGCTGTCTCTCACTCTCTCTCTCTCAAATAAATAAATAAAATCTTTAAAAAAATAAACAACCAAAACCAGTAGAAGGAGGGAAATAATAAAGATTAGAGCCAAAATAAATGCTATAGAAACTAAAAATACAATAGAACAGATCATGAAACCAGGAGCTGGTCTGTGAAGAGATCAACAAAGGGGTGCTTGGGTGGCTCAGTTGGTAAATGTCTGACTCTTGATCTGGACTCAGGTCTTGATCTCAGGGTGGTGAGTTCAAGCCCCATGCTGGGTTCTAAGCTCGGTGTAGAGCCTGTTTAATAAAAAAAGAAAAGAAAAGATTAACAAAATTGATAAAAGCCAGACTTTAGCCAGACTCACCAAAAAAGAGAGAAAGAGGACTCAAATAAACAAAATCGCAAATGAAAGAGGAGAAATAGCAACTGACATCACAGAAATACAAAAGATTGTTAAGAGAATATTATGAAAAATTATATGCCAACACATTAGACAATGTAGAAGAAATCAATAAATTCCTAGAAACATATAACCTCCCAATACTGAATCAGGAAAAATAATTTGAATAGACCAATTAATAGCAATGAAATTGAATGAGTAATCAAAAAATTCCTAACAAACAGAAGTCTAGGACCAGACACCTTAACAGGTGAATGCTACCAAACATTTAAAGAAGAGTTAATACCTAATCTTCTCAAACTATTTCAAAAAACAGAAGAGGAAGGAAAACTTCCGAATTAATTCTATGAAGCCAGCATTGGAAAGAGGAAACCAAAACCAGGTAAAGACACTGCAAAAGAGAGAGACAGACCTGTAGGGCAATATCGCTGATGAACATGAATGCAAAAATCCTCAACAAAATACTAGTAAACTGAATCTAACAATACATTTTAAAAAATCATTCAACACAATCAAGTGGGATTTATTCCCAGAATGCAAGAGTGGTTCAATATTTGCAAATCCATCAATGTGATACATCACATCAATAAGAGAAAGGATAAAAACCACATGACCATTTTTTCAATAGGTGCAGAAAACACATTTGAAAAAGTACAACATCCATTCATGATAAAAACCCTCAAGGGGGGGGGGGGCAGCAAGATGGCGGAGGAGTAGGAGACCTGGATTTCGTCTCCTCTCGGGAATTCAGCTGCATAGGGATCAAACCATTCTGAACACCTACAAACCCAACAGGAGATCAAAGAAAAGAAGAGCCACAACTCTCTCATCAGAAAAGCGACCACTTTCTGGAAGGTAGGACTTGCGGAGAAGGGAATCCGAGGCGATATTTGGGAGGATAGACGGCAGGGGAGGGGCCTCCATCGGCCGCTTCTGGCAAGTGATAGAACCACGGAGCACAAAATTGGAACTTTTAAAAGTCTGCTCCGCTGAGGGACGTCACTCTGGTGGCTAAGCGGGGGGTGGAACCCTCCGGGACAGTGTGGTCTCAGGACCCTCGGGGTCACAGAAAGACCGGGGGTGCCTGAGTGTGGCAGAGCTCCCAGGTATCGGAGCAGGGAAGCCGGCTGCAGAGGCGGAGCCCAGGCGCGGGCTCTCAGCTCGGGGTGGCCATAAACCGTGATCCGCGGCTCCTCCAGCAGGGACCCAACAAGCGGCAGATCCGGGGAGACTCACCTTCCTCCCCCGGGAGGAGCCGCGCGGGAGTGCACCGCAGGGATCTGCTGGGTTTGGAGACTCCACCCGGGGTCGGGTGCCAGAGATAGAAACGCGCGGTCACAGGCCGGGTGAGCACGGAGTGCGGCCGGAGACCGGGGAGATGGGAGTGACTGACGGCTTTTCTCTGGGGGCTCACTGAGGAGCGGGGCCCCGAGTTCTCGGCTCCTCCGGCGTGGAGATTGGGAGGCCGCCATTTTCACTCTCCGCCTCCAAAGCTGTACAGAAAGCTCGCAGGGAACAAAAGCCCCGGAGAGCAAACCCGAGCAGATTACTTAGCTGGGAGGGGGCAAGGGCGGGGCAATTCTGCCTCCAGCAGAGACATTTGAAAACCACGGCAACAGGCCCCTCCCCAGAAGATCAGCGAGAACAGCCAGCCAAGACCAAGTTTACCGATCAATGAGAACAGCAGAACTCCAGCGCTAGGGGAATAATGCACATAGAATTCATGGCTTTTTTACCATGATTCTTTAGTCTTTCAAAGTTAATTTTTTTTTAACTGTCTTTTTTTTTTTTTTTTTGAATTTTTCTTTTTCCCTTTTTCAACCAACATTTTATCAATCCCTTTTTTAAAAAAAACATTTTTATTTTTCATTTTTAGAGTCATATTCTATCCCTTCATAGTAGTTACCCATGTTTTTGGCTTATATATATAAGTTGTTCTCTCTTTAAAATTTTGAGATAGTTTCTTCTAACAGATTAAAATATACCCTAAATCTCTAGTATATGGTGTTTTCTATTCCCCTGCCTGATCACATCCTCTCCCTTTTTTTTTCTTCTTTTTCTTTTTTCTTTTTTTAAATCCTCTTCTTTCTTTTTTCAAACAACTTCTTATCAATTCCTGTTATAAAATTTTTTATAATTTCCATTTTTACAGTCATATTCCATCCCTTCATCATATCAACCCTTATTCTTGTACATATATGTTTTTCTTTCTTTAAAATTTTGGGAGGCACTTTCTTCTAAAAGACCAAAATACACCCCAAATCCAGTGAGTGGCACTGATCTATATACCAGCCTGATCATATTTGATCACATTCTGGTTTTTTTTTTTTATTGTTGTTGTTTTGTTTTGTTTGTTTTTGTTTTTATCTTTATCTTTTTCTTTTTTCTCTTTTTCCCTTTCTTATCCCAATGCTTCAGGTATTTTCTGATTTGTTTAGAGTATATTTTCTGGGGACGTGGTTACTCTGCTAGCATTTTGTTCTCTCATTAATCTATTCTCCTCTGCACAAAATGACAAGACGGAAAAAATCACCTCAACAAAAAGAACAAGAGGTAGTACCGACTGCCAGGGACCTACTCAATACGGACATTAGTACGATGTCAGATCTAGAGTTCAGAATCATCACTTTAAAGATACTAGCTGGGCTTGAAAAAAATATGGAAGTTATTAGAGAAACCCTTTCTGGAGAAGTAAAAGAGCTAAAATCCAACCAAGTAGAAATCAAAAAGGCTATTAATGAGGTGCAATCAAAAATGGGGGCGCTAACTGCTAGAATAAATGAGGCAGAAGAGAGAATCAGTAATATAGAAGATGAAATGATGTAAAATAAGGAAGCTGAGAAAAAGAGAGATAAACAACTACTGGATCACGAGGGCAGAATTCGAGAGATAAGCGATACCATAAGACGAAACAACATTAGAATAATTGGGATCCCAGAAGAAGAAGAAAGAGAGAGAGGGGCAGAAGGTATAATGGAGCAAATTATAGCAGAGAACTTCCCTAATTTGGGGAAAGAAAGAGGCATGAAAATCCAGGAAGCACAGAGAACCCCTCTCAAAATCAATAAAAATAGGTCAACACCCCGACATCTAATAGTAAAACTTACGAGTCTCATAGACAAAGAGAAAATCCTGAAAGCAACTCAGGAGAAGAGAGATGTAACCTACAAGGGTAGAAACATTAGATTGGCAACAGACCTATCCACAGAGACCTGGCAGGCCAGAAAGGACTGGCAGGATATATTCAGAGCATTAAATGAGAAAAATATGCAGCCAAGAATACTCTATCCAGTTAGGCTGTCATTGAAAATTGAAGGAGAGATAAAAAGCTTCCAGGAAAAACAAAAACTAAAGGAATTTGCAAACACAAAACCAGCCCTACAGGAAATCTTGAAAGGGGTCCTCTAAGCAAAGAGAGAGCCTAAAAGCAACATAGACCAGAAAGGAACACAGACAATATATGGTAACAGTCACCTTACAGGCAATACAATGGCACTAAATTCCTATCTTTCAATAGTTACCCTGAATGTAAATGGGCTAAATGCCCCAATCAAAAGACACAGGCTAACAGACTGGATTAAAAAACAAGAGCCATCGATATGCTGTCTGCAAGAGACTCATTTTAGAACCAAAGACACCCCCAGATTGAAAGTGAAGGGGTGGAAAACCAGTTACCATGCTAATGGACACCAAAAGAAAGCTGGGGTGGCAATCCTTATATCAGACAAATTAGATTTTAAACCAAAGACTGTAATAAGAGATGAGGAAGGACACTATATCCTACTTAAAGGATCTATCCAACAAGAAGATCTAACAATTGTAAATATCTATTCCTCTAACATGGGAGCAGCCAATTATATAAGGCAATTAATAACAAAAGCAAAGAAACACATTGACAACAATACAATAATAGTGGGGGACTTTAACATCCCCCTCACTGAAATGGACAGATCATCTAAGCAAAAGATCAACAAGGAAATAAAGACTTTAAATGACACACTGGACCAAATGGACTTCACAGAACATTCCACCCCAAAGCAACAGAATACACATTCTTCTCTAGTGCCCATGGAACATTCTCCAGAATCGATCACATCCTAGGTCATAAATCAGGTCTCAACCGGTACCAAAAGATTGGGATCATTCCCTGCCTATTTTCAGACCACAATGCTTTGAAACTAGAACTCAATCACAAGAGTAAAGTCGGAAAGAACTCAAATACATGGAGGCTAAAGAGCATCCTACTGAAGAATGAATGGGTCAACCAGGAAATTAAAGAAGAATTAAAAAAATACATGGAAACCAATGAAAATGAAAACACAACTGTTCAAAATCTTTGGGATGCAGCAAAGGCAGTCCTAAGAGGAAAGTATATAGCAATACAAGCCTTTCTCAAGAAACTAGAAAGGTCTCAAGTACACAACCTAACCCTACACCTAAAGGAGCTGGAGAAAGAATAGCAAATAAAGCCTAAACCCAGCAGGAGAAGAGAAATCATAAAGATCAGAGCAGAAATCAATGAAATAGAAACTAAAAGAACAGTAAAACAGATCAACGAAACTAGGAGCTGGTTCTTTGAAAGAATTAACAAGATGGATAAACCCCTGGCCAGACTTATCAAAAAGAGAAGAGAAATGACCCAAATCAACAAAATCATGAATGAAAGAGGAGAGATCACAACCAACACCAAAGAAATACAAACAATTATAAGAACATATTATGAGCAACTCTATGGCAGCAAATTAGATAACCTGGAAGAGATGGATGCATTCCTAGAGATGTATCAACTACCAAAATTGAACCAGAATGAAATAGAAAACCTCAACAGACCTATAACCACTAAGGAAATTGAAGCAGTCATCAAAAATCTCCCAAAAAACAAAAGCCCAGGGCCAGATGGCTTCCCAGGGGAATTCTACCAAACATTTCAAGAAGAATTAATACCTATTCTTCTGAAACTGTTCCAAAAAATAGAAACGGAAGGAAAACTTCCAAACTCATTTTATGAGGCCAGCATTACCTTGATCCCAAAACCAGACAAAGACCCCATCAAAAAGGAGAATGACAGACCAATATCCCTGATGAACATGGATGCAAAAATTCTCACCAAAATACTAGCCAATAGGATCCAACAGTCCATTAAAAGGATTATTCACCATGACCAAGTGGGATTTATCCCTGGGCTGCAAGGTTGGTTCAACATCCACAAATCAATCAATGTGATACAATACATTAACAAAAGAAAGAACAAGAATCATATGATCCTCTCAATAGATGCAGAAAAAGCTTTTGACAAAGTACAGCATCCTTTCTTGATCAAAACTCTTCAGAGTATAGGGATAGAGGGTACCTACCTCAATATCATAAAAGCCATCTATGAAAAACCTACAGCAAATATTATTCTCAATGGGGAAAAACTGAGAGCCTTCCCCCTAAGGTCAGGAATGCGGCAGGGATGTCCACTATCACCACTGCTATTCAACATAGTATTGGAAGTCCTAGCCACAGCAATCAGACAACAAAAAGAAATCAAAGGCATCCAAATTGGCAAAGAAGAAGTCAAACTCTCACTCTTTGCAGATGATATGATACTTTATGTGGAAAACCCAAAAGACTCCACCCCAAAACTGCTAGAACTCATACAGGAATTCAGTAAAGTGGCAGGATATAAAATCAATGCACAGAAGTCAGTGGCATTCCTATACACCAACAACAAGACAGAAGAAAGAGAAATTAAGGAGTCGATCCCATTTACAATTGCACCCCAAACCATAAGATACCTAGGAATAAATCTAACCAAAGAGACAAAGGATCTGTACTCAGAAAACTATAAAGTACTCATGAAAGAAATCGAGGAAGACACAAAGAAATGGAAAAACGTTCCATGCTCATGGATTGGAAGAATAAATATTGTGAAGATGTCAATGCTACCTAGAGCAATCTACACATTCAATGCAATCCCTATCAAAATACCATCCACTTTTTTCAAAGAAATGGAACAAATCATCCTAAAATTTGTATGGAACCAGAAAAGACCCCGCATAGCCAGAGGAATGTTGAAAAAGAAAAGCAAAGCCGGCGGCATCACAATTCCGGACTTCAAGCTCTATTACAAAGCTGTCATCATCAAGACAGCATGGTACTGGCACAAAAACAGACACATAGATCAATGGAACAGAATAGAGAGCCCAGAAATGGACCCTCAACTCTATGGTCAACTAATCTTCGACAAAGCAGGAAAGAATGTCCAATGGAACAAAGACAGTCTCTTCAACAAATGGTGTTGGGAAAATTGGATAGCCACATGCAGAAGAATGAAACTGGACCATTTCCTTACACCACACACAAAAATAGACTCCAAATGGTTGAAAGACCTCAATGTGAGACAGGAGTCCATCAACATCCTAAAGGAGAACACAGGCAGCAACCTCTTTGACCTTAGCCGCAGCAACTTCTTCCTAGAAACATCGCCAAAGGCAAGGGAAGCAAGGGCAAAAAAGAACTATTGGGACTTCATCAAGATAAAAAGCTTTTGCAAAGCAAAGGAAACAGTCAACAAAACCAAAAGACAACCGACAGAATGGGAGAAGATATTTGCAAATGACATATCAGATAAAGGGCTAGTATCCAAAATCTATAAAGAACTCATCAAACTCAACACCCAAAGAACAAAGAATCCAATCAAGAAATGGGCAGAAGACATGAACAGACATTTTTCCAAAGAAGACATCCAAATGGCCAACAGACACATGAAAAAGTGCTCAATATCGCTCAGCATCAGGGAAATCCAAATCAAAACCTCCATGAGATACCACCTCACACCAGTCAGAATGGCTAAAATTAACAAGTCAGGAAATGACAGATGTTGGCGGGGATGCGGAGAAAGGGGAACCCTCCTACACTGTTGGTGGGAATGCAAGCTGGTGCAGCCACTCTGGAAAACTGTATGGAGGTTCCTCAAAAAGTTGAAAATAGAGCTACCATATGATCCAGCAATTGCACTACTGAGTATTTACCCCAAAGATACAAAAGTAGGGATCCGAAGGGGTACATGTACCCCGATGTTTATAGCAGCAATGTCCACAATAGCCAAACTGTGGAAAGAGCCAAGATGTCCATTGACAGATAAATGGATAAAGAAGATGTGGTATATATATACAATGGAATATTATGCAGCCATCAAAAGGAATGAGATCTTGCCATTTGCAACAACATGGATGGAACTGGAGGGTATTATGTTGAGTGAAATAAGTCAAAAAGAGAAAGACATGTATCATATGATCTCACTGATATGAGGAATTCTTAATCGCAGGAAACAAACTGAGGGTTGCTGGAGTGGGGGGTGGGGTGGGAGGGATGGGGTGACTGGGTGATAGACACTGGGGAGGGTATGTGCTCTGGTAAGCGCTGTGAATTGTGCAAGACTGTTGAATCTCAGATCTGTACCTCTGAAAAAAATAATGCAATATATGTTAAGAAAAAAAAAGAAGAAGAAGAAGGTAGTGGGAGGGGAAGAATGAAGCAGGGGAAATCGGAGGGGTAGACGAACCATGAGAGATGATGGACTCTGAAAAACAAACAGGGTTCTAGAGGGGAGGGAGTGGGAGGATGGGTTAGCCTGGTGGTGGGTATTGAGGAGGGCACATTCTGCATGGAGCACTGGGTGTTATGCACAAACAATGAATCATGGAACACTTCATCTAAAACTAATGATGTAATGTATGGGGATTAACATAAGAATAAAAAAAAAAAACCCTCAACAAAGTAGAATTAGAGGGAACATATCTCAACGTACTAAAGGCCATCGATGAAGAACCAACAGCTAACATAATACTCCCTGGAAAAAACAGAGCTTTTCCCCTAAGGTCAGGAATGATACAAGGATGTCCACTCTCATCACTTTTATTCAATATAATATTGGAAGTCCTAGCCACAGCAATCAGATAAGAAAAGGGGATAAAGGGCATCCAAACGGGTAAGAAAGAGGTAAAACTTTCACTATTTGCAGATAACATGATACTCTATATAGAAAACCCTAAAGATTCTGCTGAAAAGCTACTAGGAATGATAAATGAATTCAGTAAGGTCACAGGATAGAAAATCAATGTACAGAAATCCATTACATTTCTTTTTTTTTCTTTTTTTTTTTTTAAAGATTTTATTTATTTATTTGAGACAGAGAGAATGAGAGAGAGAGAGCACATGAGAGGGGGGAGTGTCAGAGGGAGAAGCAGGCACCCTGCCGAGCAGGGAGCCCGATGCGGGACTCGATCCAGGGACTCCAGGATCATGACCTGAGCCGAAGGCAGTCGCTTAACCAACTGAGCCACCCAGGCGCCCTCCATTACATTTCTATACACTAATAATGAAACAGCAGAAAGAGAAATTAAGAAAACAATCCCATTTACAATAGCACCAAAAAAGAATAACATACCTAGGAATAAACTTAACCAAGGAAGTAAAAGACCTGTACTCTGAAAACTATAAAACATCGATGAAAGAAATTGAAGATGACACAAACAAATGGAAAGATATTCCATGCTCATGGATTGGAAGAACAAATATTGTTAAAATGTCCATACTACCCAAAGCAATCTACGGGTTTAATGCAATCCCTATCAAAATACCAACAACATTTTTTCACAGAACTAGAACAAACAATCCTAAAATTTGTATGGGACCACAAAAGATCCTGAATAGCCAAAGCAACCTTGAAAAAGAACAAAGCTAGAAGTATCACAATTTCAGACGTCAAGTTATATTAAAAAGCTGTAGTAATCAAAACAGTATAAAAAAAACAGTATGGTACTGGCATAAAAAAAAAAAAGACACATGGATCAATAGAACAGAATAGAAAGCCCAGAAACAAGCCCACAATTATATGATCAATCAATCTTTGACAAAGGAGGCAAGAATATGCAATGGGAAAAAGACAGTCTCTTCAACAAATGGTGCTGGCAAAACTGGACAACTACATGCAAAAGAATGAAACTGGACCATTTTCTTACACCATACACAAAAATGAACTCCAAATGGACTAAGGACATAAATGTGAGACCTGGAACCATAAATATCCCAGAGGAGAGCACAGGCAGTGATTTCTCTCACATTGGCCATAGCAACATTTTTCTAGATATGTTTCTTGAGGCAAGGGAAACAAAAGCAAAAATAAACTCCTGAGACTACATCAAAATAAAAAGCTTTTGCACAGCAAAGGAAACAACCAACAAAACTAAAAGGTAACCTACAGAATGGGAGAAGGTATTTGCAAATGGCATATCCAATAAAGGGTTCATATCCAAAAGATATAAAGAACTTATACAACTCAACACCCCAAAAAAACAAATAATCCAATTAAAAAATGAAAACATTATGGAGGATCCTCATAAAATTAAAAATAGGACTGCCATACGATCCATCAATCCCACCTGTGGGTATTTATCCAAAAGAATTAAAATCAGGGTCTTGAGATCATTAGCTCGCCTATGTTCATTGAAGCCCTATTCACTAATACCGTGATGAAACAATCTAAATGTCCATCAGCAGGTGAGTAGATTTTGTAAAATGTAATACATGCATACAGTGGAATACTATTGAGTCTTTTTAAGAAAAGGAAATTCTCTGGGGTGCCTGGGTGGCTCAGTGGGTTAAGCATCTGCCTTCGGCTCAGGTCGTGATCCCAGAGTCCAGGTATCAAGCCCTGCATCGGGCTCCCTGCTCAGCGGGGAGCCTGCTTCTCCCCTCCCTCTGCTGCTCCCCTTGCTTGTGCTCTCTCTCCCCCACCCCTCGCAAAAATAAATAAATAAAATCTGAAAAAAAGAAAAAAAGAAAAGGAAATTCTGCCACATAAGCCAATAGGGTGAACCTTGAGGACATTATGTTAATTGAAATAAGTCACAGAAAGACAAATACAGCATGATATCACTTACATGTGGGATCTAAAATAGTCCCATTTACAGAGTCAAAGAATGGAATGGTGGTTGCTGGGCCTGTGGGGAAGAGGAAAAAAGAGGAGTTCCTAATCAATGGGCAGAAAGTTTCAACTAAGCAAAGTGAACAAGCTCTAGGGAGCTGCTAGTAACTATATCGATATAGTATCTATATAAAAAATTGTATCTATACTAAAAAATAGTGCATTGTGCACTTAAAAATTTTTTGAGGGTAGGGCTCACGTTAAGTGTTCTCACCACAATAAAAGTAAAATAAAGTAAGTTTCTGCTTCAATGCTGAAAAGGTTGGTGTTTCAGGGCAAGGTTCTGCCGCCAGGCAGCAAAGTCTGGAGAGTAGGTTAACTCGGCCCCTGCAGCAGGTGGCTACGTGGCTGACGGAATCGAGATGCTCTGTCACGTGTGCTGAACAAAACCTAACAGGGAGAGTAAACTGCTGGCTTATCGCACTATCTCTGTTCCGTGTCAAGTTGATGACAGGGTAGGAGCAAATGTCCCAGGCTGTGTCTCTGAAAGAGGAAAGGACTCCTGTGCGGCACATCTGGGCGGGCTGGGGAGGGGACACGACACACAGAAAACACAGCCGTGAGGGTCTTTATTTTCACTCATACCTAGTTTTTCAAGGCATCCCGGTTTCTTGGGGAGCTTTTCATACTCTTGAGCTTCTTCCCTCTCGATTCCTTACTTCTCTACGACTTCTTTTCTTTTTTGCATAGTTTTAAAAATGCAGAAATTGCAGAGAAATAGCCACCCCTTTAAACCCTGTATCAGGAAGAGTCCCAACAGGAAATATATAGCAAAGGAATGAGCAAGGTGTAGGAAAGCCCCAAGAGATAGTGCTGTACCCCCAGCCTCAGGAGCCTTAGCATCTTTAAGGGGCGAGGTTGGGAGCTTTCAAGAACTTGACAAGATAAGGCTTACTGAAAGGAGCCTGCCTTGCCACTGAGTGGGAGGGGGCTGGGTGAATAAATACCCAGAGCCCCGCTCCCCTCTCCCCCCCATCCCTGCCCTGTTCCTAACTGGATGAACTGGGTGGGAGCCGCAGGGCGGGGCAGCTGAGCAGAGAGGCCAGCCTCCTGGGCCACAGCAGGGGCTGGAGAGTAAGTGCTTCTAGAGGGTGAGAGGGAATGACCCGCGAAACCCTTCATCAGGAGTTAAGAAATGGTAACATCTTGTTATTTTTGCTTCTCATTTAAAAATGAATAAAAAGAACTCTACAGAGTTAGAAGTCTCTTCGGTTCCACTCCCCTCCCTCATCAGAGACAGCCAATTTCATAGATTTGGTGTATGCCCTTTGTGTCCATGCTCTGTTTTTCTGTTACGTCTATTACACATATATAAATAAACATGGGAGAGCATTATTTTGGCATTTTAAGATTTCTATAAATGTTTTCATGCTGTGCATATATAATTCCGCTTTTTTTAACAGTGTGTTTTGAAGATATTTGCACTTAGTATATATCAATATATTTCATTCATCTTAACTGCTGAATAGTATCCCAATCTATCTGTTCTCTTGCTGATGGATATTTACATTGTTTTCAATATTCACTATCCAGGGGCGCTGGGGTGGCTCAGTCCGTTAAGCGTCTGCCTTCGGCTCAGGTCATGATCCCAGGGTCCTGGGATCAAGCCCCGCATCGGGCTCCTTGCTCAGCGGGAATCTACTTCTCCCTCTCCCTCTGCTGCTCCCCCTGCTTGTGCTCTCTCTCGCTATCTCTGTCTCTCTGTCTCAAATAAATAAATAAACAAAATCTTTAAAAAACAAAACAAAATATTCACTATTCAAACAGTGCTGCGATGAGCAACCTTGCTCCCTGGCTCAAAGGGTTTGAATATTCTCAACTTTACTAGAAATTGCCCAATTATTCTCCAGGATGGTTGTACTAATTTATATTTTTACCAGCAAAATATAGGAGTTACTATTTCTTATCCTCACCAACTGTCAGTGTTTCCGATTTTTAAATTTTTTCCAACAGAATGAGTAAGTGGTATCGTACTATTGTTTCAGTTGGCATTTTCCAGATCTCTAATGAAGGCAAGCATCTCTTCCAGATATTTATTGGCCATTTGAGTTTCCCCTTCTGTGGATTGCCTCTCTCTATCCTTTGCCTACCCTTTGTTGAATTGTTTCTCTTTTCCTTCATGATTTGTGAGCCCGTAGGTTTATTCTGGATGCCAACTTACTGCATAAAATGTGATTTGTAACCGAACTCTCACTAGCTCGGGGTGAGTTTTTATAAATATCTGAATCAGCCTAACAGGTACATCATCCTCAAAGAAAAGGAAAAGACCAACCAACGGCAAGGCTGTATTTGCTCACTTAGGGGATTTTTTTTCCCCACGCAAAGTACTGGAGATTAACAGGAAAGCATATCAAATGCAAAAGGGCTACTTTAAGTGAAGGCTTGCCTTCTCTTCTCCTTGGCGTCGTGGTCCCCTTGTCCCCTGGCTCCAGATGGATTGCACCATGAGATGGAATCGCTGTTTTTGGCTTCGTTGTTCTGACTTGACAAGATACTGCGTGATGAACTGATGCTGTCAGGGAGGCAGAAATGCATAGCATTTTAAGCCACTGAAGTCTGTGAACTAAATCCCCCACCTCGTCTCTCAGGAACAACTGCCTGAGGACAGGGTTCTTTCTGCACACTTAAGCTCTGAAGACAGCTTTGCCTCAACAGAGTGCGCCACACCTTGTTTTAGAAAATGCCTTCACAGGCAGCGCCATGATTTGGGCGAGGACTCGGCAAGACGCACTCGTGCCTGGGGACAGGTGTGGGAGGCCACCTGCACCTACCAGCTGGTCACCTATGCAAGCTGTCCCGTGTTTCTACTCCATGGCCCAGTCACTGACCAGAACCACGGGTACACATCTGAGGATGAGACCCAGGGTCTGCTCTTGAAGAATGCTCAGTGGGACAGCAAGAAGTATGCGTAAACCAATGGCCAAAATACAGTGCAGGGTTAGGTGCCGTTCAGAGGAACGTGCCAAGTGTTATGCGATCCTGGAAGAAGGATCGACTAACCCTCTAGCTCCTCCCAGACGCAGCTCTGGAATCGTCCTGACCCCACTTCTGGACACCTCCCCTCTCTCTTCCCTTTTCTCATTACTTGGCATTGTCTGCTCCTGGGTCTTTCCCCCCAACAAGGCTTTAAGCCCAACTTCGGCACCATTTACATTTTGCACCAGATACATTTTTGATGGGAGAGGAGCTGTCTTGTGCCTTGCAGAATGTTTAACATCATCCCTGGCCTCTGTGCACTACATGCCAATATCTCACACACACACACACACACGCACGCACATGCACACACACACACATGCACATACAACATGCACCAGTTATGACAACCAAAAGTGTCTCTGGGCACGGCCAGATCTCCCCTGGGCAGCAAAAGTGCCCCAGCTGAGAAGAATTCCCAGTGCCAAGGACATGCCTGGCACTGTGAACCCAGCAGAACTTTGCTTGGAGGGATGATGAAAGGCCTCCGATATGGATTTTGAAGGATAAAGAGGAATATTCTGTCAGCATTCTCCTCTAGAACTTTCTGTGATCCTGGGAATGTTTTATACCTGCCCCTTCCAACACGGCAGCTACACCACAAGTGACATTTGGGCACTAGAAAATATGTGACCGAGGAACTGAAGTTTTAAATTCCACTTCGTTTTAATTACTTTACATATAAATTTCAAAGGCCGTAGCTGGCCAGAAGCTGCCATATTGAATAGCACGGTTCTAAGCGCGGACTAGCCCACCCCCATGTAAGCGAGTTTGGGTTTGGATAATTTCCCAGATACGCAGAAACACATTTACATTTCCCATTTCTCTGACCATTATCCAAATCTAAAGCGATATAGAATGGAATGAAATGAATATTACCAAGCTTCACTGCACAGGGTGATAGAAGAGGCTGATCCCACCCATTGCAAAGCAACCAGGGATACCAGGGCCTAATGGCAGGTGCTAGTGAAATTCTCAGACCTGCCCAATTCAAAAGCAGCCCATCCATCTACTTATCCTTCCATATATTTATCCAAATGACACATATTGAGAGCCTACCGTATGCTTTCACTGAGATAAAAAAATATGCAGAACAGCCAGAGACTCAATGTGTCCACAACTAACAGCAATACTTTGCCAGCCGAGCAAGAATGGAGCTCTGTACGTGGTACGGTGAGTTCAGAGAGAGGGGAGCTCGTAAGTCTCGTAAGCACCTGAGAGATGGGTAGAGAAAGCTTGTCAGTGGAGCTGGTGCTGAGTCTTAAAGTTTGAGAGAGAATTAGCAGAGTCTCTTTCCTAACAGAGAGCTCAGACTTTGCACTTGCAGCAAAAACCTCGGGCAAATCTAGGAAACAGGTGTTAGGAGGATGGGCCCAATAATTCCCGAGTGCGGAGAAGAGCAATGTCAGGTCTTGACGATGAGCCTGATGTCTGGTGTGTGTCCATATATCACGCCTGCAATATAAACATCTGCCTTCAGCTCAGGTCATGATCCCGGGGTCCTGGGATCCAGCCCCGCATCGGGCTCCTTGCTCGGCAGGGAGTCTGCTTCTCCCTCTCCCTCTGCCGCTCCCCCTGCTTGTGCTTGCTCGCTCTCTCTGTCAAATAAATAAATAAAATCTTAAAAAAAAATAAAAAGAACAAAAGAGAAAGTGAAAGCCACCCACAGTCTCACCATCCAGACCTAACCATTGTCTGCTATTTCTGCTAAATATTTTGCTTGTCTTTCTGTTTTTTACACACACACACTCACTCACATGCTCACACAAAATTGGAATGATTCTGTACCTGTTCTGTTTAAATAAGCTTTTTTCATTTTTGGGTAATTTTAGATTTAAACAAAAGTTGTGAAGATGGTCAGAAAGTTCTCAGATGCCCTGCGCCCAGTTCACTATTCTGAATAGCTCCCATAAGTACGGTGCATTTGTCACAATGAATGGATCACTATTGATCGTTACTGTTAACAAAATCCATACTTTATCCAGATTTCCTTAGTTAGGTCCCATCATCCTTCTTCTGCTGGAGGATCAGATCCATGACAGCACATTCAGCCATCATGTCTCCTTAGGCCCCTCTTGCCTACCACAGTTTCTCAGACTTTCCTTGTGTTTTACGAGCCTGTCCGCGCTGAGGAGTACTGGCCAGACCTTTCATAGTGTCTTTTAGCTGGGATTTGTTTGATGTTTTTCTCATTATTAGCCTGGAGTTTGAAGGTGCACATATCCTCAAACCCAGAATTGCCATTTGTTACCGTTTTTGTGATATTCGATCCATTTTTTAAAAACGAATGGAAGTTAGATCCCTGTTCCCAAGCATCCGTATCTACAGCCCCCAAAACATCCTGGCTGCAACAGCCTTAAACTCCGGGTGTAATGCTCCATCTCCACTTTCCCCTTTTCCACTGTGGATATGTGCACCTGCACAACCAGGCAAATAGATGCTGTGTTATGTGTATTTTAAAACTTTTCCATGAATGGCATCACATGCACCTTGTTCATGTTTCACTCAGCATCGTTTCTGAGAACCATTAGGGGAGATCTCCACAGACCTAGCCAGCCCCCCTGTCTTTTTTTTTTTAGATTATTTATTTATTTATTTATTTATTTATTTATTTATTTATTTGACAGAGAGAGAACAGCAAGAGAGGGAACACAAGCAGGGGGAGCAGAAGAAGCAGGCTCCCCGCAGAGCAGGGAACCCCATGTGGGGCTTGATCCCAGATCATGACCTGAGCCGAAGGCAGATGCTTAATGGACTGAGCCACCCAGGCAACCCCAGCCCCCCTGTCTTTTAACTTTGTATTCTAGAGTGTGACTGCAGTATATGTTACCCATTCCCTTCCTGTGCACACACACCAGAGACTCTCTACGGCGCACGCCTGGAGATAGAACTGCTGGTTTGTAGAGTGTGAACCTTCCGTTACAATCATACCAGTTCACACTCCAGCAGCAACGTTCCCAGCCACAGGTAGTTTAAGCAGACTTTGACATTTTCTCCCAAACCTCCGAATGTGAAATTAAATCTCATCGGTTTTTATTCTTAATTTCCCTGATTATTGGTGAACTTGAGCATCATCTCATATATTCATTAACGTTTGGTTCCCTTGACTGTGAATTGTTTGTTCTCCATCCCCCTCCCCCCACCACTTTACCACTGGGTCTCTTTTTCTTTCTTTTTTTTTTTAATTAACCTGATAGCATTTTTTTTTTACTTATTTTAGAGAATAATCCTTTCCCATTGTATATGTTACAAATACATTGTGCTAGTCTGCTGTTTCTCTTTCAGCATGACTATTCTCATTTGTCATTCAGAATCTGACATTTTGACATAGTCAAAATTATCATTCTTTTCCTGTATAATTTATGCTGTTTTGTATATTGCTTAAGAAGTTGTTTTCCTACCCTAATATCCTAAAAATAGTCCCTGTATTTTCTTCTAGTTGTTGTAAGTTTTTATATGTTTTTAATGTGTAGGTCCTTAATTCACATGAAATTCCCCCCCCCCTTTTTTTTTCTGCATAAGATGAAGATCTAATTTTCTCTGTGCAAGAAGCCCAGCTGCCCAGGACCTTTTATCAAAGTCATTCATCCTTTTCTCTCTGGTCTGTAATGCCAGGTCCATCAAATGACAGCGTCCATAGATGCAGTAACCTGTTTTGGAATTTCTAATCTGTTCAACTGATCTTTTATCTATGGATTAGCCAAAGCCACACTATTGTACTTACTTAACTTCATAATAAACTCTGATGCCTAGTAAAATAAGCATTCCCTTCTAGTTATTCTTTTTCAGAATTGCATTGGATATTTCTACAGTTTTTTCTGCCACATGAATTTTAAAACAACTTTATAAAATTTTATAGAAAACCATATTAGGGTTTTTATTGGAATTGCACTAGTGTTATAGATTTATCTGTGGGAAGATTACCATTCTTACCATACTGAACCCTTCCTATTCATAAGACAGTTTAT
The DNA here is from genome assembly GCF_011800145.1 of Mirounga leonina. Taxonomy (NCBI): domain Eukaryota; kingdom Metazoa; phylum Chordata; class Mammalia; order Carnivora; family Phocidae; genus Mirounga; species Mirounga leonina. The sequence goes on from NW_023270387.1 coordinate 37,181,610, forward strand.
TTTTTAAGAACGTATACGTTTTCAATACAGTTTTTGAAATTACCTCAGCAATAATTTTTACCTTTTTTGTTTTATTGACTCTTAGGCATCAAATTACTTTTATTGCTAGATTAGATTTTTTTCAAAGTCTTTGTGTAAATATTAGCTTGTAGGAATCCTGTTTGTTTTGGTGGCCCTTGGATGGCTCAGTTAAGCGTCCGACTCTTGATTTCAACTCAGGTCATGATCTCAGTGTCATGAGATCAAGCCCCATGTCAGGCTCCAAGCTGGGCATGGAGCCTGCTTGGGATTCTCTCTCTCTCCCCCCCTGCCTCTCCCCTCTACCTCGCTCACACTCTCTTCCTCTCTCAAAAAAATAATAAATAATGATGATAATAATAATAATAAAACTGCTCCCATCAGAACAAAGAAAAATCCATTTTAAAAGAGCAATGTTATTTGTTTTTGAAAGTAGGTTTATATGATCTATCTTGTTGAATAATTTTATTAGTTCTGTAGAATTTCTTAGATTTTCTAAATAGACAATTATAGGGGAGCCCGGTGGCTCAGTCAGGTAAGTGTCTGCCTTCAGCTCAGGTCATGATCTCAGGGTCCTGGGATCGAGCCCTGGGTCAGGCTCCCTGCCCAGCGGGGAGTCTGCTTCTCCCTCTGCCTCTGCCCCTTCCCCACCCCCACTCATGTGTGTGTTCTCTCTCACTCAAATGAATAAATAAAATCTTTAAAAAAATAAAAATGAATAATCATGCCATCAAAAAATGATAATTTGTCTCTTCCTTTTTTAAACTTATTTTATTTAAATTCAGTTAGTTAACATATAGCATGTCATTAGTTTCAGATGCAGAGTTCAGTGATTCATCCATTGCATAGAACACCCAGTGCTCATCACATCACTTGCCCCCTTAATGCCCATCACCCAGTTACCCATCCCCCCACCCCCTCCCCTCCAGCATGTCTCTTCCCTTTTCATCCATGTTTCTCCACTGCCTTATTGGCAGTACTGATGATAACTATATTATCAGTGTGGTAGTGGGTATCTTTGTCTTGTTCTTGACTTTCCTAGAAAAGTCTCTAAACACTTATTTTAGGATCTTTGATAAAATGTATTAAGATATGATAGAGATTTTTGTTAGATTTTTTTTTAAGTCCAGTATGTTCAAGTTCCCTTCTATTTATTTATACTTTAAGAATTGTTTTAGTAAATCACAGATGAGTTGTAAATTTTCCTGAATGCTTGGTCGAACCTATTGCAGGGATCATGTGGATTGCCTCTTTTAATCTGCTCCTTGGTGAATGAAATTGATAGATTGTCTTGTGTTCAAGCTTCTGTGCATTCCTGGGATAAACCTTGGTCTTATTTTGAAAACAACAAGAGTTGGCAAGGATGTGGAGAAAAAGGAACCCTCATGCATTGTTGGGGGGAATGCAAACAGGGGCAGCCACTGTGGAAAACAGTGTGGAAATTCCTCAAAACATTAAAAATAGAACTATCCTATGGTCCAGTAATTGCACTACTGGGTATTTACCCAAAGAATAAGAAAACACTAGTTTGAAAGGATACATGCATCCCTATGTTCACTGCAGCATTAAGCTAGCCAACCTGTGGAAGCAACCCAAGTGTCCATTGGTGGATGAATGGATAAAGAAGATTTGGTATAACTATACAATAGGATATTACCCAGCCATAAAAAAGAATGAAATCTTGCCATTTTCAACAACATGGATGGATCTAGAGAGTATAAGGCTAAGCGAAATAAGTCAGGGAAAGATAAATACCGTATGGTTTCGCTCATATGTGAAATTTAAGAAATCAAACAGTAAACAAAGGGGGGGAAAAGAGTCAAACCAAGAAAAAGACTCTGAACTATAGAGAACAGATGGTTCCCAGAGGGGAAGAGGGTGGGGGGAATGGATGAAATAGATGAAAGAGAATAAGAGTACACTTGTCATGATGAGCACTGAGTAATGCATAGAATTGTTGAATCACTACATTGTACACCTGAAATTAATATAACACTGTATGTTAACTATACTGAATTAAAATTTCTAAAAAAGACTTATGCTACAAAAATGTTTTAATAAAATATGAAAATACTGGGGCACCTGGGTGGCTCAGTCGGTTAAGCCGCTGCCTTCGGCTCAGGTCATGATCCCAGGGTCCTGGGATCGAGCCCCACATAGGGCTCCCTGCTCAGTGGGGAGCCTGCTTCTCCCTCTGCCTCTGCCTGCCTCTCTGCCTACTTGTTCTCTCTCTCTCTCTGTCAAATAAATAAATATTTTTTAAAAAATTTTTAAAAAAATATGAAAATACTCACATCTTATGTGAAAAATGAGCATAGAAAACTATGCATATGGTATAGTTAAAGCACTAAATGAAAAGTATGCATCAAAGTGTTGACAGTATATACTTCTGGCTAGCAGTTGTACTGATGTGGTTGTTTTTCTACTCATCACACTTTTTTATATATTCCATAATGTACATCTATTATTTTTATAATGTTTAAATCAAAGATTAAGAAAATTTTCTCGAATTGGAAGGAACTTGACTCAGCCATAAAATCTTCAGTTGTGCTTGGCCTCTCCCCCTTTGAAATGAGTCCTTATCTCATCTTTCTCGTGGGCACTGTTAGGTTATTCCTGGCCAGTGGACACTGGATCAAATTGAAAGCAAAAAGTGCAGGTTCATCTGAGCAACAGAACTCAAACATTTGACAATAGTTCTCAAAAGCAGTTCACATTCCATGTCTGAGATCTTTAAGTGTGTTAGAAAGGTTTAAGAGTAAATTGTCCCATGGAAAATTGCTAACTCAAAGTCTAATATTTAAAAGGTTGGAAGAGCCCCCAAACTACTGGGCAGTTCTCAGAAAGCCCTGGTTTGGTCAAAGAGGAATACTCTAGCGAAGACTGCCCAATAGGGGATTCCCATGCTGGGCAGAAATGGCCCAAACCTAGTACCTCTGCTGAGCTCAGTCAGCGGCTAGGAGCAGCTGGGGGGATCCTGCCTCAGCAACACTGTGGTGGACCCTGTCAAGCCAGCTAAGGGAGATCTGAGAGGAGCACCTCTTGGATGCCATGGTAATGTATTTAAAGTACACTCTCTTCAAAGTCTCCTTCTCACCGTTGAAATAAAAACAAAACTAAAAAACCTTCTCCATAAAACAGCAAGTGGTAGGCTGCTTATATAGAGAGAAAATATTGAGCTTTCCCTTAAATGGGATTGTAGAAGAATACAGAACTTAGAATGGTTCCTAGCACATTATATATAACCGAGTATTTGTCGACTAAATTGTTACTTGATCCTTTTTTTCTTTTTTTGCGTATAGTTGACACACAGTTACATTATTTTCAGGTATCCAGCATAGCGATTTGACAAGTTCATACATAGGCTATGCTCACAAGTAAAGCTACTATCTGTCCCATTACATCGCGATCACAATGTCATTGACTGCATTCCTTAACTGCACTCGGTAGATGGAGGCCTATATCTCCTCCCCTTCACCCATTTTGCCCACCCCCACCCCCAGCAACCATCAGTTTGTTCTCTGTATTTATAGTTCTGATTCTGGTTTTTGTTTACTTATTTTTTAATTCCATTTATGAGTGGAATCATATGTCTTTCTCAGTCTGACTTGTTGTACTTAGCATAATACCCTCTAGATCCTTCCATGTTGTCTCAAATGGCATGATTTCATCCTTTTTTATGGCTGTGTAATATTCTATTCTGTATATATACACCACATTTTCCTTATCCATTCATCTACTGATGGACATTTAGGTTGTTTCCATGGCTATTGTTAATAATGCTACAATAAACATAGCGGTGCATATATTTTGAGTTAGTGTTTTTGTTTTCCCTGGGTAAATACCCAATAGTGGAATTACTGGATCCTATGGTACTTCTATGATTCTTTTCCTCTTATGAGGCATAATAATATGCTGTTCTTAATTAAAGCCAGGTACTTTATTTTTTAAAGATTTTATTTATTTGACAGAGAGAGAGAGCACAAGCAGGGGGATAAGCAAAGGGAGAGGGAGAAGCAGACTTTCCGCTGAGCAGGGACCCCAATGTGGGGGTTTGATCCCAGGGTCCTGGGACCTGAGCCAAAGGCAAATGTTCATCCGACTGAGCCTCCCAGGTGCCCTTAAGCCAGATACTTTAGATTTGATATTTCTAATCCTTATAAGAACCCTACAATTTGGACATTGTTAGCTGTCTTTACAAGTTGATACACTGAGGCTCAGCGAGGTTAAGTAACCTGACCAGGTCATTCAGCTAGTAAGTGGTGGTTCTGGGACTCAAACCTAGTACTGCTCCAGACCAGAAGTCTTCAACCCTGGCTAACCATCAGAATCACCTGCAGAAATTTAAAATATTCAGATGATCAGGCTGCACGCCAGACTGATTAAATCCCTATTTCTTGAGGTGGGCCTAGACATTTGTATTTTTTTAAAGAGCTTTTACATGTGGGAAGTTCTATCGTTTCCAAGGTTGAGCACCACTGATCTATACCAACCCCTTCTCTTATTACAGATTGGGTAACTGGGCCTCAGAGAGGGGAGACTATCGCATTTCACATTCCACAGCCGAAAGTGTCGGACCCAGAACACAAATGAAGATTTTTCTAATCCCTTGTTGCCCTGTCCGAGATTACTTAACCATTCTTCCACTCTGGCACCACGTGGGCAAAGGGGCAAGGCTCTGCCCATATGACGGTTCTTGTGTGCCCCCTGGTGGGATAAAATGGTATGGAGCCACTGTCTTGGGCAGTGCTTCATGGGTAAGAGAGTAAGGAGCTCTCCAGGCCTCTGTATTGCTAATCTAAACGCTGCATGTTGATTTATACAAGGTGGCTGCTAGGTTGGTGGCACTTTATAGCATCCTCGCACTTGGAAAGAAGAAAACAACAACATCAAAACAAAAACACAGCCACTCTGGATTGGTACAGTGCCTTCCCTCCAAAGACTTGTATATCACGCCCACTTGAAACCATATGAGACACTTCCTCGTCTAATAACTCGGTGAGAAATTTTTAAGATCTTACAGAACCTGTTATTAAGGCAGTAGACTTATGGATCGTCTCACAGTCAAACATACCTGAGGACAAATTCTAGCTCTACAATTTATTGATCTTATAAACTTGGGTGAGCCACAGGGCATCTTTAGTCCTCAGTTTTATCACCTGTGAAATGGTCATTCTAGATGAGAAGATGAGCAGCCAGCAAAGGAGACAGAGGGAGAACGAGGGACTGGCACAGTAGAAGAGAAACCAGGAGAGTATGTCATCCTAGAGGCCACTCGAGTGTTGCGGATGGAGGAAATGACCAGCCGGGTCAGATGCTGGGATCCCTTAGGAAGGCAAGGCCCGAGAATGGACAATCCAGTTTAGCAAAGAGGAGGTCGTTAGTGACCTTGACAAAAGCCATGTTGCTCTAGTGGGTGTGGTGAATTCTGACTGGAGTAAGGAATTTGATAGATGAAGCGTCGGCTACTCTCTGAGTTTTTCTATAAAGAGGAGCAAAGAAATGGGGTGGTCACTGGAGGACGAAGTAGTTCTGTCTTTAGAATGGAAGGACTAACAGCCTATGGGTGATGAGGCCGGGGATGACCCAGGGTGAGGGAAGAAGGGCTGCTGCCGGAAGGAGAGGAAGAATTCCAGGAGCAGCTCCCTTCCTAGGTCAGCGGGAGCGGGATGTGGTACCTGCATGAGCAGAGACATGGTTCATTTGCGATGACAGGACTGGGGGGGGGGGCTCCGCACACAGCTGCCCTGCGGTGGGGGGAGGGGACGGGGCCTGGGCCAGCTCTCTTCTTGTGGAATCCGTTTTCTCAGTGCCGTGGGAAGCAAGGTCATCAGTGAGACCACCTGCTTTTAAGTGAAACCAAGTACCTTCAAGAGGGCACCTGGGTGGCTCAGTTGGTTAAGCGACTGCCTTCAGCTCAGGTCATGATCCTGGAGTCCCGGGATCGAGTCCCGCATCGGGCTCCCCGCTCGGCGGGGAGTCTGCTTCTCTCTCTGACCCTCCCCCATCTCATGTGCTCTCCCATTCTCTCTCTCAAATAAAAATCTAAAAAAAAAAAAGTACCTTCAAGAGAGCAGGTGGTATGTTCCGATTTAGAAACATCACTCCGAGTGGTGGTAGTGTGGTTAGCGGGTAAGTCTGTGCTGAAAACCAATCATGAGGTTTGCATGTAACTTCAACTGAAATCCAAACAACAGTAAACACGATACTCTGAATTTTCTTTATTTTCTAATAACTATTTGAACCACTCTACAAAACATTCTACATTATTTAACAAAACTTCCGCAAAATTTAGAGTGGGAATTAGACCCCATCTCTTTACCATCAAAAACATCTTGCAAACACTTATTTTCTTAGAGGATATTCAGCTTTGTGAAATTACTTACAGATGATGGTACCTTTTAGTTCCATCTACCAGCATGAGAATTTACCGTGAGCAGAAAACTCTTTAAAACAAAACACTATACACATTTCTTTTGAACCATTTCAGATTAAGCTGTGTTGGGTGTTTTTCCAAAAGTTACGAGTAAGCTCAGTCTCCTTTCCCCGGTCACAGGCTCGCATTTGTGGCAGGTTTGTACAAAACCCACCCACTACTCCTCAGACTGCCCATCTAGGGACGCCCGTGGTTCCCATCGTCACAGGTAGAAGAGAGAGTTGGCTAATTCCAAACTCGGTTCTTTGTGAATGCTCTGTGCCACCAGGAGGGTCAGCTTGTGCGCGTACTGACACGGGGCTGGGATGCTGATTAAGCCCTGAGGAGAAAACGTATTGACAGCAATTAAGAGGTTAACCTGTTCTTCAAAATAATCTATGTTCCTGAGTTTTATCCTCTGCTAATCCCAGACACAGTCGAAGGCATTCGCGGGTAGACTTACTAAACTCGGCCGACAAAGGGCCAGCGCATCACGGGGAGTACAGGCTCAGCGGGCGAGACAGGGCGGAGGGCCAGTTGGGCTCTGATGAGCTGGGAGCCGGGAGCCATCACACTTAGCACTAATCTACGTTTCCTGTGACTTGAGGCTCCAAGGGGCTCAGAGCAAACCTTGGCCTTGGACTCTGAGAGCAGCCCTGGGCTTCATGCACGGAAACACAGAACAGACGCGTCCTCACGTTCCCACCAGACACGGCTTCAGTTTCTTCAACTGCAACTTGGAAATAACAATACCCCGAGTTCCTCCCCGGCTCGCATACGAGAATGCATAGAATAAAGTCCCCTGGAAATAAATACTAATGTTCTAAGTAATAATAATAATGTTAACAGTTATTGCTGCTTCGTTTCTATGACAGACCGGGTTTCTCCCACTGTGGACTCAGAACTCATTCATTCATTCATTCCTGCACACATGCATGCATTCCTGCCTCGTGAAGTCAGGCGCTGTGCTGGGGGAGTTGGGGGACTTCGCCAGGCGGGAGCACTGAGCGTCCGTGTCCCACAGCGTCACTCACCGGCCAGTTGTAGTACACGTGGCACAGTTTGAAGGTGAGTCTCTGCATGTGGTCGGGCTTCAAGCCGTTGTCGTCGTAGATGACGTTATAGTGGGTGGGAGTAATCGTTCCCCGGCGGGCAGCCTGACTGATCAAGTAGAAGTCGTACCTGGGGGACAACCGGCAGGAATGTGAGAAAGAGGCCTGACGCGGAGAACGCGCAGCGAACGTTTCACTGAAAACCGGCTTTCGAATAGCACTTGCCATCCGGGGCGCGTGGCTTCTGAGTCCACCACGGTGCCGAGTGGCGGGTTCTGCACCGACCGGCTCACTTCGGTGAAGAACCGCGGTGCGCACTTCTTCCTGACCACAATCACCGACAGTTTGACACTTGGAACCAGAAAGGCAAAAAGTGAGATGCAGAGAACCAAAACCAAGCTTGCAGCTTTCTATTCATCTTTCTTGGTAATTTCTAAAGAAATAAATTCACTCATTAGAAAAACACTGCAAAAATGAAGAAAGTCAAAATTACCCCCAACCTCAACTCCCCCCGCCCTGAGATACACAGTTTTCAAAATTAGAGATTGTTCTTATTTGTGGCAAAAGTATGGCATGTCCACTCACCTGGCTGGTTTATATCACTTGGACAGGACAGGGGGGAATGGTTAGTAAGGCAATGAGCTCCAAATAGCACTTCTAAAGGAAGATTTTCCAGAATTTTCCATGGAGACAAGATTTCCTTTTTTCCATTAGCAATAGTCGCCCTATTTCACCTTCACCCTTCCTCTCAATTTCTGAATAGCAAGAGACCCACAAGTTCCTCTTACTCCTCAATCGTCGTTCCTGAGTCCTGCAGGACACACGCCTGGGAGGACGGATGGATGGACCAAATGTACATTTGGGCCAAATGTTGAATGACCAAGGATTAAAGTCAGGATTTGGTAAAACCAAATCCAAATACTGGCCATCATTCTCAAAGGAACCTCTGGGATGCAAAGATTATGGGGAGATCTCACTTTAAGCATTTTATTTTAAAAATATATTATTGTAGGGGCGCCTTGGTGGCTCAGTCGTTAAGCGTCTGCCTTCGGCTCAGGTCATGATCCCAGGGTCCTGGGATCGAGCCCCGCATCGGGCTCCCTGCTTCGCGGGAAGCCTGCTTCTCCCTCTCCCACTCCCCCTGCTTGTGTTCCCTCTCTCGCTGTGTCTCTCTCTGTCAAATAAATAAAAAAAATCTTAAAATATATATATATATATATTATTGTTTTCAATATTGAAACTTTTAAAAGGTGATGTCATATTGCAAGAAAACTCCTTAGCTCTGTCAGCTGCTAAATGTATTCCTGCTAGCCCGAAATTGCATGCTTGTGATTCGGAATAGATAGACACAGTCACCTGAGGTCAGTGGGGAGGGAGAGATTTGGGCTGTGGGGCTCTGGAGGCAGCTGCCGCGATACTGCCCCCGAGCCATTATGCTCTCCCTCCTCGCTGACCGTCCCTCATGAGGTCCGGGCTCCGCTCCTCCGCGCCTCATGGCGGCAACTCTGCCGGTGGTGCTGACGGTGCTGACGGTGTCACCCGACAGACGAATGCGCTGCTCTGCTTGGAGTAAGATGCGCTCCGAATATTTTAAGAAGCCACTTAAGATGATCATCCTCCCCCGTTGGTCAGTTCTAGTATTTTCCTTGCACCTGACACTTGACACACTCACTGAGGAAAACGTACCGCACCACCGAATCTAGAAACGTGGCGACGGAGCAAGGTGTTTAGGGTGGTCTGATCATCGGCAGCCCAGCCGGCCCTGCCCTCCACTGCTTTCAGCACCTCCCACCGACCTTAGCCGCACACCAGGGCCTGCACTTGAGGGGCCTTAGCCCTGGCTGTTGGATTTGGGCCTTGAATTTCAAACTGCAGCTTGTTCAGTTCCGCGGCTTATCAATATGCATGAAGCATCTTCCCCGCCAGCAGCCCCGTGGGCTTCCTGCTGAATCTCCGCGTGAGCTGTTTTGCAGGACACCCGCCTTCCTCCAGGTGCCCCCACCCGGGCTCACCCCACCCTATTCACGGAAGAGCAACGTGACCACGCTCCAAGCCAGGGGAAATCTAACCATCCGGCTGTACCCACAGGATGCAAACACACAGCCATACTCCTTTTAATAGTTATAATCAATGTGCGATCATCGCGAGTGTGGGGAAAGAACGGTAATTGAATACCTGGCATGTGAACTTGCTTGCGTCACACTGCTCAGCAGCTGCGGAACCTCGTACTCAGCCAGTGTTTGCAGCTGCCCGTCCCCTACGCCGTCCCGGTACACGACCACGCGCGCCGGCAGAGCGTGGTTGTGGTCGTACCATCTGCTGAGTGCTCCTGCAGAACGTGGTGTTGGTGAGAAGAGAATGGCTCGTCCGACGCCAACAAGGAATAACATCCTCTTAGAGTTCAATGTTTTAGAGAAGTCCGTTATTACGGACCACTATAAAAGAGGGTAATTCCTAACTTGAGTTGTAACTGCAATAATATAAAAGCGGGTAACTTTAGGGAACATTTGGCATCTCGGCTGTTTGAGGAATCATAATGGTTTCTATGGTATAACATCTTCTTAAACTTAGCATACACCTCTGTAGTGACATTTTAATATTTAAGCAATAAATGAAGTCATGCAATAGACATACAAATTCCCAAAACCAAATTAATACTAATTTAGTTCCTCCGAGTCTTTTTTAAATGCTATCAATAGATACAGACTGGATAATTTCATGTCATTTTCTTCCCCAACAAGCATAAATACGAAGACATAAGGAAAGGACGTGGCCGCCCCTCTGAAAGCATCTCTTACCATGGACTCACCCAATTCGCTTCTAAGTTGCACCGACAATGCAAACTCTGAGAACATTTCCACCACTCCAACCAGAAACCGCCCCAAGACAGAGACCAGACAGTAACTCTTACTCAACACAAACTTTTCACAACTACTTTAAAAAAAGGATCAAGTTTTGAAGTGAGGGTAAGATAATATAATACTTATTTTCATGTATATATTGGGCAATTGTTTTAGAAGAGTTTATTGTCGGGGAAATTCATTTTAGTTCAACAGAAGATGATCATCTAGGTAAGGCCATAACCAACACACATCACCAAATTCACTTTTTTAGGAAACAATATTTACAACCTCCCCCCACCCCCAGAGTTTATAGATGGGAAAAATGCACATCAGGAGAGGAAGTGAACTGTATGAGCTGCATTGCGAGGGAGCACCAAAGCCAGACCCCGACCAGGGCTGGGGAGGAGACGGGGACGGGAGCCCCAGATACTGTTCCCACCGCATCCCACCCTGAAGAAGGCGCCCTTCCTCGCCTGCCTTCTTCCCCATCTTCTCCTTCTATGCCGCACTTCATCTGCCAGCATTCCTATCCCGGCCCCAAAAGGCTTCCTTCCTACTTCTAGACCTCACACCACTCTGTCACAATCCTTGTTTCTCTGGGGTAGATTCCTTTGGTCTTTGCACTGCTTGCCAGAGCCACCAGCAGCTACAACGTGCCCTTCCTGTTGGCTTTCTGTTTATTGCACACAGATGACACGTGTAGATTCTACAGCATCTGTGAGCATGGGGCAGGACACAGCTGGGAATCTCCCACCGGGTGACAGTCGCCTCGGGCAGGCTTAGGGCATCTGCTTCCACCGCCTGGTCTGCTATGGGCACAAGGACTCTGGGTCGGAAAGACTAGCGCTCAGAGCCCACCCCCACTGCTATACTTTGAGTACCAGTCATGAAAACTTTTAAGCAATCTGCAACATCAGTTGTTGTTCTCTGGAGGATACAGCGAGAAAACCACCTAAAGTGAGAAAAACACAAAAGTAAAGTTCAAATTCAAAATGTCTTCTATAAACATGCATTAGGATTAAATGAAGAAACAGAACCACCTAAGTGTCCACCGACAGAAGAATGGATAAAGATGATGTGACACACTCTTGTGTGTGTGAGCCCGCATGCATGTGCGCACACACAAAATACTATTTAGCCACACAAAAGAATAAAATCTTGTCATTTGTGATGACATGGATGGACCTTGAGGACATTAGGCTAAGTGAAATAAGTCAGAGAAAGACAAGTACTGTATGATCTCACTTGTATGTGAAATTAAGAAGAGAAAAAAAAAAAGCTTCTAGATACAGGGGCAGACTGGTGTTTGCCAGAGGCAGGGGGTGGGGGTGGGGGCCTTGGGTGAAGGAGATCGAAGGATACAAACTTCCTGATAGAAAATAAGTCAGTCTTGAGGATGTAATGAACAGCATGGTGAGCATAGTTAATAACACTTGCTGCACATTTGAAAGTTGCTGAAAGAGTCGATCTTGAAAGTCCTCATCACAAGAAAAATGAATTTTATGACTATGCATGTGATGATGTTAACTAGACTTACTGTGGTGATCATTTTGCAATATGTACAAATATTCAATCAGTAGGTTGAACACTGAAACTGATAAAATGTTGTATGTCATTATACCTCAATCGAAATAAAAAGAAACAGACATTATGAGTAGTACTTAATGCTCATGATTTTGTATATGCTATAGGAGCACAATTATATTAAAAACCTGCCCTCCCCAAAAGAAATTTATTGGTAAGAGAAACTAAAGCATAGTGCTGGCATCAGACATAGTTGGGTTCAAATCCTGCTGGCATGCTCACCAGCCATGTGAACCTAAGCCTCGGTTTCTTCATCTGTACCAAGGACATATGCAAGGTGGTAAGGTAGTTACTACCTCATAAGGTTGTAAAAATTAAATTAGATAATATATATAAAGGACTTAGCACAGTACTTGGCACAAAATAAGCAATAATAAATAGAAGCCACATTATTATTATTACAAAGGAATTTATTAGTTTAGCAGATCTACTTTCAAAATATTCAAAGATTTCTCAAGCATAAACTTCTACTCTTATCAATGAGCCTTTTGGACTTGAAATCTGAACATGATTCACTTATTTAAATTTCAGAAGAAGTTCTCCTGCTTAAGTCATTAATTAAATAAAAGCACTTGGAAAATGAAAGTCATGGCTTAGTGGTAAGTATGCATCGACATTATTATATAACCAATAAGGACACAATTAGGAATGTGGCTAACAAACTGGAAATCCTTTATCTGCTTGATTAACGAAGTGACAGATGGGATCTCATACAACCTGGAATGAATTTGGAGTCACACCGCTACTCTTCCTGTTTCTCACCATCCCAAATATATACCTTACCACAAATTTAATGGAGTAAATCAAATAGCTTACATCCAGGAATAAAATACGTCACAAACAGCTCCTGCAGCCTCAAAACACACTGCTTAGTTGCAAATAATGAAACAATTCTAAGAACTACAATTTATTAAGTACTATGAGTCAATATTTAATGTGTTACCCCTGAACCTGCTTATGTTTTCAACAGCTGCATGAATAACTACATCAACTCTCTGCAAGTGTTAATAACAACACGCATGTATTGAGCATATTGAGGCTGTGTTTTAAGCACTTTATCTTAGGTAATTTCCATACATGCCCTATGAAATAGGCATCATTGTCATCCCCATTTTACAGGTAACTACAAGTGATGCACAGCAAGCTTAAACAGCCAGATGTCAGACACAGAATAAGTAAGTGGCAGATCAGGATACAAATCCAAGCAATCTGAATCCAAAGCTCAGCGGCTTGACATAATATATGTGAAGTTCCTAGTACAGTACCCAGAACAGTGCAGATGTATAGAAAACAAATTCGTAAGAATTTCCATCACCCATCATTTTGGGAATATGATAGGTATATGAGTGATAGCTTGTCCTGATGTCTGCATAAATATAGTTTTTTCATAAGGCTACATATTATCTTGATATTATCAATTTATGACTAAAGTTTCATATTTTTAAAATGAGTGAGGAATACAAACTGTTTCCTGCTGTATGGTTTTTAGCTAAACCACAAACAATAATTAGAGAATATGTTGGGGTAATTGTAAAAGTACCTGGTGATTCCGGGGTTAATACTGGCCACAAATCCAACCACCACCATTCCCTTGCTGAATTCATCTTTACAGACATCGATACCGACCACCATCAGGGACTTTAACTGTGAAAGTAAATTTTTCATGATTTAATGGAATGGGGCATCATTTCCCCAAGTGATGATTTAATATCTTTTGAACTTTTAAATAAGGAACTTTTGAAAAAAACCGTCCCTAGTTATCAAACTGTTTAAGTGAAGCTCTATACCAGCGAGACCAAGGGCCCGAGGAAGCAGGCTATTAAAACAGAAAGCAAAGAGACTAAAAGATGCAGGGCTGGCTGTGGGCACACTTCGCTCCAGAGCCCCACTGCAGTGGCTACCGTCCTTTGGGGAGATGGACCAGTGTCTTCGGGGGCTGGAGAGGTTCCAGGCAGTGGGCAGTCATTTATCGGGGCCTCTGGGCTGTGGGGATCTGAAGGGGAAGTCCATTCCCCACTCTTCAGGTGTCTAGGGGACCCTCACGGCTCCGTGGCTCTGCACCCCCTGGAGGCAGCCGGGGCTCCCCGTCTACATCCTGCTGATGGAAATGTAAGGAAGGGACAACATTCCCTCACTTCCCATCCCCTCCCCTCCTTCTTCCTTCCACAGTGGCCAATAGTTCAGGAAGGAGAAGAGGACTTTCTCAGTTCCCACCACAGGTCAAGATCAGAGCTCTGCCGGCCGCCCGAGCCCCGGGGAGGCCCCTCCAGGGTGTGGAGCTCCTCCGAGGGCCAGCAGCTGCTGAAAGCTGATAAAAGCAGAGCCCCGGGGCACAGATTTCCTGTAGCAGCAAGACGGCCCCAGATCAAGGCCCTCCAAGTCTCTGCCAGCCCAGATTCTCGGTCATGAAACATGCTGTTAACAGCTCACCCGAAGCTCCCAGACAACGGGAGCCACACCTCAGCTTCTGGATGGTGTCCCGAGTCACACCGGAACCCAGAGCCCACAGACAGCAGACCCAACAAACAAAACAAACACTTCCGGAATCATGGGAAAATATCTCCCACTTTGATTTCATTGTTAAATTAACGAAAGGACTGATTGACTGCTAAAAGGAAAAGACTGTCGGACTGCTCACAGGGATCTCAACAGCCCACAGCTCGCCTCCGAGTTTGCAGGCCATTTGCATGGCGATCTTGGTGGCGATGCTCATCATCATTCCCTGTTTATTCAAGGTCCGAGTGAGCACACACTGGCTCGGCACTGGGCAGACGGAGCTCAGATATTTTTTAATGGAATCATAGTAGCTCTTCTGATTAGAAGGCAGGATACACATTACCTAAAAGGGAAAAAAAGAAGAAAAATGTCAGTTTACTTATGCTTAGAAGCAGCTTTACAAAAACTGAGGGGCACCTCAGTCGGTTAAACGTCCGACTCTTGATTTTGGCTTAGGTCATGAATGATCTTCAGGGTTGTGAGATGGAGCCCTGAAGTCAGGCTCCGCCCTAGGTTCCAAGCCTGCTTAAGACTCTCTTTCTCCCTCTCCCTCTGCCCCTCCTCCCCCACCTCACGCATGTGTGCTCTCTCAAAAAAATAAATGCATGGGGGCGCCTGGGTGGCTCAGTTGGTTAAGCGACTGCCTTCGGCTCAGGTCATGATCCTGGAGTCCCGGGATCGAGTCCCGCATCGGGCTCCCTGCTCGGCAGGGAGTCTGCTTCTCCCTCTGACCCTCCTCCCTCTCATGCTCTCTCTATCTCATTCTCTCTCTCAAATAAATAAATAAATAAAATCTTTAAAAAAATAAATAAATAAAATAAATGCATGGATTCTCCAAATATCTCTTGCCCTTAAATTCCGAAGAAGCAAATACTAACATGCCTAAAGTTGTCTTAAATGGCCCTTAACCACTGACAATTGGTCAATGCCACTTGAAACGCCCTTTTACCAGCCGCCTGCTCTGCAGTCCCACTCCAAAGCTACCCATCCCTCTTGGCTTTCCCTGCCTCACATCTCTTCTGATTTGATTGTTAGGTTCCCCAAATTCCCTCCTAACCTAGCTCCTTCTCCAGCTCCCTCCCTGCCCCCTTATTGGCCCTTTCCTGTGGCTCCCCAGCTCTCATTCCCCACCATCTCCTCCCCCAGCCTGACCCACACATAGGCCAAGTGGAGGATTAGCTTACAAAGTGGTCTTTTCTAGGTACTAGGTACTAGACAACAAAAATAAAATAAACAAACAAGTATTTGTTTGTTTGTTTACTTTGACTTGAGAGTAAGGATATGGCAGGGGAGGGAAAATAAGGAGAAAGAAGCTTCAGGTCCCCAGGTATTTTTAAATTCTACCATCTCTTTCACCGCCCCTATTTCTTATCAGGGGTTTCTCTCCGAAGGGCCTCTCCTGGCCTACCTACATCTTCTGTCTTTTAGCCAAATTATAGAAAAGACAGGCACTGTTATGATTAGCAGAGGACAAAGTGATTTTCCACCTACAAATCTGTTCAAAATATAATGTCAAGGGCTAAAATTATTTACACTTAATTATATAAAATAGGGAAATATATTTGTCAGCAAAATCCTCTTAGAAGTCTTCCTTCCATCCTATGAATTTGGGGCCAAGCCAGGTAGGTGACAGAACAAAGCAGTGGTCCAACGGGGACTGGGGCCAAAAGAAGGTGAGAGACAAGTGAGATCTGTTGCCTACGAGGGGATGGAGGTGTAGGCGATATGTGAATAACAGGAGCCATGCTTCCCCCATCAGAGAAGGGAGGTACAAACATGGATGTGGGGAACACATCCCTGTGCTACTGGACTGGAACTGGAGGTGTGGACATGTTTTTAACATATACATAGACACACACGGTAATAACACAGATGTAAGTGTGTATGTATCTACAGTCAACCCTTGAACAACTGTGCAGGTCCATTTGTATGCAGATTTTTTGATAAATATAGTCCAGTACTGTAAATGTATCTCCTCTCCCTTACGATTTTTTTTAAATTTTTTATTGTTATGTTAATCACCATACATTACATCATTAGTTTTTGATGTAGTGTTCCATCTTAATAATATTTTCTTTTCTCTAGCTTTCTCTATTGTAAGAATACAGTATATGGTATATATAAAATACAAAATATGTGTTAATCGACTATGTTATAGGGCTTCCAGTCAACAGTTGGCTAAGGAATTAAATTTGGTGGGAGTCAAAAGTCATACAGGGATTTTTGGCTGTGCAGGGGTCTGTACCCCTAACTCTCACATTGTTCAAGGGTCAACTATATATGAGTACATATATGTAGACACATGCTACACATATTCCTAGCTATGCCCATTGAGAAAGCCAGGAGGCAGTGACACCCCAATAACAAATGAGCACACCTAGTTGACCAGATTTTGATTTCTAAATACTGTACTCTACCAAAAGGCATCACGGCTCATTGGAGAAATATCTAATTCCAGAGCTGGGCAGCAAAACTTCAAGATTAACTTGGAATACCTTATTGTGCCAGACAGTAAGGAAGTGTCCCAAAAAAGATGGGGACATGTCAAAAAGACACAGAAACCAATCTGAATGGGTCTCCCACTAACAAAATCAGGAACAATTTCGGCATCAAAATAAACAGTAGTAATAGATGATAAGCTGGTAAATAAAATAGGAAACCATGAATCCATAGCAATATAAATAACTGAACAAAGAAATGGGGAGAAGAGAAAGCTCTTCCTTGTAACATAATGCTACCTACTAAATGTAGAAGGAAATACAATGCTACATACTAAATGTATGAAATGAGAAAGCCACCATTTGGCAATCACCATAGTAATAATGGGTTCAGATAAGAATATTCAATGGATTCTGAAACTAGCAGGTAAAAGTTTGATGAGAAACAGCATATTTACATAGTCTCAAAGTATCTTTCTGCAAAAAACAAAAACACCTGATTAATTACAAAGAGAAGAGTAGATGTACAACAGAGAAACTTGGCAGATACCACCTTAATGGGGTACCTCCCAGTAGGACGTATTAAGAAAACAAGATCATTGCTGCAATACTCTTGCTGAAAGTGCATAACTTGAATTGAATTATAAGGAAACATCAGACAAACCCAAATTAAAGGACGTTATATAAAATAACTGATCTATACTCTTCAAAATTGGAAGGTCATCAAAACTATGGGACTGTTCCAGATTGAAGGAGGGTCTAAAGAGACAAGACAGCTAAGTGCAATGCATCAGATCCTTTTACTAGAGAGGACATTTTGAGGACAAATGGAGAAATGTGAATGGAGTCTGTGGATTAGCTGGTCTTACTGTTTCCTGCTTTTGATGGTTATCCCATGGTTCTGCAAGAGAGTGACCTTGCTTGTAGAGAATATGCACTAAAGTATTCAAGGGCAATAGGGCATCATGTCTGTAACCTACTCTCAAACGGTTCAGGGGAAAAAATGACAGATAGACAGATATAGGAAGGAAGGAAATGATAAAGCAAATACGATAAAATGTCAACAATTGGAGAATCTGGGTGACCGGTATATGGGAGTTCTTTGTACAATTTTTGCGATCTTTCGTTAAGTTTTTTGTTTTTAAGGGGAGAAAAGTGCTCTTAGTGTTAGAATTCCCTTTGTTTAATATATCATCCCCACGGGCCTTTTTTTGTGTCTGACTACAAGAGAAACAGACATGGCTACGCTGCTTTGCGGGAGATGCAGAGAGGCATGCTGGGAGTCTGGACGCATGTGCTAGGGAGGTAAGACACTGCAGTGCAGTGAGAGGCTGGGGCCTGGGACAAGAGGAAGCATTTCCAAGAAATAAGAAAGGCTGAGAGGTTTTCAAGAACAAGGATGCCAATTTCAACTTGTCTGCAGTGTTGGGGTGTGTTCTACTCATGCCTTGGCCCCAAACCCTCCACCAAGCCAGCTCCACCCATGCATATACACAGTGCTTTGGGAAATGAGGCAGTTGTGGGAGCTGATGCAGCGCAGGGGGCATGGCACTCGGGAAAGAGGCGAGAACCCAGAGGAAGCCGCCATAGTGACGGAGAAAAACCCAAGCTCTCCAAGAACCCACTGAAACACTGGGGGCCCCAGCATTTACGGGGTACGATGGGAATCACTTTATCTTAAATCTTAAATAAAAGATGACCCCCCAGCAAGTTAAAAAATGTAGTAGACATTCAAGAGGATGAGATAGGAGTAAAAACAAATATTTAAAAATTAATATTAGAAATATGAAAAGGAAATAAAATATTGATTAAAATACTAAGATTAATACTTTCTTGGGTTCTTGGGGAAATGCACAGCCATTTGCAAACATATCATGGGAGAATGTGCTCACATTCCTTCTTCTAAGGAAAGAAGACTGTTAGACATAAAGAAAAAAATAAAATTATACATCAAAACAAAAATTATCCTATACTTACCAGCTGAACATTAGGATCAACATATTTCTGTAGAGCTTTAAGGAATACAGCTGGATTTTCTTGTACTTTTATGCTACATAAAAAGATTAATTTTGAGGATATGTAATTCCCTTTTTAGTAACACAGAGTTAAAAATAATACAGCTTTTTATAATCCCACTACAAGATACACCAAAACACTTACTAATCAATTTTATTAGCTTAAAAATAGTCTGGTGGAAAAATGCAGTTTTCTCAATTGTATATAATCCCTACAATTAATAATTCTGTTGTTCAAAATGAGGTTAAAAGTGAGCTTTTGAAATCACAAGTCTCAATACCATGGGTCTGAAACCGCTTTGAGTTAAACTGGAATTAAGATTTCTCTAGGGGCGCCTGGGTGGCTCAGTCGTGAAGCGTCTGCCTTTGGCTCAGGTCATGATCCCAAGGTCCTGAGATCGAGCCCCGCATCGGGCTCCCTGCTCCGCAGGAAGCCTGCTTCTCTCTCTCCCACTCCCGCTTGTGTTCCCTCTCTCGCTGTGTCTCTCTCTGTCAAATAAATAAGTAAAATCTTTAAAAAAAAAAAAAAAGATTTCTCTAATACTGAATCTCTGTAAGAACTTTAAAAGTCTCAAAAGTCATCAGATGAATGAGACCAGTTTATTCAGCTAATCTGAATGGTTCAGACTAATAAAAGATTTTTTTTTCCTTAGTGACTGCTTGTTTGGAGCCTGGAATATTTAGCCTGTATCAATCAGTCAGCAAGTACTTATCTGTTCTGTGCTTACATTATGTTAGGGGCCAGACGCTATAGAAGTAATTCCCACACAGAGGACTTCATAGATAGTTTCTTTATGTAGAATCAGCTTCTGAGAGGTGTATAGGATTGGACTGTCCTAATGCCCAGTGGCCTTTTAAAACTTGCCCAGCAGGTGGCAGGACCACTGTTCCCTGCTCACTGATTCTAACTGAGCTCCAAGAATGGCCCGCAGCTCTGAAAACAACTAAATGTTCCTGACTTTTCCAAATCAATCTCTTGCATGCAGACTCAGCAGCCATCTTACTGTCCATTCTTTCCAAACTCATCAGGCAAGTGTTTCAGATAGGAGGAACTATGCATATAAATCCAGCAGGTAAGGGGCGCCTAGGTGGCTCGGTCAGTTAAACACCAGGCTCTTGATTCCAGCTCAGGTCATGATCTTAGGGTCGTGAGATCTAGTCCCACACTGGGCTCTGCAGCCTGCTTAATTAATTCTCTCTCTCCCTCTGCCCACCCCTCCCTCCCCACTCTCCACTCTCCCTCTCTCTAAAATAAATAAATAAACAAACAAACAAACAAACAAACAAACAAATGTAACAGGGAAATGGATACTTCATGGGAAAGATAAAAGGATGGAATAAAATATGGGCTTTCAAATAAAACAGGCTAAGAACAGAACATGGCACGGGCTTGTGCGTAGAATTCACGTAAGAAAGAGCTTGCGCCGTCATCCCAAGCCAAGTCTGTGACTTGGGCTTGTTTCATTCATCTTTTCCTGCTTTTTTAGCTCCTAGGTTAAAAGAAATTAGAGCAGGTGAAACTGAAACCAGGCGATTTGTTAACAGATGTGATAAGAGATGCATTCTAAACTACAGCGTAAAATGAGACTTTGGGGACATCTTTGGTTTTCAACAATGCTTGTACTGCTGATGTAGTTAATTAGTAACCATGTGTTTAAAGAATAACTTCCCACCTTGCCAATTAGGACATTTGCCCTTCCACAATAACAGCAACAAAAAGAAGTATGCATTCCTCATATCAAGCTCAATAAAATGAGGCATGACCAATTTTACCGCTTTTCTAAAGCAAACAATATCCAATTTTGAGTGATTGTGCATGTAGAGATCCCTTACTAAACTGAAAGCAATTTATTTATCTTTCTCATTCCCAGCAAATGGCATAGCATCTAGTATACAGTAGACACTCAATAAATGTTCAAAGACTAAATGCCCAGAAACTAAATAATCTTCTACTACAGTAACAGAATCAGAAAAGCTTATTTCAGATCTATTTTTACATTAAATTTTCTTAAAGGGTATTTATTTGAGAGAGAGAATGAGTGGGCTGCAGGGGCAGAGGGAGAGAGAGAGAAAAACTCAAGGAGGCTCCATGCCCAGCGCGGAGCCCAATGTGGGACTCGATCTCATGACTCTGAGATCACGACCTGAACCGAAACCAAGAGTCAGACGCTTAACCGACTATACCACCCAGGCACCCCTCTTTCTTACATTAAATTATAAAGCATAAAATCTATCAAATAAGTCAGGAAATGCAACTTTTATATTTTTCAATATCCTGTTTCCTATTAAGTTTTATAAACAACTGATATGAAAGAATTAAGGAAAAAAAAGTTAACGGACTTATTAAGGATTTATGGCCCAACTAGTACTGAAAAGATCTTGGGAGTAATGAGACTATTGCCTAAAGAACTGTGAAAACAGTTTTACAAAGACCAACATAAAATATATTTCAACTGTATAAAACTTCAGTCACTACAAAATCTATCTACTTATAACTATTTTCTTGGTACTTTATATTAGGAAACTTTACTGAGATAAAGCTTTTGTAGCTACATCAGCCATCGTTTCTGATCTTCTAACTAAACCAAATTAATAGATGAAAACAGTTGGGATGATTTTCTGTGTATTCTCACATTTTGGGGTAGTCCACATTAAATCCCATGGAACTTCCAACTCTCCTCAAGCAGTGCAGAAAATTCTCGGTCACATTTTCATCTCTGTTGCTACATATAATCAACCATTTATTCAAAGACTGTGCACTTAAAATCTTGCAATTTCGCATATTCTTGGACCACTCAGCAGCAGATCCAGGTTGACACTGAGAAAAATAATGACCATGAAAGGGTTGAACACATTTATTCAGAGAGCAGTTAAGACTGTGCTAAGATGGTCCACATTTGTAGTAAGAGACCTATTTAGTACAGTTTGCTATTCACAGACTTAAAACACTGATCCAAGCACTGCACATTTGGACAGACTACGTGGGCTTCCTGGAAGGGGAGGCATCTGAGCATCACCGCAGGTCAGCCACTCTCTGGCTGCAGACGGCTGGGCAAGTCCCTTTACCTTGTGCGCCTCTGCTGTGTGCAAAGAAAGGTGCCTGGTTCAAAGATCTCTAGGTTCCCTTCCAGCTCTAAGATCGATGCCCTTTAATACAAATGCCTCAGGCAAGTGGGCTAATTCGGTCTCTCTAGGCATAAAGCTATCTGAAAGAGAAAATGCTTACTGTTGATACTCCAGGTCATCCAACTACAGCTCACAAACACTACGGGGCAGTTAAGAACATACCATATGCCAGGAGTAGCTATGTCTAGGAACAAAGATGAGGCCAGGGCACAACCTCCTTTCTCACTCTTGGATGGTCCCACCCCCGCCGCCCCCCCGCCCACAAGTGACCAGGAAAACTAAGCTCCCTGCACTGAAGAGCGGAGATTTTAGATTGGTTACTAGCCTTCTGCTTATTTCCACAGACAGGAATTGAATGGAAATGTCCTTGGTATAGTGAGCCAGGAAGAGCCACTGTTAGAACTGAAAAAGGACCACACTGTAATCGAATCCCTTGCTGCTCAGCATGGCTATCTACTGAGAGCTTGTCAGAAACGCAGAGTCCTGGGCCCCATCCCAGACCCACTGGATCGGAATCTGCATGTTAACATGTTCCCAGTCATTCGTCAGCACATGAACGTTTAAGAAGTATTCCAATCCCCTTGTTTTACAGACTCCAAAGCTATGGCTGAGAGACATTATGGAGTCAGTTGGTACAGTGACAGATTTAGATTGGTCTTCCTGACGTTGCAATCAGGAACGTTGTACTTTCCACCAAGCACTCTGAAATCCAACCACAGGCACCCTCATAATGCCCTGCCATTAGGTGGCCAGGCAGGGTCAGTTCTGGGAGCCAACCTTAAAGAACGAAGGGGGACGTTTAGCCCTCCATCAACGGTTCTCTCTGGAGTCACGGTTCATTCTTTCCATTACGATCAGCATGAGGAGCACCTCCACTCCTATTATTGTTATGAGCTGGTGGAAGACCCAGGAAAACTGCCCAAGACACTCTGAGGCCTGTGACCTTTAGTCTACTCAGTTCCTAGAACCCAAGTTCAGAAAAGCAAGCATTGGTCCAGAAGCCCATGACCACCGCTAGGGGGCGGGTTCTCCCATTTTAGTGCCCCTTCTCCTAAGAAGACCTGTTTCCATGCTAAAGAGATGCAACAAAATAGCTCTGAGAAATATGATTTTGCTTACAGGGATGCTGATATAGATCATATTAAATATTTAAATCCTACTTCATATGTGGAATTGAAACTGAGCTTCTCTTTATTGACTCCTGACCAAAATCTTAATGGGGGCCTACTTTTTGGTACTTTATAAACTTTGGTTCTGTTTTGCTTTTAAAAGTAGTTTTTCCTCAGCTTCTCCAGTGAGGGTTTTGGTAACCTGGATAGATTATAGAAAAGAAATGATGAAAAATTCCCATGCCACCAACACGAAACTTCCGTTGCTCAGTTACATTCGTTTAGACATGTCAGCTTGTTATATGAGAGAAAGATGAGAAGAGGGCCTTTAAAAATGAAATATGTAATTGGCTTTAAAAACTAGCAAAACAGAGGAGAAAGTAGAAAGATAATGCACCATTTTTGCACAAAATAGGTTCATTTCTTCAACTGAAGCCTGAAAGAGGTGTCTCTTCAGGTTTCAGAATGCCCCTCTCCCTGGGGATGGGCTGGGGATGGGCTCTGGGCACATTCCTTCATGTTGATGCCAACAAAGCAGCATTTTACTTTGGGAGGGGAAAGAAAGAACCCTGGTGTCAGGAAACACAGTCTACTGGAATTAACTCTCACCAGTTAAAACATTTTCTCAGGTACTATGGATTGTGTGTGTGTGTGTGTGTGTGTGTGTGAGAGAGAGAGAGAGAGAGAGAGAGAGAAGAGTACTACAACACCTAATAGGTGGGCATGTTTTAATTGTCATAGCTTGAAATGCCATTTTTCTAATCCATCGTTAAATGAGAAACCAAACCACACTGACCTAAATCAGGTCCAGTGGGTGCTAGGTCCTTACAAGTACACTCAGACTGAAAAGGAAAACAGAAAGGACCTCAAGGTTTAGGACAAAGGGAGGACATGGACATGGAGAAACCAAACAACTATTAGAAGACCACTAGTCACTCTTGCATATGGTCAAACGTACACATATTTAAGCAAATACTTTTAAATGAAAAAAGAATCACAGTACTTACTACATGGTCTTGCATTAATATTTTTTCTGAAGGCAAAATCCGCCCAGTCAGAGACATCTGGCATCCAAAATGCAGCCCCCAGGTCTCCAGTTCAAAACGAGCATCCTTGTTTCTGTTGACAGAATTGAGTTTTAAATCATTAATTATTTTCTAAAGACTTTATATCATTAGAGAGAGAATTATAACTTAATGAATTATTCAGAGACTAATTTATTTTTTTTAGGATTCCTGACTTCTATTTCTACTCACCATCTTTTTCCCCTGCTTAAACGAATGATGGGACAACTGAACCCATTTAGGACATGCAGAGATGGAGAAGGTTTCCAGTGTGGCACTCTGGTCAGCAAAATGGGCCTGTGAGCCAGACAGACCAGGGTTTAACTCCTAGTGCTGACATTTCATAATACGTAACCTTGAGTAAGATCAAATCTCTTAAAGCTACGGTTTCCTTATTGGTAAAATGTAGGGATAATAAGCCTAGCTACTTCGGAGGGTTGATGTAAAGATTAAGCTGACATGGAAACTGCTACCACAGTTAGTGGTGTGCTCAATAAATGTTCGTCATTTTTCCCAATAATAAACGTGTTAATAAAGAGATATTATGGAGACTCTGCATGTGGAGATGTCTTCTGGGAATATCTGAATTAGTTGGCTTAGGAGTGGATGGAAGATGACAAAGGACGGGAACATACGGACTTGGACTTCAGAAGGTTCATAGGCAAGACAGGGCAGGAGGAAGATCGTGAGGAGAATATTAGTGTCAGCAGTAATCACTGCTTTATATTTGTATGGTACTCTAAGTTTATAACTTAGTAAACCTTGATCATAGTTGATGTGTAATCTCATTGGATTATGATATATGGTCATCTCTAGTAAGCTGTCAGTTCCTTCAGGAAAGCAAGCATGTCGACTTTTCCTCCTGGCCTCCATTACGGTCGCTGGCACATGGGGAGCCAGGCACTCACTAGAGAGACTGATGAGACTCGTGCTTTACCACACAAAGCTTCCCCTCTCTCTGTAGGGGAGCTCAAACCTCTTTACATGGACTTTCTGCAACAGTTCGTTATTTCCATCTGGTAATGCTATGTCTGGTCTGGTCACACGAATACTTTGAATTAATTATTTTGCTTCAGATACTATCTGCTCAAGATGAGACGGGTGAAGTGATCACGGGTCAAGAAACTGGGTTGAAGTGAATGGGATTCCGGAAAGGTGGCAAGGAGAGGCGTCAGGAAGAGTAATCCACAGACCGGAATAAGGGGGAGAGAACTAGGAAATGTCTGAACTACCTGTTAAGTCTGGGGGATGTCCAGGATAAATGACATAAAGTGTAGCCATAAAATGGAAAACTATGAGTCCACGAGCATAACAGAGATGCACATTTACCATATGGAAATGTTCAAGAAAAAGCAAGTTACAAAACATGATGTACAGTACTATGCCATTTTCCTAAAAAGAACATGATTATACATGATTATATGCATTTAACAATATCTGAGACAATATACACCATTCACTTACGATTCACTCATGCATGAAACAAATATTTACTGAGTGTACATACACATGCATTTCTTTCTGTTTATGTAAGTTTCCAAATGTGTCCTCCAAATTTTTTATCTTTAAAGAAAAAAGACCATTCTACAATGTTGTCCAGCAGAAATATAAAGCAAGCCACATATGTAATTTTTAAATTTTCTAATAGCTGCATTAAAAAAGTAAAAATTGTCAAGTAAAATTATTTTGAAAATATATGTTCTTTAACCCAGTAAATTCAAAATGTGACCATTTCAAGATGGTAACCACCCTTCAAGATACTAACCACATTTCATATGTCCTATAGTTACATGGGGCTATCGCACTGGACAGTGAAGTTTGTCAGAAGGGAGAACCAGGAGCAGCTCAATATCAGCATTCCAGGTGACATCAAACTGTCAGAATGAGGACAGGAATTCAGTGTGGGGGTAGGTGGGTTAAACCAAAGGGCGCCAAGGTATTCCTAAGTTTAAGGACTACACAGTAGAATTTTTCTAATGATCAGTGTGCTGAGGCCACCATATTAAGATCTGAACATTCTCGACCCTGAATAAGGGGGGCCTGGTGTGGTTGTGTTTTGTTTTTTAAACTACAACCCTCTTCTTCATTCAGATGTTTATCCAAAACCTCCATGTATTAAAACAGAGGAGAGGAGGGTTATCTAGTTGAAGCCAGATGGCACTTAGGCCAGCATGGGCTCCAACCACCTCCCCGCAGTCCGTGATCCCGAGGCCTCAGGGCTGAACCTCTGGCTCTGGACTCCACAATCCAAAAGTGCCTTGCTCTGAGTCAGCAGCAAAGAGGCATTCCATCAAGGAATGGAACATTCTGTAGACCATCCAACTCCATAAACCAGGCCTGAGGCAGGATACACTCTGGCCCCAGCAAAGTGGCCCAGTACCTCTGAATGTCGTCAGCAAGCCTGGCCAGGCGCTGCTGCCTTCCCAAAGGGCTGAGACGCGTTTCTTCAGCCACGGCCTTCATCAGCTGGAAATCAGAGGTTGCCTGGCGGGTCAGCCCTATTAATGGAAATGAAAACAAAGGGAAAAATGAACAGCATGCAATATAACCCAGCCCAGCTCAGGCAGATTTTAAGCTTTGCACTTAAACTGACTCAGATCTAGCATATGGATAGCACTGTCCCAATAAAATGCAAGCCACTCATGTCATTCTAAATTTTCTGGTAACCACATTTAAAAAAACCAAAAAGAGGGGCACCTGGGTGGCTCAGTCAGTTAAGCATCTGACTCTTGATTTCAGCTCAGGTCATGATCTCAGGGTTGTGAGACAGAGCCCCGCATCTAGCTCTGTGCAGCGTCTGCTTGAGATTCTCTCCCTCTCCCTCTGCCCCTCCCCTGCTCTCTTTCTCTCACTCTCTAAAATAAATAGATTTTTAAAAAAGTCAAAAAGAAACATGAAGTTATTTGAATAATATATATTACTTAATATATCTAAAATGCTATCATTTCAACATAAAATCAATATTAAAAAAATGAGCTATTTTCCTTGTTTTTTCACACTAAGTCTTAGAAATCCAGTTTGTATTTTACACTCACAGCCCTCCCCACATTTTGAGGGCTCAATAAATGCATATGGCCAGTGGCTACCATATAGGACTGTGCAGATCCAGAATATCAGAATACCATTAAGAACAAGCATCCTTCCCTTCAAGAATTATATCCTTACTAATTTTTCTAATTATGAAATAAATATATACACACTGATAACAAAATGTAAAAGTCCTCCTTGCTTAGTCCCACCCTATTAATCAAATGAACATGATTAAAAGTGCTTGAGACAGTTACTCAGATTCTACTGTATAGTGAGAATTACCTTCTAGAACTCATGCAAAAAGAAAACAAGGATCATTTTGGCACCACACAAACAATGTACCTGAAAAAAATCAAAGTCCTATTGCTTCCTATACTAGTGAAGCTCAAAAATGCTGGAGAGAAGCTTGGTTTAATATGATCCAGTAATTCCACTAGTAGGTATTTACCCAAAGAAAGTGAAAACACTAATTCAAAAAGATATATGCACCCCTATGTTTATTGCAGCATTATTTACAACAGTCAAAATATGGAAGCAACCCAAATATCCATCAATAGATGAACAGATAAAGAAGTTGTGATACACACACACACATATACACATGCATATATATACACACATACATACACAATGGAATACTATTCAGCCATAGAAAAGAATGAAATATTGCCAGCTGTAACATGGATGGAGCTAGAGAGTATAATGCCAAGTGAATTAAGTCAGACTGAGAAAAACAAATACCATATGATTTCACGTATACGTAGAATTTAAGAAACAAAACAAAACAAAGAAAGAGACAAAAGGACAGACTCCTAAATATAAGGAACAAACTGGTGGTTGCCAAAGGGGAGGTGGGGGATGAATGAAACAGGTGAAGGGGATTAAGAGCACACTCATCATGATATGCACTGAGCAATGCACAGAACCGTTGAATCACTACATTGTACACCTGAAGCTAATATAACACTGTATGTTAACTATACTGGGATTCAAAAGATAAATTAATAAATTTTTAAGAAGAATATTCAGGCACAGGGAACAGCTAATGCAAAGGCCCTGAGGTAACAGCACACATGGTGCTACCATTTGTAAACTACTCCTGAATTAGAAAAGTTTAACCTTGAGAACTTATCTCTTATTAAATTACTAGCACCTCTAGAGTCTCTCCCAAATAAAGTAACTCAAACTGGTTCTTTGGCTACTCCCTTCTAGCTCACTCTAATTAGGTAACACCACTGGAAAGGTTTCTGGTTCCAACCTCAACCAACTCCCTAGAATCCCCTCGCTTATTCTGGGATGAGAAGTACCATAAGAAAGAAATTAAGATCTGAAGTTGGACAGGTAAAAGTTAATCCTAACTTCTGAGGTGCCTGGGTAGCTCAGTCAGTTACCATCTGCCTACAGCTCAGGTCATGATCCCAGACTCCTGGAATCGAGTCCCACATCAGGTTCCCTGCTCAGCGGGGATTCTGCCTCTCCCTCTCCCCCTCCTCCCCTTCATGTCTCTCTCTCTCTCTCTCTCTCTCACTCACTCTCTCTTTCAAATAAATAAATAAAGTCTTTTTTAAAAATCCTAAATTCTGCCTATTAAAAGGCATAGGACTAAGAGTAAGCTCGGAGCTTTGGCTCCCTCAGCTATAAAATGGAGATAATAATGATACCTAAATCATAGGGATTTTCATGAAGATTACATGGAAGTTAAATAGAATAGTGTGTGTCAAAATAATAGTAATAATAATAACAAATAATTGGGGAAGTAAGATACTTTGGGAGGTGAAGGACAGGTCTATGACCTTAATGATGATGATGTTTTTCTAAGTGTACACCTACCTCAAACTCATCCAGTTGTATTCATTAAATATATACAGCTTTTATTAGATAATTTTTTCTTTACTAAGTAGGCTTCACACCCAGTATGGAGCCCAACACGGGGCTCAACCCTGAGAACATGACCTGAGCTGATATCAAGAGTCAGACACTTAACCCCGACTGAGCACCCGGGCTCCCCTAAATATGTACAGCTTTCGATCATTCCTCAATTAAGGAGGTCAATCATTACCTCAATTAAGTGGTTTCAAATACATAAATAAAAAAGTGAATAGTGCACATAAAAAAAAAGAGAAGCTTGGTTTTAGGAACATCTCTGGGGGCCTATTTTATGTCAAAGTAACAAATGGAATACATGAGATAAGGAAACCATATAACTCTTCCTGTGCCAAACAATCCCCAAAGCGCTCTCTGTCCTCCCACTTTCTCTGTCAAACACATCACTTCACAGGTCCACCTGCATGGGTTAAATGAATGCTCTGGCACCCCGAAAACTGGGGGAGGTTCTGCCGAGCCTGGGATCAAGAGCCTGACTGCTGGAGTGTAAAGCATAAACGTTACCTGTTAGAAAGCAGAGCTCGGGGATCAGGTGGGCCACCCGAGCCTCAGTATTGTCATTTCTCTTGCTTTTCAGCAGACTCACAAGCACTGGCTGGTTTAGGTCGGATAAAGTAATATCATATTGCTACAGAATGCAAGATTAATGAGGGAAAAGTTAATATGGAAACACTGTAAAATGAGCACCCTCGCTTATAAGGAACAAGCTAACCCCAAAATGAACAGATGAGCAAATCTTCTCAATAAAGAAAAAAAAAATCCCTACCAATCCCTATGGTTACCCACTCATATCTACTTCCTTCCCAGGACTCATCTTTCATTTCTCAGGGTCCGTTGTATGATTTTAATCATTAGCCTTTATAACGCAACACTTTTTAAAAAGGAAAAAAAAAAAAAGATTATTTCCTTGCTTCCTCCTGAGTCCAAATCGCCTCCAGCCGGCTTTGTCCGTAAAAGCCCCCCCCCCCTCCCCCCCGGAGCTGAGTCAGCGTCAGCATTCCCACTATTGATGACTGAGGCGGACTGCTCCATGCATAACCAACCTGCTCCAGGCATCTGTCTTCATTCTGAAAATTTCTAAAATTGGAGGCAAGAGTTATACTGAGTCAACTCCATTTCCCAAAAAAGCATGACTGCCCTGATTTCTAGAACTGCATGATGTTATTAGGGAAGCAGCTCTGAAGTCTGACGAATGTAAATCTGATCCTTGGCTCTTGGACTTCATTGGACTGTGACACTGGGGAAGCTTCTTACCTTTCCTCAGGCATGTAATGAGGTGAACAGTAGCTCAGAGGCATCTGACATAAACCCTAGCACAGTGTCTGGTTTATAATGAGTCCTCCGCCACTGTTCATCCCTATCCCACCCCCCCCTTGAATTTCCACATTCTCACCTTGAAAAGTTCATTTTCTTTCCAACAGCAAAGGTTCCAATTAATACTCATTTCCAGTATAACTGACTCAACATTAATGACAGAACAACTGGAATTATAATTTGCAAATGTCTGGGCACTATATGATGCTGACATCAATAATTATAATTAAGGAAGCGAGAAGTGGGAGTTTCTCTATTCAATAAGGACTTCTAGTCATTAAAATAAAAAACAGTTCGGGAAATTGCAATTCGAAGGGCTGATTGCAACTAATGCTCCAGCTGAAAAGCTTGGGGAAGTCTTCATAGAAGGAGAGTTTTTATACATTACTTCATTAATTCAGTACACATCTCGTGTGTACCTCTTGTTATGTTCCAGGAGCTGCCGTGGACACAAGGATGAGAGGTACAGCCCCTACCTTACACATAACTACACTATCTATGAAGCAAGGGAGATGAGAAGCACCAATAATGATATGCTAAGCACTTGTATTTTTCCTCTTTTAATCTTAACACTACACCTATGAGTCAGATACTATCATCATCCCCTCCACAGATGAGGAAGCCCACGAGAAATTAAACAACTTTCCCAAGGTCCCATAACTGGAAATTAGCACAGCCAGGATTTATCCCATAAGACTTGGGAACCTCTGCTTGTTACACCATTCAGTACTGGGCGCCTGGGGAGGAAGGGGGGGCGGGGTATGGTGGTGGCAGTGAAACAATTTATGGCTGGTAAGTCAGGAAAGGCTTCATGAAGGAGGCAGAGTCCAAAAGAGCACCTTGAAGAAAATATGGGAGTATAAAGAGTCCCGGTAGCAAAGCTGGGGCATGTTCCAGAAAGAGGGTATTGTATTCACCTGGGACATGGCCAAAAATTCTGCACCCTAAGCTATATCATAAAGTGAACTTTACTCTCTCCCTTGCCCTAATTTTCTTAGCATTTGAAAATGTTTTTCACAAGATAAAATAGGGAAATATAAAGGCTAATATCAAGATGTCCACTGTGAGAGTTGACTACATAGTAATTTAGTGTTCCTTCCCTGAGACAGAGAGGAAGACATTCTAGAATTGGCACAATTTCTTTTTCTCCCTAATTACAATAAACATGCAGTGATGCACAACTCATTGCAAAGAAAGTGAGTGGGATTGTAACACGATTCCCTTTTCAGAATGTCACAGATCCTAAAAATACCTCTGTTCAAAGAACACATTTACTCAGGCAAGAAAGAAACCGATTGTTCAACAAACTTGGTGTTTAATAAACAAACACTTATGGAGCACATTATGCACAAGATGCTTTGGTAGGCACTATTCATCACGGGTTAGCCAAATGCCATCCCTGTTCTACAAGGAAGACATTCTAGAAGCAACGTGTAATGCGTGGAACAAGTGCTCAGGGAACGGCTAGCTCTTCTGTGAATGTGACAGGAAGCATGGTCAGAGAGGACTTCACAAATGAGGTGACATTTGACTTCAAAGCTAGGGCATCAGCTGGTGCTGAAGGGGAAAGGTGCGGTATGGGTTGGTGCAGATGTCCAGCGAACATGAGCAAAGGCTGAGAAACGCTTAGCGACAGTGAGTGGATGGGGGGACAGCAGTATGGGGAGCCTGGTGGCAAGGCGGGGAGAGATGAGGCTAAAAGGTGAGCCAGGATCAAAGGGTGTGATGCTGGAGGAGAAGAAGGGGAGGCTGGGAAAAGAGGGGCGGGTCTCCTCCATGGATCCAGTGCTCACCGTGTGCAGGTACCCGGCTGAAAGCTCTGTAGGCATGGTTACCTCACTCAGTGCTTGCCCCGCACCACGAAGGCAGGTCAATGGCTCCCTTTTACATAGGACACTCCAAGTTTGGTGCTTTGCTCAAGGTAACACGGCCAGTGCCGGGACTACCTCATTCCATTGCTAATGCTCTTAACCACCCTTCTGAGAGGCATTTCAGGAGGACTCCTCTGGTGGCAGTGAGGATGATGGTCACAGTGCAGACAGAGCTGGGGCAAGGACACCAAAAAGGGGTGACCAAAATCCCCCAGATGGGAATCCGTGAGCGTCCTGCATTCCTGCAGTGGTGATAGAGGGCTGGGGAGAGGGATGGGTTCCAGGGAGAATCCAAGCGCAAAGGAGGCAAATGAGAACAAAAAACAGGAAGGAAGGAAGAAGCTGAATTCCCAAGGAGAAATGGGAGTGGGAAAGACAATGAATTCGTTATGAACGATGCTAATCTGAGATGCCTGCAGGTCATTCATGCAAATGTGGTCTGAAAATGGAGATGAGTCTATAATTTAGGAATGAGGGCAAGGCAAAAATACTCTGTTTGAGAGGTCTCGAGATAAGATCAGACATACATGAGGGAGCCATAGTGAATAATAGCATTTAACATGTGGGGAAAAGGAAGGCGAAACAGCTCAGGAGGCTGAGACTGGAACAAAATCTGGCAGAGAGCCACCAGGGGAGCCGCTCCAGCCAGGTGGGAGGGGTCACTGGTGTCAAGTGCCACCAAAAGCCCCTCAGAATAAGAACGGTAGCTGAATTTGACCTTCAGAGAGCCATTTCCTTAGCAGCAGACCAGATGCCAGACTACCGAGGTTTCAGGGAGGAAGAACAGAAGAGGTGCTTGGAGCTAGTGAAGATGACCTTCCAAAGAAATCAGCTAAGGAGGAAAAAAAAATAAGCTTTTCTGGAAGGTGTAGAAAGGAAGAGTTCTTGCTATGTGTTTGTTCTTGTTTTTGAAAACATCTGTGAGATTTTGGAGACTGAAATATGACCGTACGTTAAAGAGAAGGAGCCTCTGGAAGGAACTGCGGATGGAAGGTGGGGGCAGAGGTAATGGTGACAAGTCGTGAAGCCAGCTCCCAGAGGCAAATGTTGGAGTCCCTGCTATGTGCAAGGTGCTGTGCTAGCCCTGAGTATCCCGAAATAAAGAGCTCCAAGTTCAGGAGGGAAATCAGACCATTCACATCCTGCCCATGATAATGTGATGCCACCAACTGCAGGAAGGGGCCCCTGGGGGGAGCGCCACGGGGCTCCCTTAAGAGTTGACAGCTGAGCTGTGGATGGAAAGGTGGTCAGTGATTGGCTGGCCGTGCAGGGGTGCCCAAGAGGAGGAAGGAGCATGAATGGGAATGCACAGGGGAGTAACTGACCAAAGGGACCAGAAACAGGAAGCACAGCAGAGCATACAAAAGAAACCAAACTGGTAAGAGAGGAGGCTCAGGAGGCAGGCAGTGGCCAGATCATAAAAGGGCCCTGCCAGGGAGCTCAGATCCAGCTTCTAAAGCACTAGAAAGTCACAGAAATATTTTAAGCAGGGCAGTGACATTAATCAGATATGCTTTGAAGGGAAATTCCTCAGACTACAGGAAGAAGGACAACAGGAGACAGGATGAGGGTCTGAGCCAAGCCAGGGAAGGTGCGGGCGGAGGGGAAGGGACAAGTCGAAGAATGATGTCAGAAACAGACTCAGACTGACAGTTTGGGGGACTTGTTAGATTTGGAAAGGAACGGGGAGACTTCTCTAAGCAAAGAGGAAGAGAGATGAGAGTAAAGTAAAAAAGTCCAACCTGTTTATAGTAATCCACGTAGGTGATCTCAGTGCCGTCCTGCTTCCGAAAGGTGTGTGTGGGCTTCACCGACCAGTCAATGTCATCGATGCGATAGGTTTTGTTATTGTATCTGGGAAATGCAAGGAATCTTTAAATGTTTTTCCCAAATCATACAAGACAAAGTGGCTATTTCACTACAGTTATAATTCAAAGTATTAGACTCCAGAATTTCCGAAATTACAACAGTAATACACAAATAGTCATTTTTTTAACGATCAGCTTTTATCTGAGAAGAGCATTCATTAACTCTTCAGTATACAGGAAAACCTCCACATTCCAACAAAACTGGTGAGAAAGTCATTAGACCACAATCTTTCTCACTGAGAGACACTCTAACTTCACTATAAATTACTCTTC
Source organism: Mirounga leonina (assembly GCF_011800145.1). Lineage (NCBI taxonomy): Eukaryota > Metazoa > Chordata > Mammalia > Carnivora > Phocidae > Mirounga > Mirounga leonina. The sequence continues at coordinate 37,216,010 of NW_023270387.1, forward strand.
TATGTTCAAAGGCTGAAGCATTGCTCAAAACTTTCCCATCAGCTTCTGGTGTCATTCAGAGTTTTTCAGCTCCCAGATAGTTGTTCTGATAAAAAGCACCCAAACAAGGGGCGCCTGGGTGGTTCAGTCGGTTAACCGTTCAACTCTTGATCGTGGCTCAGGTCATGATCTCAGGGTCCTGGGATCGAGCCCCACATCAGGCTCTGCGCTCAGTGGAGAGTCCGCTTGGGGATTCTCTCTCTCCATGTCCCTCTCCCTGTCCCCCTGTCCCACCCCGGGTCTTTCTCTCTCAAATGAATAAATAAATCTTAAAAAAGAAAGAAAGAAAGAAAAGCACCCAAAGAAGGCTGACCAACCATGCAATCTGAGTATCCCACTTAATCTACCATCTGGGGCTGACCCTTAGTGAAACTGCAAAGTAGGCTGGATAAAATCATTCTAAGCTCTATTTCCCCTACGGCACTGTGTGACCTGCAATATTCTCACACGCTGCCCCAGCCTTGGGACAGAAACCTCCTTGTCAGGTTTCTCCTAGGTTCTTGGTACTTTGCAAGGTTACTTTGGAATAGTGTGATATGCTAATTCATGACAATCAGGACAGGAGGATAAGAGGGTGGCCTTCTCATCCAGGATAGTACGGAATTCAACCAGTCCCACCTCCCTGCTGTATAACCCAGAAAAACAACTTTAAGTGGAAATTCCAAACCAGATTAGGAGAAGGCTAGCATGTCCTCTAAAAGAACTATCTGTGGACTAGCAGCAGTACATGGTGAGCTTTCTGGTACTCAGGAAGTAACCTAATTTGTGTTTAATTCAGTTCAATGTGCACTGTGGGCAAATTATATATAGACAAGTCTAGGGACTGGAAAGGTCTCAGCCTTAAAGATCTCATACTCTACAGATAAGAGGAGCCGTGGACCTAATGTTCTCTCCTGTGATGTAATAAAACAATATAAAATGGCTATAAAGAGGTGGCTGTGAGCAACGTGCTATCGGAACGGCACAGGGGAGGGAACTGAGCACTTCCAACTGAGTGGACAGGTGAAGGCTCCAGAAAAGCAGTAAGGTTTGAGCTGGATTTTGTCAAACAGAAATTTAAAAGTCAGAATTCGGGGTGGAAAATCCAGACAGAGGCACTGAAGCAGCAAAGTGCAAACTACTGGGGGTGGGGGAGGGGTGCAGCAAGAGATAATGCAGGACCGTGTCAGGTGGTGGAGGGTCCCCGAAGGCCACTCCTGGAAGTCTGAACTCTAGTCAACAGAGAACGGCCAGGTCTAAACAGGTGAGTAAACAGATCAGATCTGTGCTCAGGACAACGCCCCGATGCTATTCCTGTTCCCAAAGAGCATAAAGAATGCATTCCCTAGGGAAAAGTTTTTAAAAATGCACGCTTTTACCTTGTTAGGACAATGAGCCCAAGCAGCTGTTTTTCACACGTCTGGGTAAAGCAGGACATACCAGTTTCCTGGCAGATACCAGTCATGAATTCTAGAACAGTCTCATTCCGGAGTATTTTATAACTCACATCAGCAGTAAATAGGAGCCTGCTTTCAAACTGTGACACAGAAATTGCAAACCCAGGCCAAAGGGACAACCTTCAAATAAGCAAATATTTAAAAATACATATTTTAAATGTCATGTCATAAAACAATCATTATTTTTACATGCTGATTTTACATTCTAATTTTCTAGATTTTATGAAACAATTTTCCTTTAGTCTGATTTCTTCCACTTGCTGATTAAAACTTCACTTATTTCCAGCTGGAGTACCTTTACACATGCATTTACGATAAACACATTCCCACAGAGCAGCACGTGTCCACCCGGGGAACTACTGACATTGTGTAGGTACTTAACGTGCACTCCAGGTCGTTCTCTGTCAGGAGCTATGCTGCGCCTTGTAGGACGTCTGGCAGCACCCCCGGCCTCTACCCCCAGATGCTAGTGGCAGCCTCCAAGCTGTGACCACCAGAAATACTTACAGACCCTGTCAAATGTGCCCTAGGGGGGCAAAAGTGCCCTTGGTGGAGAATCACAGCTGTAAGATTGATATGTTTATACAGTGAACTATCCCAGCAGGAAAACCTCTAGGTTCAGAAAAGCACACAGACTCAATGGTGTAGACAGTGTAGAGACTTCACGAGAGTAAGAAATAATCTAAATGGTATCATGTACAAACACACAAGGGAAACCGTAGCAGAGGCTACAGCCCCTTTTCACATTTAGGGCTATCATGGACTGAAGCCGTGCGTAAGAAACACTTTCAGTTCATTTTGTGGACTTCATTCACGATGCTACTGAGCCAGCCTTTAGGACAAGCATATGCACTGGCGTCCAGTCCAGCTCACAAGAACTTCTCATCTAGGTCAGGGGATGAGGGACGAAGATGAACAGGATGCTTTATGCAGACCACTGTGACACACTCACTTACCATATGGAAACCCTACCATTTTTCCCCTACCTGGCAGAAGGCTGAACAGCCTGCCCCCTCGTTTTCTATCTTTTATGCACTCCTTCCTTTGTTTACATATCTGTCTTTGGGTTACCAATTGCCTCTCCTGTCTTTAGCTTGACCACATATTTTGGAGAGCTAACAACCCATCCTAGACACAGCTGATGGCTTTCCCTGAAGCATCTACTTCCCATTTAGAGTGGAAATTCCAGTTTCATTTAGCTGACTTGTTTGTCTGGCCTCTGCTTATCCAACATCAACCATCTTTGGCTGTGCTAATTTCCTGTCAGCAAGAAAACAGAGTTTCAACTATGTGGTATAACATCATCCTGCTTATTCTGCTTTCATTATTACTTGTCACACACAGAAAACGCAGTTTCTGAATTCCTTCTAGGATTTATGATAATGAGCTAGCACACTAATAGAAGAAAACAGGCTGCTAGCTTCACACTGACGTTCTCCATTCTATAAAAAACTCGAAAATTAAAAAAATCCATTATTTTTCATAACAGAGGCTCTCATAGGAGGCATAATGGTATAAGATTGCATTGTAAATTATGTTCTTCACATTATAACAATTTCAGAGTAACAGAAAATATAAATAAACGTACTTGTGCTGGGGAATTTCCACTGGTTCAGAAGGTTTATAGAAGTTCCGTCCAATTTGGTACATAGCCAACTTTTTTAAGATCCTACAAGTATACATTTTTTTTTTAAATCTTTGGTCAACATCAGGTAATAACAGTGTAATTCTAAGTTTGTCCCCATGCTGAACATCTGATAAAAATATGTCGAAACTATAGAACTCTCATTCTTTTAGCACTGGAAGGTTTAGATGCTAAATATACATATGAATGTATACATAAGAATTATGACTTTTCTATTCAAGAACGATACAACTGAAATTATTTTTGTCTGTTTGCACTTAACTGCAATGATAAATACGTGGTCACAATATGACTGTGGTTGTCACATTCTGGTTAGCATGGATGGGGTGAGGCAAGCCATGGTTGAAGGTTCTTCTGGCCTCTTCCCTATTTTGAGATGGGGAGGCTTTTTCTAATGAGGCTCCATAGCATGGCTGCCTCTTCAGCAACTAATCCTGGCCACCTCTGGAACTGGACACATCACTGATCAGAGGCTGCCCACTGCATGAGGGAAGTGCAAGCATTTCAAGTCAGGAAACACAGATAACAACCACATGATTTTGGTTACCAAATGTCATTGAGCCTCAGCCTCCATCTGATGATGTTGAATATGATCTAAAGCTACTTAGCAAGACTTCTGACTAGAATTAAGAAATAACGTATCTGGGGGTGGGGGTGGATTCCTTTTATGTGTCCTACCGAGCAAAACCCAAACCCCCTGTCCTCCTCCTGTGCAGAGGCCGTTATTGAGGAAAGGGCTGGTGTCGAAAGTTTATTATCATCTTGCTGGTCCACACTAGTAGTGTGGAAAATACTGGTTTACAAGCCTCTGTGTTCCCACTGGTCATCGGGGAAGCGTGCTAAAAATGTGGATTTCAGGCCCCACTCTTGAAATTCTCTTTACTAGGTCCAGTGAGGGGCTAGGAAATCTGCATTTATGGAGTTCCACCCAACAACCCCCGAGATAATCCTGAGGCGAGTGATCCCCACATCAGTCTGAAGGACACTGGACAGTGTAGTCACAACCTTCCTTCTGCCCCAGGGGTTCATGTGGCAGGGGGCTGAGGGTGGGGGGTGAGAGCAAAGAGCAGCTGGTGAGGCTAGAAGAATAACAAATCTTTCAGCTGACCAACCCAGACATACCTGATTTTTCAGTCTGGGTGGAGGGTGGGAGAGGGTACAGAAAAAGAAGAGAAAGAAAAGGCAGCCCCGCCCCACTCCCCCCACCCCTGCTACCACTGAGACAGCACAACCCTTGAGTTCTTTGTCCCAACTAACTCAGAGAGCACTGGATGACGAGGCAGATGCCGGTGAGAGGCTGTGAGGGACTGCGGGGCACATCACCGCACAACTACGTGAAAGCACGGGGAAACTGCCCTGCAGACAACACAGCTGCGGGCACATGGCCCACAAGATGGCCGAGGCTTGTCATACCCAGGCCCTGTACTGAACGGCATGGCTAGCCTCAATGAAAGAGACGTGTGAGGTTCCTCACTTTCTGAAGATGATATTGAGGACCTGGATGCACACGGGGGAACTTGCTGGCAGCTCCCTTGTCAGAGTGATAGTCATCTTTACAGTATTGCCTCTCGAAGTTTCACTTGACAGTTCTGTGACCTGGGAAAAGAGGTACTTAATGTGCACTCTAGATTTATCCTCAAGTGTGAAGAGCTAGAGATGATACAGCCATCACAATTTAATATGCATTAACAAAACAAAACTGCAGGTGTTAGTATGTAATAATCTAATCACATTACACTTGGAGGGTCTTCCTATCTTGCTAATCCTAGAAAAGTAATACATCTCTCTCCTAACTTCTTTCTTTCCTTTTTTTTTTTTTTTTTTAGGATTTTATTTATTTATTTGAGAGATAAAGGTGAGCGAGAGACAGAGTGCAAGCAGGGGGAGCGGCAGAGGCAGAGAGAAGCAGGCTCCCCGAGGCTCGATCCCAGAACTCTGGGATCATGACCTGAGCCCAAGGCAGACATCTAACCTACTGAGCCATCCAGGAGCCTCTCTCTTCTCTAACTTCTTAATGGAGAATCAAAATCAGATTTAGGGAAAAGAGACTTGATCCAAAGATAAAGTGTTTCTTGACCTTATTTAGCTAAGGGGGGGGGGGGCAGGTCACAAATTACTTTGAGAGTCTGATAAAAAGTTATAGGCATTATCCCAAGAAAACTTCACATACATATATAACACAATGATTTACCCATTTTCAGGGGGTTCATGGACACCCAGAAGCCTATCAGCCTATTCCAGAGGACAGCTTCTCAAAAGTTTATTCATAAAGAGAAAAGCAGAGGGGTGCCCGGGTAGCTCAGCTGGTTAAGCATCTAACTCTTGATTTTGACTCAGGTCATGATCTCAGGGTCCTGGGATGGAGCCCCGAGAAGGACTCCATCCTCAGCGGGGAGTCTGCTTGAGGAATCTCTCTCCCTCTCCCTCTGCCCCTCCCCCACTCGCACAGGGGTCACACTCTCTTTTCTGTCAAATAAATCCTCCTAAAAAAAAACAGAAAAGCAGAGAAGAGAGGAAGGAAGGTAAGGAGAGGGGATTTGCAAGAGGGCAAGTAAATGCGGGGAAAGTGGGGAGAAATCAGTAGACATTAAAACAGATAGGAAATCTGTTTTATTAATTTTTGAATGGTCTAGAGAAATTCGTAGGTTTCTTATAATCTGGAACAATGTTCTAAAAATAGAATGAATGCATGAATAGGTTTCTATACCAGCTCCCCAATGAAATTTGAAGCTTGTTAGATCAGACAGGACTTGGTACAGGCTTTTGGAATAATCAAGAGTGATCAAATCAGACAATAAAAATCAATGACCAAGGATTTTTCAGAAGGGTAAGGAATCAGAAGAGGCCAGTTCATTAGCAAGTATTTATGTATTTCATCCCTACTTTCTGTAGTTAAAGTGTAATTGTAATCACTTTCAGTTTGAACCAAAAATGTAGGGCAGGAATGGCTCATTGCATGGAAACAGAGAGAAATGTGTCCTTCCACAAAGTGATTTCTTACTCAAATTGTGAGAAATTCAGAGCCGCAACTTCCATTCCTTCCTGGCTAAACCTGAACGATCAGAATTTTCTAAGATACGCCCCTTGCCTTCTATCATTGTGCCTTTGCTTTCCCGTCCTCTTGTCTAGGAATCCCTCCTCTCCCCATCATCCCCTTCATTGACCCAAATCCTACCCAAGGAGCCTGTATCAGCTCCCACTGAAGTATTCTGCTGGGCAGGATCTTTCCTTTCGTCAAGCTCTGTATGACGACCTTGGACAAGATACTTAATCTCTAAGGCTCCAGGGGTGATGAGAGAATTAAGTGAGATCACACCTATAAAGAGCCTGGTAGAGTAGGGTATTCAAGAAATGTAATCTTGTGCTGTATTCATTGGTAAATAACTCTGCACTGTATTTAGTCGTAAATAACTTTAGTACTGAGTTGAAATGTTTTGACAAAAGCCTTGTTTCTTCCATGATGTCAGCACCCTCGCAGTCAACCGCAGGCTCTTTGTAAGTGCAGAATGAATGCGTACGAGTGGCAGCTAAATGTGACCAGTGAGGGCAAGCCACGTGGTGGCCACAGATACACAGACGGGGTCTACAAGACAGTAGAAGGCCAGGAAACAGCAGAATAGGACTTCTAGAACTGCACTTTGGGGGGCTGCGAACAATGCATTAGTGGAGGGGCTTTCTCAATAACAATAAGGATCCTACAAAGTGTGTAGAGGATGGACGGGAGTGCAGGATTAAGCCTAAGTCGATACTAAGACCAGAATAAAAAGATGAGCATAGTAAAATGTTTGTTGGGACACTATTTCTTTTTACTATTTCTATCTCACCGTCACTGGGTAGGAAGGACATGTGTTCACAAGGTATAAGACAATACTCTTGTAGAAACCTAGTATCACCTGCGTCTGGGAAATAAAGTCAACAGGCCTGATTTGTCTCACTACATTTTGTTTTGTTTGTTTTTAAAGATTTAATTTTTTATTTATTCGAGAGAGAGAGAACATGCAGAGAAGAAGCAAGTTCTCTGCTGAGCAGGGAGCCCGATGCGGGGCTCGATCCCAGGACCTGGGATCACGACCTGAGCCGAAGGCAGAAGCTTAACCGACTGAGCCACCCAGGCGCCCCATTATCTGACTGGGTTTTTACAATCTCTTTGCTCTTTACTCACCTGCCTCTTCATTAGATTCCATCCCTAAGGTCATACTACATGCTCATTTTGAATGAGAAGCAAATAATACGCTTATTCTGAGCATCTGTAAAGTAAAATTTCTCCATTTTGGTTAGGTACAATTGAAGTAAGCTGGACCACTCAAGGGGGTATAAAATATTAACATATTTCATTTACTGTTACTGCAGATGTATCTACAAGCACAAGATGATCTTTAATGATAACAATACACCTGAAATATAGCATTTAAGTATGAGAGATACAATATTAGCATGCTATCGATGACTGGTCATTGGACACAATACTGAAGGATCAATAAGGACTTATGATGAATTAAAATGTTTCTAAATTTACAGATCCAGATTTTCCAAGCCCCTAAATTTAAGCTTATGGTATAATTTTTAAATTCCATATCCAGAGAAAATAATCACTCAAGCGGCTCCTATAAATCTCAGGCTCTCATAAAAAGATAAAGGCCCCAAGGGTGCTCAGAAATGCATTTCTTGAGGAAATTCACAGGGATTTATGTGGAGTCCAGAAATTTAAATTTATGCCTTGGTACCATCCTGTCCAAAATATTGAACTAGAGGATTAAGCTTTCTCAGGGATAGAAGCATAAAGTTTTAATTCAATGCTCTATTTTAATTTTTTATAAAGAAACTGGTTCTTTTTTCCTTGTAGTAATTTAATACTGCCTTAGAACAAAGCATGTGATAAAAACATCAATAACAGTATCTTTATTTTAGGATTGAAAATTTGAGGGTATAAAAACATGGATAAAGGCATATGAATCATGCAACTGCCATACTCAGTGATCACACCACTAAAAAATATCCTTAGGATTGATATCAATAACTCATATTTCATGTGATGAAAGGAATGACAGTTTTTGAATCAGAGATTGATCTGAAGTTATTTGGACACACAGGTACAACTGTGCAGGAGCAAAAGAAAAGGAGAGCAAATTTAAGGCTCTGAAGCCATACGCTAAATGGTGTTTCTTAAAGTCTTGCCTATTTTGGAAAAGTTTAAAAAAGATGCCTATTTCAAGGACACTTTGCCTTAAAAAAAAAAAAAGTAGCAGTTGAAAAAGCAGTGTTTGTATTACAGCTCTTATTTTTAAGATGCCACATCATCAGCTTCCTAATTAAGAAATCAATTACTGATGAGGTCTTAATTAGGAAGTCTTTCTGCTCTCAGGCATGGAAACAGGAAAGAGTAAAGGAGTGAGACACTCATTCCAACTGTTACGACAATAAGCTAACCTCTTAACTATACACGAATGAGTGTAAGTATATACATGTGTGTGCAGGCATAAAAATTAACCATACTGTACCTTTTCTTCCAGTTTTTGTGAGAGAAAAAGGATGACGCCATCAAATGCTTTTGCTTTGTTGGAAAGTTCCTTATGACTATAAAGCAAAGCAATTCTCAGCCTTCTAGATTCTATATCTGGGACATATGCCACATGATACTGGTAGAGCTGCCAGTCCTGGGGCAAGTCTAATCTAAAGAGATTTGTGACCAGTTTCACAGGTACTCCACTGGAACCTGAGAAGACAAATAAAAAAAACATTTTTTAACCAAAATAAAATCACACCATGTTAATATTAATCACATCATTTGAAGTTTTTTTGGTTTTTTTTTTAAGATTTTATTTATTTGCGAGAGAGAGAATGAGAGACAGCATGAGAGGGAGGAGGATCAGAGGGAGAAGCAGACTCCCTGCTGAGCAGGGAGCCTGATGCGGGACTCGATCCCGGGACTCCAGGATCATGACCCGAGCCGAAGTCAGTCGCCCAACCAACTGAGCCACCCAGGCGCCCCTTGAAGTGTTTATTTGCCTATGCATAGTTGTTGCTGTAAAGCAAGGATTCTCGTTCAGCGACACAAGACAGGCTCTAATGACCTATAGCCTGATAACCTTATGGAATCCTACACACACACATTTAGGAATTAAAAAGGGGTCATGTGATCATGTGTAAAGCAGGCCTCATAGGAACATAAGAGAAGACACTGACATTCTTGTCCTTGCGAGAAGAGAAGCCTCAGAATTCAACTACCAAAGCCTGCCTTCCAGCTCTGAGTCTGTGCAATTAAAAAAATGGCTCAAGTAATATTTTCAAATGCTGCTCTTAGATTATAAAGACACTGTCCAGCTCTTACCATGAGCACAACCCCTAGCCCCTTGGAAATCCAGATAATCAAAAGTGAACCATACTTGTGAAAATTCTGAAATAGTTCAATCAGGGAAAATGGAATGCCCTCCGAAACTGAGGGGAGAACAGGGAGAGAGCAAGATGTTACACTTATCTTTCATGCATGAAAACAGACAAGGCCTCTGGGCTTGTTTGCTGCAGACACAGGGAGGCTATGTGGGCTTCCAAAAATTCCATCCCCTACAGAATTTTTTATTCACCTCTTCAAAGTCTACCAGACAAATTCAGAGGTGGCCTCGATAAACCTTTCAGTGCTCAAGATGGCATAAGCTCCCTCCAGGATAGAATCTAGGAGGGCACAAAGGAGGTACTTCTGACTTCTTGCAGGGAATCATCCAGTGTTTGTCTTACAGGAAAGACTTCTATTAAATGGGCACTATTTTGCTTCCTTTCATGAAGGAGGTGGAAACATGAGCCCCCAAGGTGGTGAGAAAGAAAAAGAGCATCGTGTGTGTTAATATTTCCTCAGTTTCTATGTATGGTAGACATCTGTTAGGAGCAAGGAATTCTTGTGCTATTTTAATTAAAGAAAAACTTTCTTTTGCTCTCCTGTATCCTGGGAAAAGGCAACATATTTTAGCTATTCATATTCATGGACAAAGAGCAGTCAGTCCAGAATGTCAGAGCTGGCAAGACCCTTGGAAATCACCTACACCAGTGTTTGCACACTGTAATCATGACCCATTAGTGCTGAAGTTAGGAAAATATATGAGATGACCCAACACATTTTATACAATGACTAGAATGCAATAGAATGGACCTGAGTGCCTTGCACATAGTAAGTGCAAGCACTGTTTCATAAAACTTTGTTTCAATTTTGTGTGTTAGTGTGTGTATGGTAGATAACAATGTATCTATTCCTTATTTTTTGCATGGTTGCAAAAAGTTTGAAGAAAATTGATCTGCATCAGGGAGTCTTTCTCAACTCTTAGGAGGGTGTCACAAAGCCTTTCAAGAATCTAATGAAAACAACAGACCTAACTTCCTGAAAATGCACATGCCCATAATTCTGGGTGCAATTTCAGGGGTGACCTTGGAAACTGGGTTAAAAATTCCAAAAATAGACTATATCTTTTTTTTTTTATAGCTGAAGTCCAGAGATGTTATTATTTCCCGTATAGGAAAAGTGTTGGAAAAGAAAGAGAGCATCTCTTTCAACCCCTACCCCAAGTGTAAGGAGAAAATCTTTTCAACAAATGTCATGTTTGGGGGAAATATTCTTACTTCTACAAATAAAGGAGAGAATTAAGGCTAAAACAACTAGTGTCTAAATAATGCCTTGAACACAACAGATATTCAATAAATGTCTTTTAAGTCAATATATAAACTTGTTTATTTTAGATCTAGAAATTAAAATTCCTTAAGCAAGATTTGGTAACATTAAAAAAGTAATACAAAGGCTACGTACCTCTTTTGCAATCTCTCACGTGGGCCAATTTCTCTCTGGTACAGACACTCAGATCTGCGAAGTCCCGTCTGATTTTCCCACCTCTTTCAATGAAAGTACATCCAGCATCACCAGAAGGTATAACATCTTCACCTAAAATGTGAAGAGAACGCCATAACATCTCATGTTTCATTCTAGTGATACTGTTTACAACTACTCTATCAAAACTGCATCTCTAACCAAAGCTCAGATTTTTGTGTCTTTAATTAAAACTGGCCCATACTGCTGAAAACAAACATGACTATACAGAAGTCTTCAACCTAAAAATTGAAAATTGTAAAGGAAGCATGGTACATTTTGTTAGAAATAACAAACCATGAGTTAATTCTACCTCGTAATATTTATGTATAGTCTGATTCTCCTCTTGGTTAAGGAGAAAAAGCCCTATCCCCTATGCCCTGCTCCACATTCATGTATGGAGGGTAGCTCTCCCCCCTTCAGCTCTTGCATAACACCCTGAAGACTCGCAGACAGACTGTCCACACCAACTTCTTTACAGATTGGGGCTGAATCTCTTACCTCTCTCAACCACGAGAAGAGAACTGCCCAGAACACTGATACTAGTTTTTGTGCTAGGTAATTCCTGTGAAAATGAAAGCCAGCATTTCACCTTGGGGCATATTACTTACTGTTAGGTTCTGGCAAATATGAAAGTAAAATCTGTTTCTGTTTAAACAAGTACAGAGATGTTGGTTTTCTGGATACAACTTTGGCACTTTGAAGATAATGTGAAAATAGGAAAAGTATAGAATATTACTACAAAGCAAGCGTAGTAGTAATATTACTATGAAGTAATAGTATGACCAATCTCTAACACTCTGACTCAACCTCTGTCCTTTGATACAACCACTGCAACTGCCTCAAAAAACACCATCATTTGCTCCAAACTGCTGCTCAGACCCTTTCAGTGGAGTCTGAGTCTCCCAGGAAAATCACAAGATTTAAAAATGTTTAAAAATTATTCTTACTAGACTATCTATATCACTCACTGCTTTTGGTTTCAAAAGATGTTGGGTGGTTTCTAAAAAAGCAATCTACCATAAGATGGTAGTTGCCAGGTGGCACCTGGGTGGTTCAGTCGGTTAAGCGTCTGCCTTCGGCTCAGGTCGTGATCCCAGGGTCCTGAGATCAAGCATGTTGGGCTCCCTGCTCAGGAGGAAGTCTGCCTCTCTCTCTCCCTTTGCCATTCCCCCTGCTTGTGCTCTCTCTCACTGGCTCCCTCTCAAATAAATAAAATCTTAAAAAAAAAAAAAGATGGTAGTTGCCAGGGGTTAGAGGGATGAGTTATTGTTTAATGAGTACAGGGCTTCAGTTTTGTAAGATAAAAAAAGTCCTAGAGATGATGGTGGTGATAGTTGCACAACAATGTGAATGTCCTTAATACCAACAGACTATACAATTGAAAATGGTTAATATGGGGCGCCTGGGTGGCTCAGTCGTTAAGCGCCTGCCTTCGGCTCAGGTCATGATCCCAGGGTTCTGGGATCGAGTCCCACATCAGGCTCCCTGCTCAGTGCAGAGCCTGCTTCTCCCTCTCCCTCTGCCATTCCCTCTGCTTGTGCTCTTCTGTCTCTCTCTCTGTCAAATAAATAAATAAATAATCTAAAAAAAAAAGAAAGAAAATGGTTAATATGGTAAATTTTATATTATGTATATTTTACTATAATTTTTAAAAATAAATAAAAGTTCCATCTCCAGCCCTTGCTAGTCACAAGAATGTGCAGCAGACATGGAATGCAAGTCCCAAGAGAAGCCGGACAAGGCTGTGGGTGATGGCAGTGGTGGTGGACCTGACGCACGGCCTCTCAGAGCAGGTGTTCTGAGAGACCACACGCACTTCTGTGAGCTCAGATCACAGCGGGTGCTTGAGGAGAGTTAGAAAAATCCCGGTGGACAATAAGAGAGCCCAGCAGATGACGGTGGAAGGCCTGATGATCCACAGAGTCTGGGAGAACCTAAGTGCTTAGAGCTTACATCACTTAACTTCATAGTCAGAGCAAGGGAGATGGCTAACAAGTTTCAGCAGTGGTTACCGGGTGATTTTTGTGTCCCCCAAATTCATATGTTGAAGATCTAACCCCTCATATCTCAGAATGTGACTATTTGGAGATGGGGTCTTTAATAAGGTAATTAAGCTAAAATGAGGTCATTTGCATGAGCCCTAATCCAATTGGACTTGTGTCCTTATAAGAAGAGATGAAGTCACAGACAAATACAGAGGGAAGACCATGTTATGACACAGGGAGAAGACAGCCATCTATAAGCCCTGGAGAGAGGCCTCAGAAGAAACCAACTCTGTGGACACCTTGATCTTGGACCTCCAGCCTTCAGAATTATGAAACACCACATTTCTATTGTTTAAGCCACCCAGTCTATGGTACTTTGTCATGGCAGCCCTAGCAAACCAGGGTACAGGGAAGGCCAACCACACTGCAATAGTGACTACTTGCGGTAGCATGTGGACACGTATCCTGAGTCCAAATCTGGATTTGCAGTGAACAGAGCTACCATCAGATGGTAGGGAAAAAAGAAGAGAGCATGGCAGCTGCGGTGCCAGGTTTCTACCACCCCTGCAGGGTGGGGCACTGACACTTCTATGTCATAAAGAATTTCTGAACATCTTTCAGAATTATTCAGTGAACAGACAAAAATCAGAAGACTGGATTCCTGGTGCCTGTGGATGCCCAACTGCCAAGCAGTATCAGCAAATTCAGTGGCAGACTGTGTTTGGGAATCCCAAAGAAACCTAACACACACAGGGGATCCTCCAAGAAGAGGTAAATGGGATACTCGAGAAATGACCCTGCTGCTGTAAAGCTTAGCAGTCACTCCTGTTCCATTCGCATGGAATGGAACGGAATGAACAGACAGAGCTGCACTTACATTTCTCAGACATCCTGCTTGTTCCCACGAAGCCACTGGTAGAGGATGCTTCATTGTTGCCAATATCAACAGATGCAGGCTAAAATGGGGGGGGGGGAAGCTTGGTTACATTTAAGTCATAAATCAAAAGGTTATCACAAAATAAGAACTGTATCATGTCCTAAGTCATCAGACTACCATGAGCTAATGATGAGGTAAAATGCTTACGAGATGATGGGAAGAGACTGCCCATTCTAGAAAAAAAGGATAAAGAGCAGCTATAGTTTTCCCCATTTATCAAACTTTAATTTTGACTGTGAGCCAGATATAGCTGTTACTCCTGGAGGTGTAAAGAGGTAGAGCTATGATTCTCATGCCCACGGGGCTCATCAGAGGGAAGGCAGTAGAGATGAACACAGACCTCATGCTTCTGCTGCCTCCAGACACGGGGTCTCCAATGTAAACACGTTTGTAGCAAGAAAATAAATTGAGCCCAGAGGACTTGGGCCACCAGCTCAGGTGATGACTCTCCTGAATAAATGGGTCCCAAATTAGTTCATGAAACAGACCAAGCGAACCCTTAATATTTCCTCTTTTCACAGTAACTACTTCTCTTTGCTCAAGAAGTATACGCTGGCCTGCTAAAAAATGCATGAAGTCAAGAGAAAACAATGACATGAAAATAAAGACACAATGACCACCGCCTACTCACTTGAGAACTTTTGGTCTAAGAGACTGCTCCAATCCTGACAGGTAGGAGTAACATCACTCAAAAGTTGCTGATTTGCCGGCCCATTTAATCTAATCTTGTCTAAGTCTAGCCAGGAGTCCTACCCACCGTGGCTGGTCAAGAAACAGCGGGTGAATCTAAACCACATCTGTGTTTGAGATTACTTATGCGAGTGTATGAATTAGTGAGACAAATCGTATCAGAGCATATGCCCTACAATGGTACAACAGTTCTTTCCAGGAGACTTAAAACCGAGTCAAGTAATTAAACACTCAGAAAGCAGAAGGGAACGACGCACTTGCCTCTGATCTTCAGTACTCTTCACCGGCCTCTTACTCGGATAACCCCCCCCCGCCCGCCCCCCAAGAAGGGAAAAAGGTGAGAAACCCTGGAAAGACCCGAAGCCGAGCGGGAAGATACCCCACTACTTCCCAGCAGAGAGGGAGAGGTAAAAGCAGAGGAAGGCGGTGTGCGTGAAGGCCACGGACGGGGAGAGAGCGAGGCCCCGTGGGCCCCGCGTCCTACACACCGAGGGCGAGGGCGAGGGCGAGGGCGAGGGCGAGGGCGGCGCCGGGGTGCGCCCGGCTCCCGCCGCGGCGCTGGGGCTGCGGGCCATGCCTCTGGCCCTCACGCGGGCGCGACCACTCATGTTCCCGAGGAGCGCAGGGGGGCTTCCAAGGCAGCGAGGCCTCAAGGAGGGTATTTTCCCCTCGGCATCCGGAGGGCGAGGCTGGGACGCCAGGTGGCGGACGGGGCCCGGCTCGGGCTCCGCGGCGGGAGACACAGCGGCGGTCCACGCGTGGGTGGAGGGGCGCGCACCGCCCGCCCGGATCCCGCGCCCCCCGGGGAGCACGTGACCGGGGGCGGGGCCCAGACTTCCCTTGGCTCTCCATCCCCCCTCCCCCATCCCCCCTCCCAATTTGGCATCGTCCAACTCCTGGGTTTTGCCCATCGTCCGTGTGTGAGCTTGCAAAAGGCTTGCTTTTCGCCTTTCGTCTTCTGTGCTCACTGGTGTGGGCAAGCACCTCTCCCTATGCGTGATAGCTACAGAACTTTCCATTAGGTGAATTGTCTGTGTACATCTGTTGCCATTTTAAGAATTGGGTTTCTCATGTTTTTTCTTTGTGATTTGGAAGAAATTTTATCCTTTTTTTTTTTTTTTAACATTGCAAATATCTACTCCCAATCTATCACTTGTTAATTTTAACTAGGAAGTCCTTTATCTAACCCAAATCCTTAATCTTGATGTAGTCAAATCTACATGGCTTGTACTTTTGGGGTCTTTTAAAAGAAAGTTGACCCTGCCTTAAGTGTACAAGGATATTATGGATATTTTCTTTTTTTTAACTTTATAAGCTTACTGTTCACATTATTATCTTTTATCCTTCAGGACTCCGCTGGAGTTTAGAATACTTTTTCTTCTTCTCAGACAAGAAAAGATAGTTATGACCCTGGTAACTGTGTGAACACATGGAAAGGGTCACTGTAAGAACAGTGTGATGACTGAGCCATTCAAATCATGTTAGCACCTTCACAGGTATGGGCAAGGGCAAGAAATTCACTTCACAAGCCCCTACAGAATGAGGCTCTTTAAAGAGTGCACTTATTTACTTTATTTTAGAGAGAGAGAGCAGGGGGAAGGGCAGAGGGAGAAAATCTCAAGCTGACTCCACAATGAGTGCAGAGCCCGACTCTGGGCTCAGTCTCACAACCCTGAGATCATGAGCTGAGCTGAAACCAAGAGTCAGAGCTTAATTGACTGAGCCATCCAGGTGCTCCCCAGAGTGAGGCTCTTTAAACCCTGTGGTGGTTTTTCAGTATATGTACAGAATCTCTGATTCTCTTCCCCTCAAAAGGCCGAGCCTAATTCTCTCCCATTAAGCATGTGCTTCTCCTAGTGACTTTCTTCTAACAAAGAGAATGTGGCAGAGGCGATGTATTGTCTTCTGTGAGTAGGTCACACTGTAGCTTCCTCCTTGCTCTCTCTCTTAAATCACTTGCTCTGGGGGATGGCAGCAGCCATAGCATGAGGATACTCAAGCAACCTTAGAAAGAGATTTACATCGTGAGAAGCCAAGGCCTCGTGTCAGCAACCAGCACAACTTGCTAGAAAATAAGTCTCATCAAACTTCTCATCAGAAACCAGGCAAGCTGGAAGACAAAAGAGTCACATTTCTAATGTGTTCGAAGAAGAAAAAAAGTCAACCCAGAATTCTAAAGCCAGCAAATATATCTTCAAAATGAGGGTGAAATAAAGGCTTTCTCAGAGAAACAAAAACAGAGAATTCAGGGCCAGCAGATCTATACTATAAAAAATATAAAAAAAATTCTTTAAGCAAAAGAAAATGTGAGACTACAGAAACTTGGATCTATATAGGGACATGAAGAGTGCAGCAATAAATAAATGTAAAATAAAGTGCATTTTTTGCATTTTTACTTTCTCTAAAGGATAACAGTCCAAAGCAAAAATAGTAGTAATGTGTTGTTACATATATATATTGTTACATATAGCATGTGTAAAAATAAAATGTATGCCAACAGTAGCCAAGGGTGGGAGGAATTGGGAATACACCGCTATAAGATAACACTATTCAGGAAGCACTAAAACAGCAGTTCAAGGTAGGCTCTAAGTACTTATTGATATATTAGTAAACCTTAGGCAATCAATAAAGAATTATAAGGATAGTTATAAATACATAGTAAGTCAATTATGGAGATAAAATAAGATCATAAAAAATGCTCAATTAACCTGAGAAGGCAAAAAAAAAAAAAAAAAAAAAAAAAGATGGAATAGAAAACACCTAGCCAGATGGTAGATTTTGATCCAACCATATCAATAATCATACTAAATATAAGTGGTCTAAATGTGACAATTAAAAGATAAACTATATGCTGTCTATAAAAAACCTGTTTTTAAAATATTACATATTGATGGGTTAAAAGAATGGAAAAAAGATATACCATGTAAATCCTAACTAAAAGAAAAATGGAGTAACTGTACTACTATCTGTTATGGCGTGAATCAAGCCCCCCATATTCATATGTTGACATCCTAGTCCTAAGTATCTTAGAATTTGACCTGATTCAAAGATTAGGTCTTTATGGAAGTTATCATGGTAAAGTGAGGTCATTGTGGTAGGCCCTTCTCCAGTCTGACTGGTGAACTTGTAAAAAGGAAAAATGTACACAGAGACACATAAAAAGAAAGATGATGTAGAGAGACATGGGGAGAAGGTGGGCATCTACAAGCCAATGAGACATCCTGGACCAGATCCTTCCCTCAACCCCTTAGAAGGAACCAACCCTAGCCCACACCTTGACTTTGGACTTCTATCCTCCAGAGCTGTGATACTTTATTGCAATAGCCCTAGCAAACTTGTATACTATTAGACAAAGTAGACTTTAAAACAAGAAATATTATCAGGGATAAAAAGGGAAAACTTTTTTTTTATTAACATACAATGCATTATTTGTTTCAGGGGTACAGGTCTGTGATTCATCAGTCTTACACAATTCACAGCGCTCACCATAGCACATACCCTCCCCAATGTCCATCAGCCAGCCACCCCATCTCCTCCCGTCCACTCCAGCAACCCTCAGTTTGTTTCATGAGATTAAGAGTCTCTTATGGTTTGTCTCCCTCTCTGGTTTCGTCTTGTTTCATTTTTCCCTCCCTTTGCCTATGATCCTCTGTCTTGTTTCTCAAATTCCTCATATCAGTGAGATCATATGATAATTGTCTTTCTCTGATCGACTTATTTCACTTAGCATAATACTCTCTAGTTCTATCCACGTCATTGCAAATGGCAAGATATCATTTTTTGATGGCTGCATAATATTCCATTGCATATATATACCACATCATTTTTATCAATTCATCTGTTGATGAACATATAGGTTTCCATAGTTTGGCTATTGTGGACATTGTGGACATTGCTGCTATAAACATTGGGGTGCAGGTGCCCATTTGTATCTTTGGGGTAAATACCCAGTAGTGCAATTGCTGGGTTGTAGGGTAGCTCTATTTTCAACTTTTTGAGGAACCTCCATACTGAAAAAGGGAAAATTTAAAATGACATTGTAGAACATTCCACAACAGCAGAATATATGTTCTTTTCAAGTGCATCTGGGCCATTAACCAAGAGAGACCATATGCTGGGCTCTAAAACAAACTTTAAAGGATTTAAAAAAAAATAGAAATCATACAACATATATTCTGTGACCAATGTAAGACTCAACTAGAAAACAAAAACAGTTATTTCGAGAAGATACCATGTATTTAGAAATTTTATAACACACTTGTAAATAATCCCTGGGTCAAAGAGGAAGTTTCAAAAGTATCTTTTTTTTAATGATTTTATTTATTTATTTGAGAGAGAGAGAGAGCACACAAGTTGGGGGGGAGGATAGAGGGAGAGGGAGAAGCATACTCCCCACTGAGCAGGGAGCCCGGCATGGGGCTCAATCCCAGGACGCCAGGATCATGACCTGAGCTGAAGGCAGACGCTTAACTGACTGAGTCATCCAGACACCCCAAGAATTTTTTTTTTAATTAGGACCAATTAAAACATATGAAAAATTGGGGGGTGCAGCTAAAAGAGTGCTTAGACAAAAATTCATAGCATTAAACACTTTTTTTAAAAGAAAAGGTTATCAAATCAGTAGTCTAAAAACTTCCATCTTAGGAATCCAGAAAAAGTACAAAGTATGCTCAAAGCAAGAAGAAAGGAAATAATGAGGCTGAAAGCAGAAATAGACACACACAAATACAATAAATGGATATCTGTCAAATTTTAAAGGCAATTCAATGGAGAAAGGATCATTTTTTCAACAAATGGTGCTGAAATGATTTATTTGCAAAAAAAGGAAAATCTACCTATACTTCACACTTTGTACAAAAATTATTTCAAAATGTATATAGACTTAAATGTAAAATATAAAACTGTGAAACTGCTAGAAATTAGGTATAGGAGAAAATATTTACAATTTTTTATTAAGCAGAGTTCTTATATGCACCACAGAAAGCACAATCTATGTAAGAACAAAATGATTAATTGGACTTTAACAAAACTATACACTTGCTCTGTGTAAGATGCTATAAGGACAATGAAAAGGCAAGCAAGAAACTTGGAAGAAATACTTGCAAATCACATTTTGATAAGGGCTTTTTCTCAGAATATATATAAAATTCTCAAAATTGAACAGTAAGAAAAACACAATTTTAAAAATGGGCAAGGGATGCCTGGGTGGCTCAGTCGGTTAAGCATCTGCCTTCTGCTCAGGTTGTGATCCCAGGGTCCTGGGACTGAGTCCCACATCAGGCTCTTTGCTCAGGGCAGAGCCTGCTTCTCCCTCTGCCTCTCATGCTCTCTCTCTCTGACAAATAAATAAATAATCTTTAAAATTTATGAATTAATTAATTAAAATGGGCAAAAAATAAATAAAATAAAAAAAATAAAAATGGGCAAAAGACCTGAAGAGACACTTCACCAAAGAGGTAAAAACAGCACCAAAAAAATATGTGGGAGGCAGCTAAGCATACAAAAAGATATTCAACATCATTCGCTATATGGGAAGTGCAAATTAAAACCATGGTGTGATCTTTTTACACAGCTAGTACAGTATCTAAAAAAAAAAAAACACCACCCAAAGCCGACCGTGTCAAATACTGGCAATAACATGGAGCAACCAAAGCTCTCATATATGTTGGTGTGAATGTAAAATGTTACAACCACTTCGGAAAACAGTTTGGCAGTGTCACATAAATTTAAACGTGTACTTACAATATAACCTAGCAACCCCACTCTTACTGATCTAAGAGAAACGAACACTTAAGTTCACACAAAAACCTGTATAGCTGGCTGTTTTTGCAACTGTATTAGTAATCATCAAAAACTGGGAGTGGTCCAGATGTCCTTCAACAGATGAATGCATAAACAAACTCTGTTACATCTATACAATTGAATGCTACTCAGCAGTAAAAGGAATGAAATATCACAACAAATTGAATGAATCTCAAATACATGTTGCTAAGCAGAAGTAGCCAAACTCAAAAGGTGAAACTGTAGAATTCTACTTCCATGACATTTTAGAAAAGACAAACGATAGGGATGGAGAACAGATCACTGCTAAGTTTGGGTATAACATGATGAAATTTTACAGGAGATGGAACTCTTCCATGTGATGACTATGGTAATGGACATACACTCTCATATGGGAGCTTTTTGCGAAAACCCATGGACAATATCATGAAGATTAATTTTTTCCTCTATGTAAATAAAGAAGACAGTAAATAAGCTAAATATACCAGTTTAATGACAAAGATTGTCTGGCTTTAATGACAAAGATTGTCTGGCTAGTTAAAGAAAACCCCCCAGTACAAGCTATTTAAAGGGTACATTTTAAATACGGGGACACAGTAGATTGAAAAGAAAGGGGTTTAAAATGATACCATGAAAAGCTAACCAGAAAAGAGCTAGAGTAGCTGTGTTAGTGGGGTCTGAGAAGGTAGACTTAAGGCAAGAAGAATTATAACGTATTATAATCTATTATTGACTTCATAATAAAGACAATGTCATGTCAGTTTAGTAGAAAGATATGACTGTTTTATATTTACCCAATAATTAAGCCTCTAGATATATAAACAGAGAAATCCATTCTCATGGGCATGAAAGATAAAACCTAAAGTTTGCATTTGTGCCTGGGGTTTAACCTCTATCTATAAAAGGGTTTGCCATGCTACGTGCCCTTCAAAATTCAGTATCCAGGAGCCCAGTGGCCTGACTGTTCGGTGGGTCGGTCAATGAAGTCTCATGAGTCTATGTGCTTCAGTCATGTCAGTTTGTATGCTCTGTGGCCAATCGATGTTCACCCTAGCTGCACAGTTTCCAGTGCTGTGGACTGTCAGCACTTTACCTTCCCACAGTGGATGGCTGCAGCACTCCTCTGGAGGTGCCACAATGGAACAGACTTCATTCTCAGGTGGCACATCTGTTGTCACGTCCCTTGGTGGCCAGGGGTTTGGGAAAGCAGCAATGAGCATGTGCGTTGCCCACATTCTCTTGGTGCAGATTGCTAAGGCCTCTGCATCCAGGCTTGGCCTTCAAGTAGACATGCCATTTCCATTTCATATGGGAGCTTTTTGTACCTATTGGAACTTTGGTTCAGAGAAGACCCCAAGTGGGACGAGAAGTCATAACTCTTCCTTGGGCATGACCGTTGTTATTCACTAGGATTTGAGCACATCAATGCAGTTACATCTCAAAGGGCTTACACTCCTCAGAGGTGGGGGGAAAGTGTGAAGTGGAAAAGCCCAGAGCCCACTAAATAATGGGGGGCTGTCACTGACAAAGGCTACAAAGAGCCGTCAGGTTGATGAGAGATTCCCGTAACTTCACAGTTCTGAGGAGGATGGCGGACAAAGGCAGAGCTTGTTTCAGATTTAACTGAACCACTTCCAAGGCCACCATTCAGATTTAGCTGCATTTCTGGTGACTGCATTCAGAAAACGTGTGAGAATTCTCAGGTACGTAATTTGTGGTCTCCAACACTAAAGAAGCAATGACATGGGGGTGTCCTTTGTCATCGTGGGTTGCATGAACTCAGTGATTCCCCTGGGGAGTTTGTGTGCCCAGACCCCAGACCTAATCTTATTTCCATGTGAGAAAACTGAATAGTGAATCTCTGGTGCCTAGATCCATTTTAGTCTCAGAAGATCAAAAGATGGCCTATGGCCTTCCCTCCCCAAAATCCTCTTGCAAGGTGGGATTTCTGATAATGGCAGTATGAAGAAGCAGAGCAAATCTTCCTACAGAAGACAATTCTGAAAACTGGACAAAAATATTCAAAACAAATATTTGAAGTCACTGAAAAATAAATACAGGCAGAAAAGAACTTTGATATTGAATTACTTGAATCTTGAACGAAATGGGTAGGAACTGCAAATCATAGCCTTCTTACCTATGGGAGTGTTCTCCTAACTCTTCATTGCTCTCTTCTTCTCTCGTTCTCTCCTTCTCTTTGATTATTTGATAACTGCCGCCCCAGTGGCTCAAGAAGGCGGGTGATGGCTTTCATGGTGCAGAGTAATTGGAAGTTTAGAGGGAAAAATATGAAAGTGAGAGAGCAGCAAAAGTATTGAGATCCCAAATCTAGGTACAAGCTGCAACAAAATCCCTGGCTGACCATTAATCTGTGCATGGTTGTGGGACACTCAAGAGAAACTGCTAAAAAAGCAGCAAGAACTAGACTGATCCTGGTGAATTCTGCAAGTCCACACTTCAACTGATGAATTCTTCAGTTAGCACAAAGCTTAGGCAGCAGAAAGCAAAACCTTACTGGTTTGAGGTATCGAAGGTCAGAACTTGTGGTTGGGGTTGGTATCTGGAAATTTAGGGGAAATACCAAGGACAAGGCAACCACAGAGACAGTGAGTCCAAAATGGGAGTAGAAACTGTCCAAATCCTTGGCTGGCCACTAAATTACACAGATGCAGGACAGATCACTTGAGATTCAGAATTAAAATGCAGCAATTGGATTTGGAAAAACAGAGCCAACACACCAACTATTGCATACAGCAGGGGTTCACATTTCACTGTGTGGTCCAGGCAAATTGACCACTTTCTAGGAAAAAAAATAAAGGCAATACTCAGAAAAATAAAATAGGTTCCAGATTTGCTAAAACAGATCTCTGATATCCACTTTTAAATTACATATTATCAGACCTTCAAAGAAAGAGAAATATGTGACCATAATGAGAAAGTCAACAGAAATGTATTCCCAGGGATGCCTAGGTGACTCAGTCGGTTAAACGGCTGCCTTTGGCTCAGGTCACGATCCCGGGATCCTGGGATCGAGTCCCGCGTCAGGCTCTCTGCTCGGTAGGGAGCCTGCTTCTCCCTCTTCCTCTCCCCCTGCCTGTACTCGCACTCTCTCTCTCTCTCTCTGACAAATAAATAAAATCTTAAAAAAAAAAAAAAAAGAAGAACTGTATTCCCAGCATGTCCCAATACTGGATTCAGCATTCAAAGACTCCCACGCAGATCTAAGAAATTCAAAGAATTGAATGAAAACACGTTGAAGGAATTAAAGGAAATCTTGGTATTAAAGGGTGCATAGGCAGGAAATCTGAATGAAGAAAAGTATAAAAAGGACCAAATAAAAATTCTCAAACTGAAATAAAAATTCAGTGGATAAGCGCAAAGGTCTTGGGAAGGCATCGAGGTTGAATATAAATCCATAGAAATTGCCCAATCCAAAAAAAAAAAAAAAAAAACCCAACAGAGAAAAAAGAATGAAAAGTAAATAAATCCTTAGAAACCTGTGGAAGAATATATAAAAGGCAATAGGCAATAGACAATCAATCGGAGTTCAAAAATATGGAGGGAAAAGAGCAGAAAAAAAGATTTGAAGAAATCACATTTGAAAGGCTCCAACTTTAGCATATAGATCCAAGATGCTCAATACACCAAGAGAGACCACCCAGGCACATCTCTATACAACTAATGGAAACCAAAGATAGGAAAAAAATCTGGAAACAAGCAGGAGATAATGATACTTTACATATAGGGTGTGGTGGTTTTAAAATGTTCACAAACTCTAATTTTCCTCCTCTTGAGAGGTCAAACTAATTCCTTTCCTCTTGGGTGTGGATTGGACTCAGTGACTCACCTCCAATGAAAAGAAAAAAGTGGATGCAATGTTTAGAGATTAGGTCATAAAAGGGTCTGTGGTCTTTTGCATTCTCATTCTCTCCTTCTCTTTGATCATTTGTTTTGGAAGAAGCCAGGTGCCGTGTCATAAAGATGCTCACGTGTGGCAATGGCCATGTAGTCGAAGGCCAGGGCTTCCGGCTAAGTGGCCAGCAAGGAACCGAAGCCTCCAGCCAACAGCCCCATGTGTGAGCTTGAACACACATCCTTAGCCCCAGTCAAGCCTTCTCATCATTGCAATTCCAGCCAAACTATTGATAGTAACCTAATGAGAAACCGCTAGCCAGAAATACCCAGCTAGACTGCTCTTAGAATTTGGACCCTCAGAAATGGATTGAGATAATAAATGTTCACTGTTTCAAGCTGTCTCCTTTTTTTATAATTTGTTACACAGCAGTAGATAACTATTACAGGATTTGATGTCTGGAAATGGGGTGCTGTTGTAACAAAAAATTTAAAATGAGGTGGTAGATTTGGAATCAGGCAGTTGGTAGAAGCTGGACTTTGAAGTGAGATTTTGGGAGAAATAGATTTACATAAATACCCCAAATTTTCATTAAAAGGTGCAAAGACAGTAAGGAGTCCTAGAGAGCCCTAAAATTCTTCTGTGACTGGAGATTCGGGGCAGGATTGGGAAACACAAATATAGTTATGGGATGGGTTTAGAGAAGCTTTGAAGAGAAAGCAAGCTGAGACACTTGTGCAACTGCTAACACAGGCCATCCTTCATGGAACAAGATGGGTCACTAAAAGTGCAAAACTAAGATCCCAAGTATGTAGACAAGAGCCTCTGGCCCAGGGCTGGGGGATGTCTAGGCTCTCATTGTCCAGTTTTCTCCCTGGCCTCTCGCATAATATTTTCTTCCCACAGGAGAGAAGGAAGGGGGCTATGCTCAGCTGCAAGTGAGTTTGGGTCAGGAGGTTGATCCCTAAGACCCTTAGGCCCATGGGCGGGGCGGGAGGAGGGGGGGTGTAGCTTGCTCACTCCATGATTCCTCTAGTTACAGCTTGGACCACATCCCATTGTTGTTCTGCTCCAGGAAGTGAGATTGCCTAAGGCTCTGATGTGTCTCTCAGGGTTCCTAAAGGTGAGACCCTGGAGGGCCTGGAGTAGGGGAGGGGTTGGGGCAGAGGGGACACAATGGGGTCATGGAGGTTCTTTGAGTGGGACATTTTAGGCACTTAATGGACCGCTGAGAATGTCAACACTTGCATGACTGGGACACCTGGGTGGCTCAGTCGGTTAAGCGGCTGCCTTCGTCTCAGGTCACGATCCCGGGGTTCCAGGATCAAGCCCCACATCAGCCTCCCTGCTTGGCGGGGAGTCTGCTTCTCCCTCTGCCTGCCGCTCCCCCTGCTTGTGCGCATGCGCGTGCTCTCTCTCCCTCTCTCTCTGACAAACAGATAAATCTTTAAAAACAAAAACAGAAAAACACTTGTGTGATGTGACCAACCTGAATTCGTTCGTGATTGCTTTTTTCTACAGTGTGAGACAGATGCCTTGGGTCGGACTGGTGACACGAGATTCGGCCCCACTCCCACGACAGGACTTGCGGATGCCCTGACTTCTCGTCCTGCAGCTGGCATCTGGAGAAATCTGTGCTCCTATTAGCATGATGCGAGGAGCTGGAGAGACTGGCCCACCCCTGGCCCACGAGGACCCCCCTCCCCACACTGACCTCTACGTTTCTTCCCTCGTCCACTTTCCGGTTCCCGCAGAAGCAGGGCTGGGCTGTCTCCCTCCCTGTTTGTACTTCACGTCGCACTGACTAGCAATGTCTTACTTCCCTATTTAAAATACAAGTCCAGATATGAATTTCTTTTTTCTACTTCTTGTCACATGGGGTTGGTGGGCTAATAAAGGAGAAGATTTATAAAGTTTGAGACAGAAAATAAGGGGAAGCACTGAGAACCTTCCAGAATCTGCATGTTTGCTTCGCTCAGTCTGTTGTGGGTGGGGACAGGAGAGGCTGTGAGGAGACTAGCATGGACAGGGCCTGTGTGGGCTTTCACCACGGTCACTCTTGGGCATGGTCATCTTCTCTGCTCCTTTGTCCTTGTCCCTTCAGTAGAACCTTGTCCCACTAGGACCTGCGATCATAGGGACTTGGACACAATGGGGACCTTGTCTTGCTTCCAGGGCCCTGGGCAGCAAGGGGTTCATGTAGCTGGGTAAGCCTGCGTTCTGGCCTGGGTCCAGCCCTCAACCCCTCTCCTTTCTGTAGTTATATTTTGCTTCTGTGGGTTCTTTTGGATTCTGCCTCTTCTTTTTCCTGTGTAGAGTTCTGGTCTCCTTTTCCTCTGGGCTTCCCCCATCTCTCACAGCAGGAAGAGTCGTTCTGCCTGTCAATGTTCTTACCAGTCCCCGGGGAACCCCTGCACGCAGGCATCTGTAGCATCGAGAGATTAATTTTCACACTCATCCAGCTCTTGCCTTCCTTCCAGGGCTGTTTCCTGGGCTGTTTTCCCCATCTTTCCCATCTTTTTTTAAAGAATCAGATTCTGGAATCAGTAGAGAGGAGGGATCTGATAGTTTTTCATCTTAATTCAATTCCTGTTGGGTTTCTACGTTCTCTGCAGCTTGCCCCCTTCCTCTGCCCTTCACTCCAGTTATCCAAGCTCTGGCTCTCATGCAAACTCATGGATTTATAAGACAGAGTCTAATTTAGGTGCACAGTTGGTTAGAAAATAGGACCCATAAGCCTAAGATCATCTTTTCTGAAGAGAGAAATGTAATCTTGTGCTGTGCAGGAGGGTTGGGGTGGAGGGAGGAGCTGAGCAAAGGGAGAGAGCAGCATGTGAGAAAGCATGGGCAGCGCTGATGGCAAGTGAGGGGATTCGTGCTGCAGAGGCCACCAAATAGCATTTGGCCTAGGGTTGCATTAATGAAGATACTGTCTCTAGAGCAGAGAGGTGCTCTACACTGATTATTCATTCAACTGATTTCTGTTGTGTGGCAGATATATGACAGACTCTTTTTGATGTAGCAAACCTCAGTGGAAAAAAAAAAAAGAACAGGTAACCATTGCCAACCTTGTGGAGTATTTGTTCTATCGCTGAGGGGCAGGCTGTACACGACAAGCATAGTAAAGAAGGAAAGGGTCTACATTACACGTTTGCATTAGAAGCCTGACCCAGGGCTCAATCCCATGACCCCGAGATCATGACCTAAGCCGAAATCGAGAGTTGGATGCTCAATGGACTGAGCCACCCAGGTGCCCTGATCCCAGCCTTTATTGGGCACAGGAATCACCCGGGTCTGTCATTAAGATCCAGATAGTCTGGAATAAAGCCCGAGATTCTGAATTTATAATAAGTTTGGCACTGATGCTTCTGGTCTTCGGATCACACATTTGGTAGCAAGACTGCAGGCCAGGATTCCCACATGACCGTGCAGCAGCCTCACATGTAGGGCTTGTTGACCAAGTGATTCCTGAGCTTTGTTCCCAACATTCTAAGATGGCGGTTCCAAGAAGAGGCCTGAGTATTTTGTAATAAACCCACAAGCAATTTTGGCACTCAGCCAGATCAGGAACCACTAAGGTCAGTGATCAGAGAGCCCTCAGGGTGGGAAAGGGACTTAAATTTAAATGTTATTTTTTCTGTGTTATTTTTTCCTGTGAAGAAGTCAAAACTTGCTAGGAGATACATGTTGTTTTTGCTATCGTGGAGTATAGCCAGGTGGAAGATTTAGGAAGTGATTATCAGCTCAACATAAAGAAAACCTCTGAGTTGCTAAGAGGGTTGCTAAGAGTACATTTCTTAAATGTACTCACCACAAAAAAGAAATGGGAATTATGTAACCTGCAGGTGTTAGCTGACACTGGGATGATAATCACTTTGCAACATGTAAGTGTATCAAATCAGCAGGTGTACATCTTAAACTTATACAACGTTATATGTCAACTACATGTCAATAAAACTGAAAAAAAAAATCTCTGAATCCTTGCTGAGACTATTTCTTACATGAATTTCTCTCACTTCTTGGTGTGAACAACAGATTCCAAGTTGTTCTAATTGAAATGGATAGATGATGATAGATAGATAGATAGATAGATAGATAGATAGATAGATAGATAGATAGACAGATATTTATATTTATTATATACTTACATATATAGAGATATATATACACATACATACACACGCCTTGTTTTATTTCAGGGAATACCACAGAACAGGCTTGAAGCCGGCTACACAGCCAGGAACAGAATCCAAAATCCCACGCTATGTGGTTCCACGTAGGAATTTATAATAAGCCCCTGCTGCTGAGCATAAATGCCCCTGCCCACAACGCTGACTCCAGGGATGCTGGCCACTGGACCTTGTGGCAGGGATTGCTGTCTCTGCTGCTCCTGGCAATGGGATGACACTTTGCAACTCACACCACCTGTGCCAAATGCATTCAACACTGTCCCAGCCTATCTGTCCGCACGTCCTGAGTCAGAAGCTGGCATGTGGTCACCTGAATACTGGAACTTCATGCTCTGTTCAATGAAAGAATGTTTGGGAAGGTGAGTTTTCCTCTCCTATGGAGGCAAGCGGGCTCTGCTTCCTACCTAGACTCTGTGAGTGTGGGATTCTAATGTGGGAACAGGGTACAGGTTCTGGGGGTGGAGCATGGAGGTAAGCGATGGAAAAAAGAATGGTAAATTTTCCTTTTTGGAGCAATGATCTGAGATCTAGAACTTTATCTGGTACATTGCAGGCACTTGGGTTTGGTTGGATGAATGAGTGACTAATAAATGACATCTTTCAACTTACTCCCTTGATAGTCTGTTACGGGGCCCCCCTTTTGTCTACTCCGGTTTATACTCACAAATAAATGGAGTGGCAAATAAGTTGAATGACGAAATGATTACTCAAAATCATTCCCCAGGGGCGCCTGGGTGGCTCGGTCATTAAGCGTCTGCCTTCAGCTCAGGTCATGATCCCAGGGTCCTGGGATCGAGCCCCACATCAGGCTCCCTGTTCCGCAGGAAGCCTGCTTCTCCCTCTCCCATTCCCCCTGCTTGTGTTCCCTCTCTCACTGTGTCTCTCTCTGTCAAATAAATAAATAAAATCTTAAAAAAAAAAAAATCATTCCCCAGAAAACTTGTCAGGCTTTGTTCATCCAAGAAGGGTTGGGAGGACAGATGCGGGAGGGACCATCACATGATACCGGGGGTGGAATGGGGGGTGCGCTGGACCCCAAGCTGGCTCCTCAAAAACCAGGGGAGGAACAGATCCACTTCTTCTCTGGGAGTGGAGTTCCCGGTCACCAGGCTCATTTCTTACCCTTGATGAGGCTGTCACTGCCCCGGGTGAAACTTTCATTCTGTAGGTTCAGGACGAGTTTGTCAGCAGTGAGATAGATACGGTTCTGTGACGTGGAAATTGTCTTGGAGATGTTCTGGGCTGCCCGGATCTTGCACAGTTTGATATAGCCAGGGTTCTTGCTCGGGGCTTTTCCAAGCATTCTGGCAGCCTCAGCCTCACCCTCAGCCTGCATAATCTTCTGCCGCTGTTCCTGCTTTGCTTTATCCACCAAAAATTGGGCTCCCTGGGCCTCCTGCTGAGCCACTTGTTTGGCTTCCAGCGCAGCTGTGTATTCTCGGCTAAAGCTGAGCTCTGTGATGGCCACATCATCCAGGATGAGGCTGAAGTCCTTGGGCCTCTCTGTCAGCTCCTGCCGGATCAACAAGGATACCTGGGCCCCCTGGGTGATCAGCTGTGAGGCACTGAACTTGGCCACCACACTCTTCAGCACCTCGTTGACAATGGACGGCAGCACTCACTCCTCCTAGTCTAGACCTAGGCATTGATCCATGCTGGGAAGCTCCATGGCATTGGGTCGAGACCGCACTCGCTGGGAGCTATTCACCATCTGCAGGTCTTTGGAGCCTATGGGGGAGGAAATTTCTCGGGGTCTGGCCCAAATGTCATAGATGATGGGGTACTGGAACCAGGGGATCCTGAAGTGAAGGCCTTCGGCCAGTATGGTATCCTGCTACACACCACCGATCCGATTAAAGAAAATGGCTCTGTGCCCGCCTTCCACCGTGAACACGGATTCGCGGATGCCGTAGGCCACGGCGCCAGCCCCCAGCAGCAGCTTCAGCGCCGTGCCCATGCCCTGGGGCCCGGAGGGCAGCAGTCCCGCTAAGTCCTTCAAGTTCTGGGCCATGTCCGATCCTGAGGCCGGCGGCACCAGAGGTCAGAAGCGGGTGCCGGCCCACCTCAACCCCACTCCAGTTCAGAGATCTCACCCTTCACACGAGTGTCCAGGGCCCTTGCCTTTGTCTGTTGCTGGGATTAAAAGAACAAGATCTGTAAGATTTCAGAGGATCTGTATATATATACCCTGATATTTTATATTAACTTCTATATTTCTCTTTATGTGCACATATTTCTGGGGAGAGTATCCATAACATTTATCAGATTTTATGTGGTCCCAGCAAAAGTCTAAAAAACCATCCTAGTTTAGACATTGTGCTACTCAATCTCTGGCCCATGAAGAGCTATCAGTCTTCAGCAGATCCACTGACATGATATAAATACTCATCTTTTTTTGGCAATTACAGTCTGGGACAAGATAAGGTAGAGGTTTAGTCGCTTATACTCACTTTCAATTCCCAACTGTATCTTGATAACAAATAGTTCACAAACCAGCACTGGCTTACAGAAGACACAAAGTAGCACTGGTTTAGGTAGACCTGTATTCCAGGACCTGTCCTGGTGCCAGATAAAGAACAGGAGTGAAAAAATAGTTCATGGGATCCCATGTCCAGTAACAGGGTAGACTAGATTTTAAGTTGCCTTTTTCACTAAAAATAATTGATAAAATATAAAAAAAAATCTAAAACAACTATCAAGAGACTAGTCATTTAGTCTAAAAATATAAATGTGGGCAATAATCCAGAGAGAAAAGTTAGGGCATTTGCCAAATCTGGAAAAATCTTAGCTTTGGTTTTCTAAGGCTCATGAACTGTAATAGACAGGAAATTATGCCCAGAGCTTATCCATGTGGGGAGCGTATGAGATATGCCCTCCCTGAAAATCTGAGAAAGGAAGGTTCATATTCTCAGAGTAAGAATGAAACAAAAAAATAAAGTCTGGGGGCGCCTGGGTGGCTCAGTTGGTTAAGCGACTGCCTTTGGCTCAGGTCATGATCCTGGAGTCCTGGGATCGAGTCCCGCATCGGGCTCCCTGCTCGGCAGGGAGTCTGCTTTGCCCTCTGACCCTATCCCCTCTCATGTGTTCTCTCTCATTCTCTCTCTCTCAAAATAAATAAATAAAATCTTTAAAAAAAAAAATTTTTTTAAATAAAGTCTGTTCTACCCTCTAATAAGAAAATTTTCATTTCAGACAGCAAAAAAAAGGAACAAACAACTGTTTTGGGGTATTTGCAATCATGAACTAACCCGTCTCTGATTTATAGTATAAATTTGCTTTACCATTTGGACTAAAATAACCTCAAGCCATGAATTCATTTTATAGGGGCCCTGGATTTGTGATGACCCAAAAATTGGAAGAAAGAAACAAAAATCTCTAGAGAAATCCATATTGAACCTAGGTGTCAAAGAATTTACACAAATAATTTCATGAGAAAAAAGAGCAACTTACACAAGAAACGAGTAAGTACAAATGGAAAAAGAAACTATGATTAAGAATCAGCAGAAAGAATATATAGTAAAAAGAAGTTCATAAAAATTCAATATTGAAATTGTGAGACACAGAACATAACATAATCAAAATTTTATATAAATACATAATATAAATATATATATGACAAAAAGAAAAAACTTAAAAATGCCTGGAGCAAAAATGACAAAAGAGCTACTTAGAAAATAACTCAGAAACCTAGTGAAATATCATTAAATAATTTAAATATTAGAGTAGAAAACACCCACTTACTAAAAAAGGAGTCAGTAAAAGAGAAGGAAGTACACGAGAAACATAGAACACAGTAAAATGGCATCATAAATCCAACTGGATCAGTATTCACATTAAATGTAAATGGATTAAACAAGTGAATCAAAGTACAGATTGTTAGACTGAAAACCAAACAGGAACCAACTATGCTTTCTATAGCAGACACACTTGAGATTTAATTACAAATTGATTAAAATTAAGGGGATGGGAAATAGCCAACAGACACATGAAAAAGTGCTCAATATCGCTCAGCATCAGGGAAATCCAAATCAAAACCTCAATGAGATACCACCTCACACCAGTCAGAATGGCTAAAATTAACAAGTCAGGAAACGACAGATGTTGGCGGGGATGCGGAGAAAGGGGAACCCTCCTACACTGTTGGTGGGAATGCAAGCTGGTGCAGCCACTCTGGAAAACTGTATGGAGGTTCCTCAAAAAGTTGAAAATAGAGCTACCATATGATCCAGCAATTGCACTACTGGGTATTTACCCCAAAGATACAAAAGTAGGGATCCGAAGGGGTACGTGCACCCCAATGTTTATAGCAGCAATGTCCACAATAGCCAAACTGTGGAAAGAGCCAAGATGTCCATCGACAGATGAATGGCTAAAGAAGATGTGGTATATATATACAATGGAATATTATGCAGCCATCAAAAGGAATGAGATCTTGCCATTTGCAACGACGTGGATGGAACTGGAGGGTATTATGTTGAGTGAAATAAGTCAAACAGAGAAAGACATGTATCATATGATCTCACTGATATGAGGAATTCTTAATCGCAGGAAACAAACTGAGTGTTGTTGGAGTGGGGGTTGGGGTGGGAGGGATGGGGTGACTGGGTGATAGACACTGGGGAGGGTATGTGCTCTGGTAAGCGCTGTGAATTGTGCAAGACTGTTGAATCTCAGATCTGTACCTCTGAAACAAATAATGCAATATATGTTAAGAAAAAAAAAGAAGAAGGTGGTAGCAGGAGGGGAAGAATGAAGCGGGGGAAATCGTAGGGGTGGACGAACCATGAGAGACGATGGACTCTGAAAAACAAACTGAGGGTTCTAGAGGGGAGGGGGGTGGGAGGATGGGTTGACCTGGTGGTGGGTATTGAGGAGGGCACGTTCTGCATGGAGCACTGGGTGTTATGCACAAACAATGAATCATGGAACACTTCATCTAGAACTAATGATGTAATGTATGGGGATTAACATAAGAATAAAAAAAAAAAAGAAAAAAAAATTAAGGGGATGGGAAAAGATATCCCAGACAAACAACAACTGTAAGAAAGCTGGAGTGGACAAAAGTGGACATATTTAAAAAATATGTGTAGAGATAACAGGGACATTCTATACTGATAAGAGGGTTAATCCATCAGAAAAATAAAACAATTATAAACATATATGTGCCTAATAACCAAGTACCAAATACATGAAAACAAAACTGATGGAAATTAAGAGAGAAGTAGACAATGTATATAACAGTAGATTATATATATCAATATATATATCAATATTGATATATATATTGATTATATATAATCAAAATTGATATATATATCAATATATATAACAGTAGATAATATATATATAACAATAGATATAACAATAATAGCTGAAGACTTCAATATATCACTTTCAATAATGGATAAGACAACTAAGCAGAAGGTCAACAATAACAAAAAAGAAGACTTGAACAATACTATGAACCAACAGGATAAACTAACAGACATTTACAGAACACTTCACCCAACAGCAGCAGAATATACATTCTTCTCAAATGCATATGGGACATTCTTCAGGATAAACCATTGCTCTATAAATTTAAAAAGATAGAAATAATACAAAATATGTTCTCTTATCACAGTGGCATGGAATTAGAAATTTATCCGCAACTGAAAGAGATGAGAAACTCACAAATATGTGGAAACTAAACAATGCACTTCTATATAACCAGGATCAAAGAAGGTATCAAAAGGAAATTAGAAAATACTTTGAGATTAATGAAAATGAAAACACAACATACCAAAATTTATGGGATGCTACTAAAGCAGTGCTGAGAAGGAAATTTATAACTGTAAATGTATACATTAAAAAAAAGAAACATCTCAAAACAATTACCTAAACTTCCACCTTACATCAAAGGAAAAAGAGAAGCAAACTAAACCAAAAATAAGCAGAAAGAAGGGAAAAGTAAAGATTAGAGGGGAAATTAATGAAATAAAGGGAATATATAAGCAATACATGAAATTAACTGAATCAAATTTGGTCCTTTGAAAGAGCAATAAAACTAACAAATCTTCACCTAGACTCCCAAAAAAATAAAGAGAGAAAGAGAGAAAGAGAAAGAAAGAAAGAAAGAAAAAGAGAACAAGAGAGAGAGAGAAGGAAAGAAGGGAAAAGAGAAGACAAATTACTAGGATCAGCAATAAAAGAGGGGACATTATGACTGACCATACAGAAATAAAGAGACTGAACAATTATATGCCAAGAAATTAGATCACTTAGATAAAATAGACAAATTCATAGAAAGACGAAGTACTAAAGCTGACTCAAGGAAAAATAGGCAGTATGAATATATCTGTAACAAGTTAAAAGATTGAATCAATCAGTAATCAAAAACTATCCTCTCCCCCCGCGCCCCGCCCCAAAAAGCCTAGGACCAAATGGCTTCACTGGTGAATTCTACCAAATATGTGAAGAAGAATTAATAATGATTATTCAAAAACACTTCCAAAAAGAAGAGGAGGGAACACTACCCAATTCATTCTGAGGCCAGTATTAATCAGACACCAAAACCAGCAAAGATATCACAAGGATAGAAAAGCCAATATCTGAGTATAGAAACAGAAATCCTCTACAAAATATAGCAAATTAAATCTAACAACATATAAAAATAAATATACACATGACCAAGTGGAATTTATTCCAGGAATGTAAAGCTGGTTTAACATCCAAAAAAATCAATTAATGTAATACACCATATTAATAAAAAAGAAAACCCCATGCTTACCTCAATAGATGGAGAAAATAGCATTTGATAAAATCTGAAACCCTTTTATGACAAAAACCACTCAACAAACTATTAATAGAAGGAAATCTCAATCTGATTAAGGGCATTTATGAAAATCTTACAGCAAACATCATACATAATGGCCAAACACTGGTTATTTTCCTCCTAAGATCAGCAATAAGACACAGTTACTTCACATAAAGCCTGGTTCAACATTCTAGTTTTCATAATCTTATTGACCCTGACATGTTGACATGCTCTCAAAACTAATCGCAGCCTGAGTGAGGGCCTCACCAGTGGGTTTTGGTACCACAGTTTGTGGGACTCCTGAATCAAATAGTCCTGGGAATTTCTCTTCTCCACCCCTGACCTTTTTACTCACTCTTGTGCAAAAGGCTTTGGCTCCCTAGCTAGGAGCTGAACAAGGGACCCACGCCCTTTGGTGACTCTTTAATTTGATTAATTGGCCTGTTGCCTCGGGGGATTGCTGGTCAGGTTTCTCCTAACAATCCCTGCCTTCTAACTTTCTGAGTTTCTCCAAACAGGGGTAAATAGAGTAGACTTGTTTGGGGCCCTTTAATGTTGGTAGAGCAGTAGGGAGTCCCTTTGTCCCACCTAACATTAGGTAGTGCTGTATTCAATTGTTTTAACCCCATCAATATCCATTTTATTCATCCCCCCCCTTTTTTTTTTAGTAATCCCCAATGTGGGGCTTGAACTCATGACCCCGAGATCAAGAGTCACATGCTCCTCCAACTGAGCCAGTCAGGTGCCCTTATTTATCCCATTTTTAAATAAACATCTAAAAGATTTCCACCCTACGGGAATGAGATACGTCTCCTGACCTACCCCTTTCTGTTTCCTCTTTGTTTCACTCCTATCAGTACTTGCTTTATTCACTTACTTTTTTTTTTTAAGATTTTATTTATTTATGTGACAGAGAGAGATACAGCGATAGAGGGAACACAAGCAGGGGGAGTGGGAGAAGAAGAAGCAGGCTTCCCGTGGAGCTGGGAGCCCAATGCAGGGCTTGATCCCAGGGCCCTGGGATCATGACCTGAGCCGAAGGCAGACGCTTAACGACTGAGC